>NW_022631080.1:4259157-4570490 GCF_010015895.1 Lontra canadensis | reverse complement strand
TTTTTTTTTTTTTTTTTTTTTTTTTTTTTTTTTTTTTTTTTTTTTTTGCAGAGATGTTCTTATGACTTATCATTTATCAGTTGCTTTTTATGGGCAAGCAATTCCCACCCTAACAGGAGCCTGGTGGTTGGCAGCTGCAGATACGGCCACATCTACAAGTTGGAGAAGGAAAAGTAGGGCCAACCAGACATCGGCTACCGGGGCTGCTGTACCTGGTGTGTGGTGATCGGTAAACCTCACACTGAAGTCATGAGCTATGTGTCCTCATGGCACTCACAAATGACTCCTCTCTTCACCACCACCTGTAGCAAATCAAGGGTAAGCTAACAGCCTCACTGGCAAAGCCACTTAGGATGACCGGGGAGAAGAAGGGGGTCCCTGGGCTGCAGGAGATTCTACTTTGAGAGGCAGAGTTGAAAATCATAAGGCATTTGCACATTCGGCCTGTGTGGCATTGTTTTCTCCGCGCAAGCTCCTTGATGATGTTTCCAGGATGTAGAAATCAGTATCTCGAGTAACATTAGCTCTTAATGACCTGGGTCAAACACCTGTCATGGGGTGTGTGCGTACACAGTATTGTCGTGCAAACCCCTCCGCTGGCTGTGCTGCTCACCATTTCAGACCCTCTGCTTCTGGTCAAACAAACCAAAATGCTGTTGTCTGAGATTTGTGTGTGGGTTGGAGGGGAGGAGAGGGGAATCAAGATTTCTCCCACCTTCTGCTACATTCTCCAGTGTTCTCTTTTCTTTTTAATTGCTTTAGAGTGAATGGATTTTATATATATATATATATATATATATATATATATATATATATATATAAAAATTTGGGGGGGATGAGATCTGTAAATCTCCACATTTCACTTTAGCACTGAACTAATGTTATGTAAGAAAAATCTGCAATGAATCATATGAAGGAAAATTACAATGAATGCTGCATACAGTAGTCTCTAAAATGGTTTTGTCCTTCCTGTGGGGAATACATTGACCAAAATGACCTGAGTAGATGCCTAAATGGAAAACATCACAAGCAATATTCAGCCATGTATTGGATGGAAGATAGGAGAAGAAAACTATAGGATCCAAGCAGTAATTTTAAACCAAGAACTTACAGGTGAATGATCACTCAAAGAAAATGATTATGTCCAGAGAGAAAACTACATATTTAACTCCGAACAAGGTTGTTTTAAGTTTTCTCCCTGAAGTAGAATAATATATGGCGGAAAAATGATTTTGAGAACTACCCCCATGGAACATTAGAATCCATCCATATGCTTTCTGCTTCAAGTAAACATAGGGCCAGTGGATTTGGGGACTTGCCTCCAAATCTATTTCCATTTTACAAAATACTTGCTATCAACATTCAAAGCACAAGCCACAGTTCAGTCTGTTGTACTTAGAATAAAGAAAACACAAATTTCCTTCAGGTGATGCAAGCAGTGAAGGTAGGCTGCCCTTATCAGTAGAGTGAGGAGCCCATGCTTCTGAGTATCCCAGGCATTAGAAAAGCTGCGTATGGCAGCACAGGATGCATTCTGCCAAACACGAATGAACCTGCCAGCCTTCACAAGCCTAGAAATATCTAAAGCTATTCCTAGCAGACATTCAGGAGCAATTAAAGTTTCTGAGGATTTTGGAAATACCCCCCCCCCTTTTTTTTTTGTTATCTCACATGGGATATGTGCAATGGCAAAATCCTAGTCTCTTCTTCCCAGGTCCCAGGCTATCCACTCCCAAGCTAAGAGAACTTCTCTGGAGAAGGCTTTCATTGCTCTCAAGCCCTTGGCCTAAGCAGCCTTTCAAGATAGTCATCAGAAGAAAAGTCAACATGAGAGTAGCTAAGCTTTCTTATGTCCCCAGACCCTACCCTATCACCTGGTCTAAGAGTTTTTGTGGTAAAACTGGATAACTCTACAAGTTTTTGCCAATTCGAGTTCAACAGACTGTGTGTATGGTGATAGCTCCTGACGGGAACCTGGAAATGTCACTCTTCTTTGAGAGGTAACTTAACTTCTAGGAAATAAGACTACCAATCATGGCTATTATTTCAGCTCCTATCATCAAGCTGGTAGCAGGAACACCAACAGGAATTTGATTCAGCTCTCTGTTTTCAGAATGAAAAGTCATATTAGCTTCATTTAAAAGAGAGATTGGGATCATTTAGCCAAAGTTAAGCACCTGATAATTAGAATAAGAAAATTCACTTATTGGGGTGCTTAGCCAGCTCAGTCAGTAGAACATGTGACTCTTGATCTTGGGGTCATGAGTTCGAACCCCATGTCAGGCATAGAGCTTACTTAAGAAAAACAAAGTATTTCCCAACTAATTACCGAAAGAATCTATTCACTTAAAAAAAAAAAACAGAAAAGAAAAGAAAATTCACTTACTGGGTGATTACAGAATTCCAGGCAATATGCATGAGGCACCTATGATATATCCCCCTTTTTCAGATAAGGAGACAGGCTTAGGGAAGACATGTCACTCCTACAAGGTCACATGGACTGAAAACCGGAAATTCAGAACAAAAATTCAGGCAGGCAAACACCAACTTACCTCCATAGATATTATTTGCCCCAGCAGCCCCCGTTTCTACCCTCATTATCTGGAAACATCACCTCTAATTTTCTGGTACAATCATCTTTCGTCTTCCACGGGAACAAAGGGATTCTAGTGGAGGCTGCCAGTCCCAGTTGTGCACCTTCTGAGACCCAATGGCAGGTATAGACCCAGTGCCAAGCAGTCAGAGTGCTTCTCTGGGACTTCAGCTCTCCTCAGCCCCTCTTCGATGGTGAAGCTGTGAGGACAAGAGCCATAGGAGCCAGACTGAAGAACTTGTGGAAGAAACTGGCTTATGGGAGATAAAGAAGAACCCCCCTCCCCCACCGGAGAAACTGGGACTGGCAAAGAGGGCGCCATTGTTCTCAGTGTCTCCAAGGCCCTGGTAAAGTCCTCTTTGTGCCTAAATTTGGTCAAGTCGAGTTTCCGGTATGGTTCCTAACCAGAATATTTAAGGGGAAAAACTATGGATTTTGTTTTATTCTTTGTCTTGTTTTCATCTTATAATACAGTGTTTAGCCTGAGTAGAAAATCAAATAAAAACAAAAAAGAAAAAGTAGGCTAGAATACTAACTGACCCTGGCCTCCTCTTTCTTGAATGAATATTCAAGATAAAGTAATATGCTAAATACACTAATAATTGGAGGGAAACAATTACTTCTAAATGGAAATGAAAAATTTGACTTTACAAAGGAAGGTCAGGCTTACATTCTTTTCTCTCTCTGCAAGCTTTTATACAAGATAAAGGAGTCTTCAAGATAGGTTTCAAAAAGGCAGAGGAGGCAATTGGTAAAAAAAAAAAAAATAAAACAAATCCAGACAGGGAACTTGTATCAGAATGTGGATACTGATTTGTGATAAGAATCAAGTCACTGGGAGAAGAGAAGTAAGCTTTATACACTGAATATTATAATAGCTAACCTTTTTTGAATGCTTACTATATGGCCAATATAAGGTTTACAATGAAATTTTCATAATCCTATTAATCAGGATTCCAAATAGCAATTTTCTCCCCCAGTACAGCAAATTAGAAAACTGAAATAGAGCTTTTAGCAAAGTGGCTTAAGGGTGCCTTTCTAGTCAGTGATGGGAATGGGTTATCATACCATAATCAAAGTCCATGGCCCATGGATTTAACAAACTGCTTTAAAGTCTATGGTATTAGAAACTATAGGATTAGATAAAAGCCAAGAAAGACAAACAAGCAAACACAAAAACTAGAAGGTGATTAGGTAAGTGAGGTTAACATGAATTTTATTGCTTAACATCATAGGAAATAAAGTAAACAATGAAGCATCAAGTGACACAATATGATAATACATTTAAGACATCATTTTCAGAATTTCTTAAACCATGGGGAAGGAAAGGTGTTTGACTTAAAGTTGACTTAAATCTGGTAGGTGTACCGTTTAAAAAGAAATGGATTTGTACTAGTTTCTGCATGGGATCATAGTTTTGTCTCCTACAGTAATCATGAATGCACATTAGGAAAGGCTTGACTAAAGTGTGATTAACTATATATTTGTGCACCTTCTGAGACCCAATGGCAGGTATAGACCCAGTGCCAAGCTCTATATTTGTTTGGCCAATGGAAACCTCTGTGCATACTCAAGTGTAATTTTCCAAACCCAGTCATATGTAGAGAGGTATAGCACATGAGCTTCTCTCAGGATAACTTCCTGTTGGACCCTTCAAAACCCAGCAACACTATGAGTGGTCTCATTACTCTGTGTTCACAGCTCATTCAACTTTCGTAGTGGTTCCCAGTGACTTGAGGAGTTCTGTCTTTTCCAAGACTCAACTCAGCTTTGCTATGTTCTCTAATTATTGCAAGTCATGGGAAGAATTTCTAAGGCATATTATGTTGGCAAATTCTCTTCGAACCTATTTTTTCTTTATTATTCATTTTGTTGTCTCTCTTTTTGTCGTTGAAGTTTCAAACTTTCTATAAAATGGAGGGGAAGGTTGATGGACATTGGACAGACATTTTCATTAGATATACTTTTTGTTCTAAATACCCCATCTAAAGTTTCCAGACTTACGGGTGCCTGGGTGGCTCTGTTGGTTAAGCATCTGACTCTTGGTTTTGTCTCAGGTCATGATCTCAGGGTTATGAGATTGAACCCCACATTGGACTCTACTCAGCAGGGAGTCTGTTTGTGATTATTCAGTGTTGCTGAGCAGAGTCAGACTTTATTAATTTAGATGAAAAACAAGAATATGCATGAGGGAAAATCAAGTTGGTCCATTGCTTGCATTGCTTTCCATTCCCCCAGCAGTTGTTACCATTTCATTCACTTAAAAAGCAAAATGAATTGCATGATTTTCACTGGTTCTTGGAAAGTCTCCTCTATTTTTTGAATATAAGGCAATCTGTTATTATTCTTAATGTTAGTGGCTTAGTGCTATGGCTAAGTAATTGTCTCCAGGTTATAGAGAGTCTGTCAAAGTCCTAAGGGTAGTCAAGTCTTTTGCCTCCCAAAACATTTACTTGACAATACAAAGTTAAAACTTTAACTATGGATTTGTCTACATTATATCAAAGTGGCAGATTGATTCAGCTGGGGAAAAAGCATATGCACATTTACAGCACTGTACCGTTGAACATATTAACTGACATTTTTCTAATACTTTCATTTTGATTTGGGTGCTGTGAGGATATAGCTGAAGTATGACAAAGACTAAGTTAGTAATTGAAATTCAGAGGAGGGGCGCCTGGGTGGCTCATTTGGTTAAGCGCCTGACAGTTTCGACTCAGGTCATGATCTCAGGGTCCTGAGACTGAGCTGCACTTCTGTCTCTGCTTTCAGCGTGGAGTCTGCTTCTTCCTCTCCCTCTACTCTTCCTCCTCTGCTCTCCTTCTCTCTCTCATAAATAAATAAAATCTTAAAAAAAATCAGAGTAGCCAGTTTCGAAAAACATTCATTATGTTGATAATCCATACGTAAAGTACTTTTTGACACACACTTAACAAAACCTGTTTCCTCTAATTCATGGCTGTCTTTTTAATGATCATCACAATCAAGCATTTCCTCTGCCTGAGATACAGCAGAGCGTGAAATGCCACTAAGTTCTTAAGATGTAATACTTTGAGCAATGCACAGAGAATAATGAGGTTCTTCATTTGGTGTCGTGCTGACGGCTTGGCTCTCTTTGTTTTACATAAATCTAAACCAGAGACAGTGTATGTAGTGTAGTGAAAAAGAGACCAGGCTTGGGAGGTCTTGTGACAGCTCTGTTACCAACTTAGTGGAGGAAGGTGGAGAATAATCACTTAGCCCCCTTTCGGCATCTTCTGCCTTGCCATTTTCAGAAGGGAGAGAGGGTAGAAGGGAAGGAAGTTGGAAAAGAAGCTCAAAAAGAAAGGAAGGTAGGGGAGGCAGAGAGTCAGGAAAAATTTAAAGGGGAGGGAAGGGAATAGTAAGATAATAAAGGGAGGAAGAAAGAAAAGAAGAAATAAGACAAGTATAGTTACCTGAATTATGGCCTCCAAAGATACCAAGATCAAATCCCTGGAATCTACACATGTTACTTTATATGACAGAATAGATTTTGAAGATGTGATTAAATTTAGAATCTTGAGATGGGAAGATTATTTTGGATTATCCAGACAGGCCTAAATGCAGTGGTAGGTGTTCTTCTTGAGAGAGGCAGAGGGACATTTTACACAGAAGAGTAAGCAGTGTGACCACAAAGGCAGAGATTGGAGTAATGGCCAAGGAATTCCAACAGCTACCAGAAGCTAGAAGAAACAAGGAACAGTTTTCCTCTAGAGGCTTTGGAGAGGTTATGACTCCATGGACACCTTAATTTTGGCCTAGGGATGCTGATTTTGGACTTGCGGCCTCCAGAACTGTAAGAAGATAAATTTCTGTTTATTTAAGCTACAGAGTTTGTGGTATTTGTTAGAGTAGCCTTAGAAAGCTAATACAAGAAATTGGGCAAAAATACAATGAAGTATTAGTATTATTATGTATTTTTAGTTTGCCAGGGCTACCATAACAAAATACCATGGTTCTGGTTGGCTTGAACAACAAAACTTATTTTGTCATAGTTCTGGAGGCCAGAAGCCCAAAGATCAAGGTGTCAATAGATTTAGTTTCTCCTGAGGCTTTTTTCCTTGGCTTGCAAATGACTGCCTTCTCCCTGTGTCCTCATGTGATCACTCCTTGGTGTGCATGAATCCCTGGCATCTCTTTGTGTGCAAATTCCCTCTTCTTATAAGGGCACCAGTCACACTGGATTAGGGTTTCATCATATAAATTTGGCAGGACACAATTCATCCCATAACAACATGTAAAAGTCATATATTATTTTCTGCTCTACTCAACATCTTCACTCAACATCTTCACTGAAACAAAACCAAGATACGTTCAGTCTCTTCATTTGTTCAGCAAGTGTTTGCTAAGCACCTATTGTATATCTAGCGGCATGCTTTGTGCTGGGAATAACGTGATAAATGTGACATCCCATTTCCTCTCAAAGTTTTCAGAGTATAGTCAGAGTACCAGATAAAATGATCATCATAATAAAGTGATATGTATCCAGGTAGACATGTCTACCTTAGCAGTGGAATTGATGGATCAAGGAGCCAGGAGCCATATCTGTGGTAGAGATTTAAAATTAGATGTATCAAGTTATAACTGGCTATTAATACCATCATTGTAGACAATGTCACTGAATGAGAAGTTATAGAATAGGAATGAGTAGAGGGTTGTCCCATGAAGTCTATGGAAATCAACTCATCTGTTATGAATAGTGACAAATTAGGGCACATGGGTGGCTCAGTCAGTTAAGTGTCTGCCTTTAGCCCAGGTCATGATCCTGGAGTCCTGGGTTTGAGCTCCACCCCTGGGCTTCCTGCTCAGCAGGGAGCCTGCTTCTCCCTCTCTTTCTGCCCCTCCCCCCAACTCATACTCTCTTGCACATGATCTCTCGCTCTCTCAAATACATAAAGTCTAAAAAAATTCATAAACAGCAAAAAATCAACAGTGATTACAAAAGCTGGAAAAGAACTAGAATAAAATGGCACCACAAAAAGTAAAGTTCAGTAACATTTAGGGAATGGACTCTGGTGTCAAATACAGAGTAAGGTCAGGAAATACGACAACTGTGTCCACTGCATTGAGAATTAGGAGATCACTGATAATAATGATAAGACTGCAAGAGCAGTATCACTGGAGGGATTAAGGGAAAAATAATTACAGTGAGAAAAGACGAAAGATTCATTTTTACATCTTTTAAAGGTTTTTATTTTACTAATAAGAAACTAATCTACAGGGGTTAAGCATCTGACTCAATTTCGGCTTAGGTCATGATCTCAGGGTCATGAGATGGAGCCCCGCATCTGGCTCCATGCTGGGTGTGGAGCCTGCTTAAGCTTCTCTCTCTCTTCCTGTCCCTCTGCCCCTCGCCCTACTTGCTCATGCTCTTTCTGTCTCTCTCTCAAATAAATAAGTAAATCTTTAAAAAAATTAACCCCCCCAAATTAAACCCCAACTAATCTATAGATCATATTTTATAAAATATGCATTGCATCACAATTCTATACAAAGCAAACTTAAAAGTCTCTCTTTGTGCAGCTGTGTATATTTCCATCCTCACATGCAACCATTGTCAATAAGGTGATGCATAACCTTCTGTTTTATTTCATGTGAATATATGCATTAAGCACAGACATATTTTTAAAGCAGTATCTAAAATCTATAAAAGATATTGACATTTTGCCTTATTAAAGTAATCATTTGTATGACAAAATAATTCATGAATTTTAAAGATAGAAGACTAGGAGACAATATTTTTATTATATTCAACAGCCAGGAATGGATATCCAGAATATACAATAAATACTTACAAATCAAGTGGAAAAAGACAAACAATCCAACAGAAAAATGACAAAGGTTATAAACATGAAACTCACAAAGAAGCAAATATAAATGATGAGTTGCCATATGAAATATATTCTACCTCATTGATTATCAGGGAGATTCAAAATAAAACAATAATATAATAGCTCGTTATCATCATCTATTGCTGAAGCTGGAAGGAAAAAGGCACTCACTGTTATGAGAGTGTGATTGGAATATTGTTAAAGGGCAATTTTTGCAATATCAATCAAAATGTTAAATACATGTAGTGTTGGCATAGCAATTATCCTTATCCTTCTAAAAATACACAGTATACAGAGATATAAGTACTATGATGATCACTGCTGCATTTTTTGTAATGGCAAAGAAGAGAAAGAAAAGAGAATTTAGATGTCCATCAAAAATGGAGTGGGTGAATAAATCACTATATATGTATACACATACACACAAGTGTAGATGGTGCTTTCTTATCATGGTCAAATTGTATCTTATAGTTGAGTAGGTAACAGTTGAGAACTGTTACTGATAATAACAGAAGGATCAGTAGGAGAGGAAAAGTTCACAGATGTAATTCTGTAAGAGAAAAATAGATTGTGGTAAGATAAGGGAAAACTCCGATGCCTCATATGACCAAAGAAGAGCCCAGGGAGTAAAAAGGAGTGTGGGGCCATTCATTGTTGATTAATGTGAAGAAAATGTGTGGTAGAGTAGGAGAAAATTTCCATATAATAGCACTAGCATTATTGTTCAAAAAGGTGTAAATAAAATTACATTTGTAGAAGGGATAAAATTTCTATGAGGAATGCATTTGTGCATTTGATTTCGAATAATTAAGAAGGGTAGCTGCAGATTGAAAGTGTAAGTCTCCACCTTTACCCTGCCCCCTCCTTAACACCGGTGATACCCCTTCAGTATTCCCATCCTCCAATCAAGGAGTCACAGACACTAAGACCTAGAAGTGTGAAGTCCTCCTCTTGGCAAAGCTGGGAGTAATTATAGCCAGGAGAGGATCACTGAAACTCAGCAGCTATTTGAAGTCATAACCTACCTACCTACCTGCCTGCCTGCCTTCCTTCCTTCCTCTCTTTCTCTCTTTCTCTTTTTCTTTCTTCCTTTTTCCTTTCTTTTTAGAGAGAGAGAACACATAGGTGGGGCTGGGGCAGGAGAGAGAGAGAAAAAAATCTTTTTTTCTTAAAGATTTTATTTTGTTTTAGAGAGTGTGCAAGCAGGGGAAGGGCAGAGGGAGAGGAGAAGCAGATTCGGACCCCACGATCCTGAGATCATGACCTGAGTCAAGACCAAGAATTGAATGCTTAACTGATTGAGCTACTTAGGCACCTGGGAGAGAGAATCTTAAGCAGGCGCCACACTCAGGGAAAAGCCTGACTTGGGTCTCGATCTCATGACCCTGAGATCATGAACTGAGCCAAAATCAAAAGTTGGACACTTTAGCCTACTGAGCCACCCAGGTGCCCAAGGTGATAAGCTTTCCAACACCCATGGCATGACTTGGGGGAATGGAGGAAATAAGCAATGAGACTCTCCTCTGTTGCAAGAGTGAGGCATGCAGGGTAAGGGGCAAGGAATGAGGACAATGTATAGAAAAATTTTTTGGAAGGATAGAGTTCTGAGAGGTAGAGGAAGAGAGGGAGAGAGTTAAGGAAGGAGGAAGCATCCTGATATTCTCTTAGAAAACCAGTGTCTGTAGCAATTAACTAAATAATTCAGTAACGGGTTGTTTTTCATTGGAATATCTTGTGCATAAGAGGTCTAAGTCAGCCGAGTAAAGTGGTATTATGTACAAGTAGAAGGAGGTCCTATCATCTATGATTGCTTAAATAACATTAGTATGGAATAAAATTTTAGAGGAAGATCAATCTTCACAAGACAGCCCAGCAGGAAATAGGAATCTGATCACACTAACTAACCATTCTAATGTTTAAACGTGTATCAGCACTTGTTTCAATACAGCTCTACCCTAGGCAACTAGTGGGGAAAAAAGTACAGTAAATCTAAAGTAACGAGAGGAAAGGAAGTCATAAGAGCAGAGATCAATAGAAAAATAGAAAGAAAAGATTTTAAAAAACCTGACTTTTTGAATAGGCCAACAAAATTAATAACCATTTATCCAGAATAATAAGAATAAAAGAAATAAAACACAAATCAACAATATCAAGAATGAAAACAATATCAGCACTCCTGATTCCACTGGTATTAAATTGATAAGGGAATACTATTAACTCTATATCCATAAATTCATTAAATTAGATGAAATAGGCCAATTCCCTGAAAGACACAAAATACCAAAATCACTCAAGGAGAAATAGATAACCTAAATACCCCCAAATATATTTTTAAAATTGAATATGTAGCTAAAATCCTTCCAAGAAAGAAAACTGCAGTCCCAAGTGGTTTCACTATAGAATCATTACCAAAGTTTAAGGAAGAAATAAGACATTTCTACACAACGTCTGCCAGAAAACAGAAGAGGACAGTTCCCAACTCATTTTCTAAAGCCACCATTACCTTAGTACCCAAACCAAACACAGGCATTAAAATCAAATGCAACTACACGGCAATTTCTCTAATTAATACAGATGGAAAAATCCATAAGAAGATAACAGTAAGTAAAATCCAACAACATATAAAATGAAAATGCATCACAACCAAGTGGGGTTCATCACACAAATTCAAGGCCATTTCAACATACACGAAGCAATCAAGATAATTCAGCATATTAGCATACCAAATTAAAAATATCATATTAATAGATGCAAAAAATCATTTGACAAATTTCACACTCATTCATGATTAAAAAACACTCAAAAACTACTAACAGAAGGAAGCTTCCTTAGCCTATCCTAGGGTATCTACAAAAAAAAAGAAAAGAAAAACACAAAACAAAACAAAACCCTGCAACTTATTCTATACTAAAAGGCATAAGATTGAATGTCTTTACCTTAAGGTCAAGAATAAGGAAAGGTTGCCTTCTCTGGCCACTACTATTCAACATTTTATTAGAAGTACTATCTATATTAGTAAGGCAAGAAAAAGAAATACAAGACGTATAGATTGGGAAGGAAGTAATAAAACTTTTTTTTCCTTAAAATATCATGATTGTCTATGTAGAAAATCCAAAAAAAAAAAAATCTACTACAAAACTCCTAGAACTAATAAGTGAGTTTAATAAGGCCACATGACACAAGGTCGATATACAAAGGTAAATTGTATTTCTATATGCCTGCAAAAGATAATTGGAATTTAAAATTTTTTAAATGGTAATACCATTTACAGTTGCACCTCCAAAATGAAGCACTGGGGCATAAATCTAACAAAATATGTGCTAGATCTGTACGTGGAAAACTATAAAACACTGACAAAAGGATCAAAGCAATTCTAAACAAATAGAAAGCTACATCGTGTTCATGCATTGGAAGACTCAATACTGTTAAAAAATCAATTATCTTTAGTTCAACATCTAAAATCAACACAATTCTAACCAAATCACAGCAAGATGGTTTCTAGATATTGACAGCCTGTTTCTAAAATATATGTGATAAGAAAAATGTACTAGAATAACCCAGAAGAATAATTCTGAAAAAAGGAAGAACAAAGTCAGATGAGTCACAATACCTAATTTTAGGAATTTACTATAATGCTACAGTAATCAAGACAGTGTGATATCGGTGAAATAATAGACACATAGATTAACAGAAGAAAAAAGACAGCTCAGAAATAGACCCACACAAATAGAGTCAACACATTTTTGACCAAAGTGTGAGGATAATTCAATAGAAGAAGGCAAGTCTTTTCAACTAATGGTGCATGCACAATTAGCGTCCATATGTAAAAAATAAATAAATAAACTTTGAAATATACCTCATACTTATTCAAAGCTTAAGTGAAAAGGAATCCTATTTATAAGCATATATATGTGATTATACCAATGAATAATTTATACTGACATAAGAAACAAATGATTGAATGAATGAATGAGTAAATATGGGGAAGGTAGACAAATTTTCCTTACAGAATAGTTCCAAATAATGTATCTAAATACTTTCCAGGAAGTGGATCTAAATTCTCCCTACTCCCTTTAAATATGGACTAGTCTTAATGAATTGATTCTGAAGAGTATGAATGGGAGGTGGAGTAACTTTTCAGTGGAGAAGCTTGGCCAGTGTTGGTTTCTTAGTTTTGACAAATATACCATGGTTTGTAAGATGTTAATGACAGGAGAAATTAGGTGGTGGGATATACAGAAACTCTTTGTAGTAAATCTAAAATTGTTCCAAAATAAGATTTGACTTAAAAAATTCTTCCCAACTTAAATAGTCCCTAAGATTCCTGAACACACACACACACACACACACACACACACTGCTGGGTCTCAGGAGGCTGCCCCAATAATTTTCCTGACAGGGGTATTTTTCCTAATGATTCTCACCTGCCTCATCTGGCAGTGAAAGCATGGAGCTCACCACACAGATTTTTGGCCTCCTGTCTCTGTATTCCCAGAGATTCATAGAGGAAGCCAAGAAATAATGGTTTGGGCTGATAGCAAGGTTCACCCTACTGCTGGACCTGGTGTTATACATCTGTCCCCTGTTTTACCTGCAAAGTAATTAAACTCTATACAAAATCCTGGTATGCCAGAGCTCTTGAGAACCAAACTTTCTTGCCATCTGTATACTCTGAGAATTACTGAGAGGCAGATTGTGCTTGGAAAGCATTCTTCGTTCTCCAAAGAGGCATTTATCAATCAGCAAATTCAGTGATTTCAAATTCTCCACTGAGCAAACATCACGGCTCATTTTGTAGGCTTGGAAGACAGTTCATGTTTCCAGGAGCCGGCTCAGAAATACTTTGCGAAATGTTTTTACATTCTGTCCTGCCAAATCCCCCAATAGACAAGTATGCTCACTTCTTACTCACTGCCAGCCTGTGTTCCAAAGCCAGGACCAGGAGACAGACTGTTTGCAGCCTCCAAAGGAAGGAAGGTTCAACTACCAGAGACGAGTGCTTGGGTAGATAAGCCCTATGACCTAAACCGGCTTGGGCACCCACATCTATTGAGTTCTTTCCGTATGTACACAGCAAGAGCTGCGAAGAAGTTTGACGTGGGTGAGAGTTGAATAGGGCCCCAAGCCTCACTTTCGGGTGATCATAAATGCCAGCTTCAGGTCCAATTCTAGCATGTCTCCATTTACTAATTACCGTTGTTCAAGTGTCCATAAAGTGGTCTGTGCAACTTGGAAGTGACACCTGATAATTACATTTTAAAACAGGTATCCTAGATGATCCTGAAGCACACAAAGATGTTATAACTACTACCTCAAGCTGTGCATATATCAGAGTGGATGCCTGCTTTAGCTGCCTCCCATTTGGTCTTTGGGAGCTGGAAGAAATCAGGAAAGAACTGATGGAAGGATGCCCAGGAAAGAGAACATTTGAGGCAGATTGGATGTGCATTACACATTTTATTAAGCTTCTTTTTATAAAACATAACAATTATCTGGGGAGATTATTTTTAAATACACAGGTATGGAACATACCCCAGGCATGCTGCATCTTAATGCTTGCTGTGGAAGAGTCATATTTGTTTTTCAAAAGCTCTGTGGTCAGTTCTAAAGCACAGTCATGTTTGTGAATTGCAGATACTAAGCTAGCCAAAAGCCACTCTGTATTTCTTCTGCTCCTGTTTTAAAGCTTCCAGCAACAGAAAAATATTGTACTTCTCTGTACCTAGAGTTATTGCTCATTAGCACTGGTTTCTCAGTTAAGTCATTTAATACATCACAACTTCAGTTTTCTTAGGAGAAGTCACTTTAACACATAAAGTAATACAGATAGCCTGATAAAATGTTATCTCAAGTCCCGTCATCCAAGTAGTGACAAGTCTTTGTTACAGGTGTGGCAGGAGACAATTTTTTTTATAATAACCAAGGTTTTGACTTGTTCCTTTTCTTTTTCTTTTTCTTATTTTTTTTCTTTAATAATCTAGAATCCTTCACCCACTGGATCATTGGTGTTATTTAAGTCAGAGGAGGGCCAACCCAACTGAGAATAAAAAATGTCAAGTGAGCTTCTGAGTAAATTTTTTTAAAAGATTTTATTTATTTTTTTGACAGAGCGATCACAAGCAGGGAGAGCGGCAGGCAGAGGGGAGGGAGAAGCAGGCTCCCTGCTGAGCAGGAAGCCCCAATGTGGGGCTCCATCTCAGGTCCCTGAGATCATGACCTGAGCTCAAGGCAGATGCTTAATCGACCAAGCCTCCCAGGTGCCCCTCTGAGTAAATTTTTTAAGCTGGCAGAACACAAATGACTTATGAAAGCCTCAAACTGCACTAAACTCAGCATTGATAGAAACAGACCTAGAATTTATGCTATATGTATTCTACTCAAAAGGTTCTGTAAGGACGTGAGAAATGTTTCTTGCCCTGTCCTGATAAAGAGCCCATGCATTTACTGTAGGGAAAGAAAACTAATTGGCAGAAGTGATCAAGGAAGTCAAATTGTGGATTTAATATCCCTGGCCCATCTCCTAGGGCTTGTTGTTTGATAGAAGTTCAGATGGCTTTAGTGGGACCCAAACATAAAAGGGTAACAAAAGGCCCTTGGAGACGTCCCAACGCTACTTTGGCATCTGAGTTTAGAGTAGCAAGTTGTGAGTGTATGTCCTCGCTATAGTGAGTGGAGGGGCATCTGAAAGTGGCTTGCACCCTTCAAAAAGACATAAAAATGGCTAAAAGCATGCTGGAGATTTAGAGAACTTCAAAACAAGGGAAAATGAGGACACATACTGATCTGCAGTGAACTCAGCACTGCAGAGCAGAGGGGCATGAACGTTTGAGCCCCAAGGGCAGTGGGTAGATATCAGCCAATAATACCATTTAAAATTATTCATTTCAGCCAAAGCCAGTTTTTAGTTGGTTCCAGTGTGAGGTTATACACAATAAGTTACATATATCCCCAAATACCAGCTTATTTATAAAATTCCCTGAAACATACATCATCTCCAGGGCAAATAGAAGGAAAGGGGAAACAGGAAATTTCCTAACTAAGGAGAGTGCTAGAGAGTGCTACCCTAAAAGAGGTTGAGTTTCAAACTAGAATTTACCTTCAATTTGAACGATTGAATTTTTCACTACTGAGCTGAAGTAAAACCTTAAGGTCTAATTTAAATTCAGTTATAGAGGCAAAAAGATAGTGACGTATTTGCCCCTTTGTAATTGGTGAGTATAGTCAATAAATATTTCTCTACTTAGGACAATTTTGCTTTCCTGATTAAAGAAAAATTATTTACTTTTTACCCGATGTCTCAACCCTTTGATGAGTATGTTAATTAAGTTTCTTTCCAGAATTTAGTATACCCAAGTAGTGACTGTTTTATGCAAGAGAGCTCATATAGTATCAATAAATTCTTTGTTTGTAACTCCTCTTTTTGTTTCCTAGGTGATTTAAATGCAAATGTATAAAATAATAATAATACATCTACGTTAAAATATACATACAATGTATTTGGTATAATTTGTGACAATAATAACATAAAGTTGGGAAGAGTTGTACAATAGGAGCAGAGTCTGTGTGTGCTACTGAAGCTAAATTGGTATTAATTCAGTTGGTTAAGCCGCTGCCTTCGGCTCAGGTCATGATCCCAGGGTCCTGGGATCGAGTCCCGCATTGGGCTCCTTGCTCAGTGGGGAGCCTGCTTCTCCCTCTGCCTCTGCCTGCCACTTTGTCTGCTTATGCTCTCTCTCTCTCTCTCTGACAAATAAATAAATAAAATCTCTAAAAAAAATTCAAACAAGATGGCTATACATTTAGTATGTTACTTGTAGTTTTCATGGTAACCATTAAAATACTTTATAAATATATACAAAAAGGAATGAGAAGGGATGCCTGGGTGGCTCAGTTGATTGAGCAGCTGCCTTCAGCTCAGGTCATGATCCCAGTGTCCTGGCATTGAGTCCCACATCGGGCTCCTTTCTCAGCAGGGATCCTGCTTCTCCTTCTGCCTCTGCCTGCCACTCTGCCTGCCTGTGCTCTCTCTCTCTCTCTGACAAATAAATAAATAAAATCTTTAAAAAAAAAAAGAATTACCTAAGAAGTCCACTCCTAGGTACTTGTATACTTAAGTGAATTGAAAGCAAGTACTCAAATACACATATTTCCATGTTCATAGCAACACTAGTCACAATAACCAAATATGCAGACAGCTCAAATGTGTTTCCGCGGATATATAGAGTAACGTAGGTACATACAATGGAAACTTATTCAGCCATAAAAAAGTATTAGTACAATTCATGCTGCAGCACAAGTGAACCTCAAAAACACTGTGCTAAATGAAAGAAGCCAGACACAAAAGGTCACACTTACTGTAGAGTTCTGTTTATATGAAAAATTCAGAATAGCCATATCCATAAAGATAGAAAGCAGATGGGTGGTTGCCAGGGGCTGGTGAGTGAGGGGAATGTTAGGTATTTGCTGAATGGCTACAGAGTTTCCTTTTGGATGATTAAAAGGTCCTGAAACATGGTGAAGATGGTGGTTGCACAACATTGTGAATATATTAAATATCACTTAATTGTGTGTTTTAAAATGATTAATTTTAAGGCATGCAAATCTCACCCCAATGAAAATGAAATATCGTTGGAATCTCACAGTAGCCCCCACATAGGGGGCTACAACTAGCACAATCATAATTCTTGATGTGCAGAGATGGAACTTGTGCTACCCGTTAAAGTACCAAGTTTTACTGTCTCTTTTCCAGTTTACAGAGCGAAGGACACATCCGTTTGAACATTTACAGAAAACTTAGCAATTTCCAGATTTTCTCGGTATTTTTAGGGAGGAAGTTCTGGATTTTCATCTTCACCATCTGTTTCCTCTGGGCGCCATATACTGTGGTTGGTGGGGTATTTTGTATTGTCACGTTAGGGTTTGTGTTTGGTCCACAGCCACTTTCTGCCTCTGCTTTTGTCATCAGTCCCATCTGCTGATGTCCACTCTCTGATGCCACAACTGCAAGAGACCTATGTCATCCTCCTCATCTGAAACACTGAATCCCTTCAAATCTGCTGAGCCTTCCTCAAACTATTTCTTTCATGGACTCTGGGAAGCACTGGATGTTCAGACTCTGCCTTGTCCCTAGACAGCCAACTGTACTGCGAGAAATCTGGGGACTCAAGCAACCTTGGACTGTCAGAATTTCTCTACAATCACACCTTCCCTGTGGCCGCTTCTACTGTGAGGCTGCAGATGGTGGCATGTTGGGCTCTTGGAGTTCCAGATGGAGAGTGGGGAGTAATTGATGTTTGTGATCCTGTCTCCGCTTAAGTCAGGAAATCTTTGGCTCTGCTTAGCAGCATCCCTTTTCCCAGGACCTCCATCAATTACTATTTCTCTGTTCTCCCAGTTCTCTCTTCTTTTCCACTGAGCTGCATTCCCAGGAGTAGGAAAGACCAACTCTTGCATCACTGTGGTTTTTTCAGACCTGTGGCTCATTGCTTTAGGTCTCACCTCCTAGTGTTCAAAGCAGAGCTTCTGGGACTCAATAAACATTTTTTTCAAGCAGGTCCACTCTTACCGTCAAAAGCTTTGGGTATCAAGAATATTACGTTAGAGTTCTGAAAGTCTTTAGAAATGCAGCTAACTTTTTTTGTTTTATGCAAAAATGCTGTCTTTGTTGAATTTTGATTTCAGGTTAAGGTGGGCTAAATTATTTAAATGAACCCTTCCACTAAAAATAACTCAAAACATAGGATAAAATTTATAAAACATCACTTTAAAAACGCTAAAGAACAAGTAAGATGATGGAAAAATTCTAAGCCAAGGTTTTACTGTAAAGTGAGCACCCAGGGAGCTTAGTCCTGCCTCACTGCCTTCTCAACCCTGAGAGATTTTGTGCTTCCTTCATTTGAGGAATTAGATTCTCCGGCTTAAGTTGAGGGAAAGAGGAAAGAGGGGTGGGTACAAAAGTCAGGACTCAAGATGTGCCTAGGAAGGGAAGTCTGTGATCCAAAAGGGCTACATTCTTAGTTTTAGAGACAAACCAGAACTAAACTTATTCCCAGAGGATGCAGGAAAATCGTCATGGTGCTGAGCAAAACGGGAGAAAAAAGAGAAAGAAAAACAATCAATTTACACATGGCCATAAACAGCCCTACTATAGATATGCTAAGGGAAAAAAACATTATGAGAGATAGAGTTAGTTCATAAAGATAAAGGATTCATTTCATCAGGAAGATTAAATAATACCATCGCCTCAACACACACACAAACACACACACAGTAACAAAATATCCAAAATTACAACGACTAGCAGATAAGCCCCACAGTCATTGTGGGAGATTTTAACATACTCCTCTTTTGGTAGTAATCACACAAAAAAATCAGTCAGGATGTGGAACACCATGAACAAATATGGCCTAATGGTTATGTGTGTTTTGTGTTTGTAAATCACTTCATCCAGCAACTGCACAGTAGACATTATTTTCATTATCATAGAATATTCACAAATACTGACCATGAGTCCATGTACGTGATTGTTACAGTAACAAAAAGGAAGGAAGTGATTATCATAATAGGATGTTTTGTGCTGGTCTCAGCCTATCAATATTGATGCTGATGTAGTTTTGGAATGTAGGTGAGATTTGGTGGGGTGAGGTCAGGAGCCGAAGGCCGAGAAAGAATTCTTGAGAAGTCTTTGGTGCAAAAAGGTGATTTTATTAAAGCGCTGGAACAAGACCCAGGGACAGAAAGAGCTGCTGCCCCCCGGGGTTGTGAGGGGTGACTGAATCCGTACCTGGGAAATGGAGGAGGTAAGGAAAGGCCAGGTTTTCAAAAAAAACGTTCATATGCTAAAGAGGATCTACAGAATTCTGGAGATCTTGCCATTGTCAAGTTAAGGTTGTTTTTCCCTCTAGTAAGTCATTAACATTAAGACCATTGGGAGCAGTATACTCCTCAAGTGTTTGTCAAGGGGCTGCAGATTATAAGGACATTTAACTTTATCTACATTTCCCTCTGGAAGTTAGGTTATTGATAAGAATGCTTTTTTCTTTTTCTTTTTTTTAAAGATTTTATTCATCCATTTGACAGAGAGGCAGGCAGAGAGAGAAGGAGAAGCAGACTCCCCACTGAGCAGAGAGCCAATGCGGAGGGATCCCAGGACCCTGAGACCACCACCCAAGCTAAAGGCAGAGGCTTAACCCACTGAGCAACCCAGGCGACCAAAAATGCTTTTTTCTTGTAAATCACTAAAACACTTGTAAACTAAGGGAGACTGGAGACTGAGGTCTTGCAGGACTGTGATCTCTATCATTTAACCATTTGTTTTCCCTTCCCTTAGCTTTCCTGCAGCCAGGAGTGGCTGAGGAATGTCATACAGATCTCACCTGGGAGTGGGGTGGGGGCGGTTGTGGGGTGTCAGCTTGTGCTTTGTCCTCAGCTAGCCTTCCACTCCCTCATCAATGCTGTAAGCTAGGAATGCATGGGGGCTCTCACCTGGGCATGTACTACTTGTGAGTCTCCAGAAACACTTCCCCAGTGTGTAGCTGGACTAGCACTTGTGGTTCTTACTCTGATTGCAAGATGCATCTCAGCAATCATCATCAGGGAACTTTGCAAAAATATGGTTTATTCCTCACATGTTGTAGAGCGAACACAGTGAGGCCATACCGTGAGGTTGCAGGGTGGATGAGGGAGTGCAGGCCTGAGTTTCTGCCTGAACTAGGCTGAGAATGGGATGCCTAGGCTTCTACAGGTATACTCTTTATTGGAACACCCCTTTTCAAAAATTAACATATAATGTATTATTTGTTTCAAGGGTACAAATCTGTGACTCATCAGTCTAACATAACACACAGCGCTCACCGTAGCTCATACCCTCCCCAATGTCCATCCCCCAGCCACCCCATCCCCCATCCCCCTCCCCTCCAGCAACCCTCAATTTGTTTCCTGAGATTCAGAGTCTCTTATGGTTTGTCTCCCTTTCTGGTTTTGTCTTGTTTCATTTTTTCCTCTCTTCCCCTATGATTCTCTGCCTTGTTTCTTAAATTCCACATATCAGTGAGAGCATATGATAATTGTCTTTCTCTGATTAACTTATTTCACTTAGCATAATACCCTCTAGTTCCATCCAGGTTATTGCAATTGGCAAGATTTCATTTTTTGTGGCTGTATAATATTCCATTGTAAATATACATACCACACCTTCTTTATTCATTCATGTGTCGATGGACATCTGGGCTCTTTCCACAGTTAGGCTATTGTGGACATTGCTGCTATAAACATCGGGGTGCACATGCCCCTTTGAATCACATCATTTGTATCTTTGGGGTAAATACCCAGTAGTACAATTGCTGGGTCATAGGGTAGTTCTATTTTCAAGTTTTTGAGGAAATTCCATGCTGTTTTCCAGAGTGCCTGCCCCAGCTTGCATTCCCACCAACAGTGTAGGAGGGATCCCCTTTCTTTGCATCCTTGCCAGCATCTTTCATTTCCTGACTTGTCAATTTTAGCCATTCTGACTGGTGTGAGGTGGTATCTCACTGTGGTTTTGATTTGTGTTTCCTTCACACCTAGTGATGTGGAGCACTTTATCATGTGTCTGTTGACCATTTGAATGTCTTCTCTGCAGAAATGTCTGTTCATGTCTTCTGCCCATTTCTTGATTGGATTATTTGTTCTTTGGGTGTTAAGTTTGATGAGTTCTTTATAGATTTTGGATACTAGCCCTTTATCTGTAGTGTCATTTGCAAATATCTTCTATCCGGTTGGTTGTCTTTTGGTTTTGTTGACTGTTTTCTTTGTTGTGCAAAAGCTTTTGATCTTGATGAAGTCCCAGTAGTTCATTTTTGCCCTTGCTTCCCTTACCTTTGCTGATGTTTCTTGGAAGAAGTTGCTGTGGATGAGGTCGAAGAGGTTTCTGCCTGTGTTCTCCCTCAAGGATTTGGATGGATTCCTATCTCATTGAGGTCTTTCATCCATTTTGAGTCTGTTTTTGTGTATGGGGGAAGGAAATGGTCCAGTTTCGTTCTTTTGCATGTGTCTTTCCAATTCTCCCAACACTATTTGTTGAAGAGACTGTCTTTTTTCCATTGGACATTCTTTCCTGCTTTGTCAAAGATGAGTTGACCATAGAGTTGAGGGTCCATTTCTGAGTTCCCTATTCTGTTCCATTGATCTATGTGTCTGTTTTTGTGCCAGTACCATATTGTCTTGATGATTATAGCTTTGTAATAGAGCTTGCAGTCCAAACTCTCACTCTTTTCAGATGATATGATACTCTTTATGTGGAAAACCCAACTCCACCCCAAAATTGCTAGAACTCATACAGGAATTCAGTAAAGTGTCAGGATATAAAATCAATACACAGAAACCAGTTGCATATCTATACACCAACAACAAGGCAGATGAAAAATTTAGGAGTCGATCCCATTTACAACTGCACCCAAAACGATAAGATACCTAGGAATAAATCTAACCAAAGAGGCAAAGAATCTGTACTCAGGAAAGTATAGAATACTCATAAAATAAATTGAGGAAGACACAAAGAAATGGAAAAACGTTCCATGCTCATGGATTGGATGAACAAATACTGTGAAAATGTCGATGCTGCCTAGAGTAATCTACACATTCAATGCAATCCCTATCAAAATACCATCAACTTGTTTTCACAGAACTGGAACAAATAATCCTAAAATTTCTATGGAACCAGAAAAGATCCCAAATTGCCAGACCAATGTTGAAAAAGAAAACCAAAGCTGGTGGCATCATAATTCCAGACTTCAAGCTCTATTATTGGTACACACTTTAAAACATAAGAACAGGAGTTAAAAAGTGGGAAGGGACATGGGTAATCAACTCAAAACGTCAGTTATCTAAATCTACCAGGGCTTTCTAATAGGGGAACTTCCTTAGTAGGTTTGCCTAGCTCTTCATCTAGTTGCCTAGCTGCTTACCAGACAATGTGTTTACTTGGGATGGATCACTTTGAAGTGGTTGCCTCAGCAATCAGAAGCTTAATGTCAGGCACTTACATTGCCATCAAGAAAGCTAATTGTCAGGCATTTACACTGCACAGAATAAGCTTTACTCTGGTATGGGAAGGGCAGGAGGTTGTGCTGGGTAAGGAAATGGAATGAATACACAGGTATTCACTTTTCAGTTTTCTTTTAAACTATGCATTTATTTTCTATGGACTTTCTATATGTGCACTACATTTCATAATAAAGTTGATTTAAAAAGATCAATACTTTGTTTTCTTCTCAAATAATTCAAGGAATTCAACACACTTTCATTTACCCCATGTCAGTTTACAAATTATCATTGCCATCCGTTTAATTCTACATATATAAATCTACTATACATTATTAGTATTTTAATGTAGTCAGTGTGCATTTACCTATGTATTTACTGTTTTTTGTTCTTATTCCCTTCTTTCATCTGGGACCTTCTGTCTGGAATCTCTCTCTCTCTTTTGTTTTTTTTTTCCCTGAAGCGGTGTATCGGTAGTCTGAGTGTTCTGGCAATTTCTGTTTCTTGACTAGATGTTTACATTTTGATCATTTATTATACAGTACATGTATGTTTTATCTACTTTTCTCTATGGAATATAGTAATAAAATTCAGAAGAGGTAAAAAAAATAATAACCTTAGATTTTAAATATTTTTTGGTATATTAGCTTAATCTCATCCCACTGTTGGCGAAATATATGTGGAGGCCACTTTAAGGCAGCAGGTTTGAGCAATGGAATGTAGAAAGGGCCCAAAGCAACGCCCTGGCTGAATACGGACAGGCCCATTGGGTGACCCACCTCAAAACAGCCGTAGGCCCTAACTAACTAATGGGCTCCTTACAACTGGGCATAGTTACCAACAAAGGGAAAACTACATATGTCCCCATACCTCCTCACCTTCCCCCTTTACAAACAGCCCCATCCCACTGCCTCCTTGCAGACAGCCTCTCCTCTGCTGTCCTGGACCCTGCTCCCTAGCCATATATTCAGTTAACTTCTACCTCCTTTGTTCTGCCCCAGGTGAATTCTTGTCACTGCCTGTACCACCTTATTCCACTGAATCTTCACCCCACAGATTGGGGGTCCCCATCTGATGGGGAGAGACGCCACATTTAGACACTACATATAATGCATATTTCACGGTTGTCTCCCCTCCCCCATATGTAATTTGTCTAACAATAACATATTTTTTGAAATAAGTAGTGGTGCTTTCCTTAGAAACCACAAAATCCAAGGAGACGTGCAGAGTTGGTTGAGTTAGTGTGATATATTTTTGAGGGTCATGGATTTGGAATATGAAGTTTTAAGGTTCAGATCTGGATGTAGTCTTTTTTGTAGCTATCTCAATTATGAAAATTCCTTAACCTATCTAAATTTCTAATAATTCTTCTTTAAAATGGAGGGTGTGGGGGCGCCTGAGTGGTTCAGTGGGTTAAGTGTCTGCCTTCAGCTCAGGTCATGATCTCAGGGTCCTGGGATCAAGCCCAGTGTAGTCTTCTCATTCAGTGCGGAGTCTGCAGCTCCCTCTCCCTCTACCGCTTCCTTCCCTCCCCCACCCCTGCTTGAGTTCTCTCTCAAATAAATAAATAAAATCTTTAAAAAATATAAAATAAAATGGAGGACGTAGTACCATTTTTGCCCATTTCACAGAAATGTTGAGAAGTACTAAAGAAGCAAAACATATGAATAGGTTTTGTAAAATGGTTAAATAATGTGACTTTAAACTAGTATTATTTGATGTCAATATGGAGAAGAAAAATGAATAGTAAATGTTCTATGTAAACTGAAGATGAGACTATATTTAGATATGTGGTAAAGCATTATGGTATAATGGAAACAGTAGGATTGGAGGTTCAGATATCATAAATTGTAATAACTTATGTTTCTGCTCCACTACCTGCTAGCTCTAGAATCTTTTCCAAGTCAACTTTTCTGAGTCTCTGTTTCCTCATCTGTAAAATGCAATAATAATATTTTATTGATGCCTCATGTACTGTGAAGATCAAATAGGACATTTTGTCTATAGCGCCTAGGGCATCTGTTTAGTCTCTACAGTGCAAATTCAATACAAAGAATGATGAGAAGAGAATGTGATTATGGTATTGATAGAAAATGGTCCATTTAAACTGATAAGAACAGATATTACACTTCATCTTAGCCAAAAGGCTGAGAAGTGATAAAAATGGTCTCTTTAGATGGGATTCTGCCCTTGATGTGAGAAGGAACTGATAAACTAAGTTTCAAATACCTCTGGCATTTTCTGAAATTTGGCTAAATGCTTGGCCTAAGGTTTATTTCCTCTGGTCACCACTGGCTGCTGCTGACTTCACAGGAAATACTCCTGCCCAGGTATCCAGCCTCTTCTCCAGAGAAGGTAGAGGATAATACAGCACCTTTCTGGTTTCACTCCTAGCGAGGTCCAGGTCCTTCCCATATACAACACCTTCATTTGGCAATAGAAGATGCCAATGTCCTGTGGTGACTGGAGGGATGATACAGGAACACCATGGTCTTGAATTCACATGCTGGTCTTGAGTGAACGCCAACCACTTATCTTTCAACTTCCCATTTCAATGAAATGTTGAACTTTTATACATGGTTCAGGCATAGAAAACATAATATTAATATGATAATGCTGTAAGTCGATATTTATAAAACTTGAATGCACATACGATTCCTGTAGGGATTTTGTAGAAATGCAGAGTTTGATTCGGCAACTTGGGGGTGCTCTGGTCTGAATGTTTGTCCCCCGCCATTCATATGTTGAAATCTAATCTTCAGGGTGGGGCCTTTGGGAGATGATGAAGTAATGAAGGTAGAGCTCTTATTAATAGGATTAGTGCCCTTATAAAGACTCCCAAGAGAGCTTGAATGCTTCTTCTGCTCCGTGAGGATACAGGAGAATCAGCAACCCAAAGGGGTTCTCATCTGACCATCCCGGCACTCTGTTCTCATACTGTCTGCCTCTAGAATACTGAGCAATATATTTCTGTTGCTTATAATCCATCCAGTCCTTGGCATTTGGTTACAGCAGCCTGAAAGAACTAAAACATGGGGTTAATCAAGCCTAGAAGAAATAAGGATTTATATTTCGAATGCTCTATTGAACAAACAAGGAAACAGACACTTTTCTTTAATTCTCCTCATTTTTCTCCTTTGTTTTTCCAAGGGGACCCCAGGAAAATGGAAATTTGAGGAAAGTGAGTCAGCTTGACAGTAGCAAAAGAGTCTATCTATTATGGAAACTTGTAGTATACAGAGCATGTCCCTAGGTCTAGGACATCACAGGTTATGGGGATGCAGCATCGAGAACAGTCTGGAGAAGATAGAATATTTGTACTTGGGTTCCCAGGGGGGAAAGGGTGAGGAGGAGCAGTTTCGGCAGGCATCCCTTGCTTCCAGGAGGCAGGTTGCTGCATTCAAGGATCTGAGGGATCTGAGTGCAGAACCCATTTTGGGACTCAGAGATCCAGAGCCTGCTTCTGCCTCACAGCCTTATGGGAATGCCTTCTCAACTCTGCACCCACTTCACCTCTCATTCCCATCAGGAGAAGATTGTGAAAACAAACACAATGCCTATGGATTTTCTTCACTGCTTCTATCCTCTGCTAGTTTTCCAACCACTCTGCATCTACCTTTCATGCCTGGGCCCCTTTCCAAAAAGCAAACCAATAAATTGCTGAATGAAAAAGACATCCAAGATGTAGATAAAGACTTTCTTTATTCTAAGGGTTATTGCAAGAGGGGAAAAAAGGGTCTGTTAGAATAATGGAGAGGCCTGCTATAAGGCTGAGGTGGGTCAAACGTCGGAAGTCTGGGAAAAGGAAAGAAGCATTTTACTCCTATGGATCAGTAGGAACAAGCAGGTCAGCTAATTGTTCATGAGATAAAGAATGGGATGGGGCACCTTGGTGGCTCAGTGGGTTAAAGCCTCTGCCTTCAGCTCAGGTCATGGTCCCAGGGTCCTGGGATCAAGCCCCGCAGGCTCTCTGCTCAGCGGGGAGCCTGCTTCCTCCTCTCTCTCCCTGCCTCTCTGACTACTTGTGGTCTCTGTCTATCAAGTGGATGGGTAAAATCTTAAAAAAAAAAAAAAAAAAAAAAAAAAAAGAATGGGAATTTGGAGGGTCTGTGTCTGGTTTTGTCTTAGGCAAATAAGGGAAGCATCAGAGAAGCTCATCTAAGTCATATGGGGAAGGACGTTTCTTTGTCTTAAGCCATTCTCTGAATGGGGGTGGGGATGCATTTGTTTAACCATAGCTATTTTCCAGGAACACAGGGTTTCCATAAAATCCAACACTGCCAAAAACACAACTGAAACAAACAGAAGGAGCACCGGAATTTCTTTGTTTCTTCTTCTCCGCTCTGCGCTGCTCAAAGGCCGGGTGTCAGGGAAGCCGACTGGCCCAGGAGTGAGACGGAGAGGAGCGGGAGGCTCCCCAGCTCGAAGGAGTGTCCCTTCAGGCTCGCTGAGACCACAGCATCGTTCCCTGTGACGAGGGAGGGAGAAGAGCCCCGGGCCACGCAAGGGACGTGGAGAGAGTGGCCAGTCGGAACCAGGGCCTGCTCTGTGGTCTGCGACGGTGGCTTCGTGCACGGCTAACGGCGGGCCCCCCCCCCCCTCCTCGGGACACTTCACCCTGTTTGCGCTTCTTCGTCCCTCCGGCGTCGTACTTTCAAAGCATCACTTTACAGGCGGGTCCACGAGGCCTGACGAGGCTGCGTGACTTGTGGGGCTTCAGGGGCGAGGGCTCCGACCGCTCCGAGCCAGGTCGGGCTTGCCGGGGGGACGCCAGGAGCCGGTTCCCAGAGGAGCCGTGGGTTTCTCCTTCCTCAGGTGCGGGCATCATTTTCTGTGTCCTGATGATGAGATGCTGCTCAAAAATGAGCAAGTTAAGTCCGTTTCCCGTAAATACATTAGAATTTACAGAGCTTCCGGGCGCCTGGGGAGCCCCATCCTTAAGGGTCTGCGTTCGGCTCAGGTCATGATCCCAAGGTCCTGGAATCGAGCCCCACATCAGGGAGTCTGCTTCTCCCTCTCCCTCTGCTGCTCCCCCTGCGTGAGTTTCCTCTCCCACTGTCTCTCTCGGTCAAATAAATAAACAAAATCTTAAAAAAAAAAAAAAAAAAAACTTACAGAGCTTCTTCATAAAGCAATACCTAGAGAAAATAGAAAAGAAATCTGCCTAGAGCGCTAGTGATGGGAACTTCATGTTTTCAATAATTTAGCCTTCATTTGCTGAAGTAGGACACTCAAGTCATGGTCTCTCCGTTCTATTTGTTAGCCTGTGTTTTTGCTCTGTGTGTGTGTGTGTGTGTGTGTTTTCACTCTTTAATTATAGTTTCTTCATGTCACAATTGAACTCTGCTTGTTCCCAGTAGTGAGGATAAAAGGAAGTAGCAAATTCACCAGTCGAGTTTCTCTTTGTCTTTCTTTTCCCAAGGCTAGCCAGTTATTCAACTGACACCTTCTTGATGCCATTAGCGAGGATGATCCTGATGCTTAAAAGGAAAAACAGCACCAGGTCCCTGATTCAAACTGCAGGATTCTATATTCACTTTTATTCACTGTGCGATATAATCAAGCACAATATAACAAAAGCCAGTACCTGGTTGTCATTTCTTTGGCAGGCAAGACCCCGGGGACTCTCATGGAAGGCCTTGTCCTGTTCAGAGATGCAGACAGACCAGGAAGCTGTGGGACTTGGGGGAGAACAATCAGCAGATATCTGGTCAAAAGCCTGGGTTTCTGGCCAGGACACCAGTATTTAGTGAGGAAATAAATAGCAAGAGCCCCAAATTCTATGAGGGGCCTCAGTATTTGTAGGCAGTCTTACAGGAAGGTAGAGCTGAGGAGTAAGACAAAAGCCCAGGTGCCCGCAGGACAGTTAACTTGATTCTGAGCCATGGAGTGTTAAACTTTGTTTTCCCCTAAGAGGAGGCACAATGACTCCACTTCTGTTATTCTAATGGCCTTAGAGTAGTTGTCAAATGGTGAAAGAGAGAATAAGTAATGAAAATACTAATCTCACTAGTTAAAGTTAATATTGATTTGTACTTACCATTCACTGTAGAAGAAAGAATCTGTTTAGAGATAAATGTGTTATTTCACATGTCAAAAATTAATCTTTGCAAAGAGTTCCAAAAGGAAAAATTTTAAATTAAAAAGCTTTATGATGGACAAGCAAATCAGTTCCACATTATAGTACATGCATTGCAACAATTAGTAAGGACAGACATAGATATTGAGTGAAAGAAACATCAGAGGGCCAATGTGTGTTTTTACGATTTTGGTGAGTAAATTCAATTTCCTGTAACAAATAACATAGTCTATAAAAAAAAAGCACTACAACAAGCTCTTAGTAATTATAGTCTTGAGGTCATGGAATACATTGCATTGAAAAGAAAAATAAAACTCTGAAAGTGCAAACAGAACGTTACAGAAGAATTTTTTCATTTACAGCAGACTTGCCCAAAAATCAATTTTACAATGACAAAATAAAGAATAGGTATAGATTTAGTTATCAGTATATATCCTAAGTTCTTTATACCTTGTGCCTCTATGATAATCAATGCCTAAATATTTTCCAACTTTCTGGATTATCTTTTCAATAGGATTAATCAAGAGCTCTGTATCCTGGATATTCAAAAGCACTGTGTCAAAAAAAAGTTTTTCCTCCTGAAGTTTTCTCATTAAATACTATTAAAATATTTGACTTATGGTTTTATTTTAACCAAAGTGAATCAAAATGTTTGGTGCTTTAATATTTCAATTCCACTTTACCTTCTAAGTACTAGGCTTAGGTATTTTGCAAGTGTTATCTTATTTTACCTTTCCTAACCTTATCAGATAAGTATTCCTATTTCTCTTTTACAGATAAGGACCCTGAGGATTAGAGAGGAGTTACTCAGCCAGCATGAGCCAGAGAAGGGACTAGACCCCAGACATCCTGCCTCCAAAGTCCTCCCGTTAAGATGTAGGGGAGAGTGGCTCAAGACATCATGAAGCCCAATAGGGACTGAAGGCCAAAGTATAAAAGTGCATTCATTGCACAGAACGTGGTCTCATCAGATACTTGTTGAATAATGTAGCAATGTCAGCTGTGTGCAATCAACGGTTGGATTCTAGTGGACTTGGAGGTTATTTAGAAAATGTGTGATTTTGTAGGTGAAATTATACCTGGTGCTTCTGTGAGTTGACTTGCAGAAGGGAACTGATGGCACCATATCTTTGAGTAGTCTGCTTTTTCTTTTTCTTTTCTTTCTTTTTTTTCAGAAATATATCTAGAAAATAGCTCCTACCACATGATGCATTTGGATTAGATGAATCCTTGGCAATTGACACACTTTCTATGCATTCTTTAATGATACTGCTCTTTCCAAATAATAATGAGTAAGGAATTTACTTTAGAGTGATTATGTTGCTGACAAACCACCTTGTATCATTTCTGTATATTATACCCCATTTTTAAATTGAATTTTAATGTAGTATCAGAGTAATGCTCATGAATCTCTCTCATTTTTAGAGATTTATTTATTCATTATTTTATTTTAATTTTTTAAAATTTTTAAAAGTTTATTTATTTATTTATTTGACAGAGAGAGATCACAAGTAGGTAGAGAGGCAGGCAGAGAGAGAGAGAGGAGAAAGCAGGCTCCCTGCGGAGCAGAGAGCCCAACGTGGGACTCGATCCCAGGACCCTGAGATCATGACCTGAGCCGAAGGCAGAGACTTAACCCACTGAGCCACCCAGGCACCCCTATTCATTATTTTAGAGACAGAGAGAGCAGGCAGGAAAGAGGGGCAGAGGGAGAGGAGGAGAGAAACCTGAGCAGACTCTGTGCTGAGCGTGGAGCCTATAGTGGGGCTTGATCCCACAACCCAGAGATCACAACCGCAGCTGAAACCCAAGAGTCAAACCCACAACTTAATGTGCAACCAGGGTGCCCCTGAACCTCTCTCATTTATTTAAGGGCAAAGATGACAATTTGGGTATGACATTTGAATTATACTCTAATTTATAATACAGCCATGTCTTGAGACGTTAATAGTTTGAAGCCTGTACAGAAAACAAGAATTCTACCCATTGGAACAACAGGAATACTAAGTGATTTTTGAGGGCCCTTCTAAACATCTATTTTGTGATTATATGAAAGGAAAGAGGAGTTATATATGAGTACTGACAACAGATCTGGGGAAGATATAGGAGGCTGGGAGTCAGGAAACTGATATTTTAATCCCAGGGTTTTTATAAAAACTGAGGAATCTGGAGGACATTTTATAGCGTCATTAAACCTCACTTTTCTATTTTCAGTATTAGGAGGCTGGAGTAAAGCATTTCTAAGATGACATTCAGCTATAAAATTCTACAACTTGAACACATTTAGATCTCATTGCATTCAGATGGTTTTGGATCACTTTACTTCTGAGTTTATGATTTTCAATTTCCATGTCAATAACATAAAGGAAGTATAGCAATAAATAACACTTTTTTACAATTTTATGTACTTACACACCTGTTCTATGAGTAGAGTTTCGATCTGTATTTATAGAAATATAAAAAGTAGGCAACAAATAGTATAGAAAAATGAATTTATACAAAAATTAACTCATATGCAAACTAGAAGATATGTAAAATATTTAGGTGTGGATACCAAGAGTGTGGGAAAGAAAGCATCTAATAGAAACATGAAGAATACTCCTTCCATAATACTTAAAGAAAATACCACATACAGTTGAGAGTTTTCTTCAGTATTATGGGAGACATAATAAAATATTTCAGTGTCTGAAATAATAGCCAACACAAGCCATTTGGTATTATAGTAGAGATAAAGCAGTTTCAGATTTCTGAGAAATCTCACAAATCTGAGTACACATATCTGTGAATGCCAATTTTCAGAATGCTTCCTCCACATCTTGCCATTCTGACCTACTGGCACTTCCAGGATCTCCTTTGTTCACCTTGAAAATAATCCAGGCCACTCTGGCCACGACATTATGAAATTGTCAACAGTACTTTCTTGTCCTTTCAGACTAAGTATAGCATCCTTTGAATGTGAATCTCAATATGAACTTTTATATGTCTCACTTAACTCTATCAGGGACTAAGTAGGACTAGACTTTGGCTATAGAAATACATAATTAAAAATAAGATCTCCCAAAAATATTCACTTAGCCAACAAATTTGTTTTGTTGATGTTGACTGAATTAACCATGTTTCTCCTTACCATCTTCTGGATAGAATACCCTGCATCCCCATCTTGTCTGTCTGGCAAATTCTTCTTCACTATTCCATTACAAAATCAAATATTACCTCTTATTGGAGGTCTCCCAAATTTCCTCAGGATCAGTTGCCTTCTTTCCTGTCATTTCCTAATTATTGTTTCTCTCTTTCTCTCTCTCTTTTTTATTAGAAAGAGAGAAAGAGAATCTTAAGCAGTCACAATGCCCAGTGTGTGAGCCCAACCCAGGGCTTGATATCATGACCTTGAGATCACGATCTGAGCCAAAATCAGGAGTCGGATGCCAAGCGGACTGAGCCACCCAGGCAACTCCCTATCATTTCATAGCATGCTGCATGCAGCTCCTTTAAAGCTGTCACATGCTGCCTTATAGTTAGTCTTGTATTTATGTGCTTCTCACTGCTCAGAATTTGATCAAGGAGTGGACCATCCAAGCACATCCTTGTCAAGATATGAGGGCATAATAAAATACTACTGCAAAACAATTGCTGGTTCATTCAGGCTTGCCCCAAACCACTTGCACAAATGATAGGACATAAACCAAGAGAGCCTGCACTCCAGAGTGGAGATTATAAATGAAGGATGAAAGGAAGAAATGAAAGAAGGAAGGAGTTGGGAGGAAGGCATCAAGGGAGGTACAAAAGGAGGGAAGAAAGGAAGGAAGAGAGGGAGGGACGAAGGGAAGAGAGAAGGAAAGAGAAACCCTTTGTCAGTTTGTAATTCTTATATTTAGTATTGTTCACATGTGCTTGCATGCTGTAGCTGCATGCCATTTTACTGCCCCTGAGACTGATCAGCTGCTAGTTGAGTACAGTCAACGGCTGCAACCACTGAAATTGTGGAAAGGAGTAATGCAAAAATAAAGTCTTTTTTTTTTTTCTGGGAAGGGGTGATTTATTTTCTTACCTTCTTTAAAATATTTTACGGTATTTTTAAGATGTCTAGTTCAGAAAACTGAAATGTAAAATTGGAAAATAGAAATTAAATGGCGACTCAGAGGTTGGAAAGCCTATGTAAAACCCTGAAATATATTGCCAGATTGAAAATCAGGGGGAAAAAATTTTGAAGCACACTTTGATCAAGATTTTGCAACTATAACCATGTAAGATAATTAGTGAAGATAATGCTATCCAGTTATAAGTATTAGAAATCGAAGATAATTCCAAATAAATAAAAAGGCATGCATGTAATATTAAATATAAAGATAGGACAGTAAAAGCTTGTAGCCAAAAAATTGGCTTTACCCACTTCCAATGAAATGATGCTAATATTTGAAGACTGTAGGGTATCCATTTTTCTCAATCCCACTCTGTTCTTGGTAGAGTGAGATATGCTTTATTTCTTTTTTCCCCAGGAACTGGAAAAGGTAAAATGTTCGATAAAGGCTTCTTGAGTGAATGACTTGCCATTATCTTAAATTCCTCATTTCAAAGACTAGCCTGACTCATTACTTCATTGCCATTGCTATTATCATCATCAATTTGAAATTAATTAGTTACAGTCTTCTGTAGATAAATGGTTGTGATTGCTGACGTAGTGAAATTTGAAGAGCATTGTGAAAGCCTTATCTATCAAAAGTAATTCCTTGATTCTGTGTTAGCCAATTTAAAAGGTGAGATTTCTTTTAAAATTGCTTTGTATGGGTCTGGAAACATGTTCAATCCCAGAAGGCTGGTGACCTGTTCTTTTTGATTGATATGGGATAAGTGCTATTATGGTAACACATCAGAAAAACTAAAAAGAAGAATACAGTTTTGCAATTCATATATTCAGGATAAGTAAAACACTTTACAAAGTTGCAAGCATTGATTTGTATAAAAAAGATAGACATATTTCAAAGTAATCCTGTCATCAATCTTCTTCCATAAAGTTGGTTTTTTCTGTTTTTTGTCATATAGATCATTTTGCCATTCTCCTTAGTAATCTTTCTCCCTGCAATTACTTTTGGGTTAACTTTCACATTTTCTGGCTTCATGAAATATCCTAAACATATTGAAACAAGGATCATGCAACATTTTTATCAGTGTTTCCTCTGAGATATATGTATTTTTCTGGCAAAGCTGACAATGAGGATTTGGAGAGGCAATCTGTTAACTCTTCTGATTAATGATGTCCCCCCCCCCCCGGTTTTATTCATTTCTTACTGTATTACATCAGTTATGATGTGAAGTTTGATAGGCACATCACATGAAGTTTGATAGGCCTGATTTTCCTAAGTGGGCTGCTCCTTTTCTGCAAACAAACTCCCAGATGTTGGCTTTGTTGCCAACTAAGGCTGACGTTAATGCTGACATTCATGATAATCCTTGGTGATTTCGGCGAGGTATAATTTAACAATGGGTGGCAATACCAATATCCAGTGGGAAGAAAGTAGTACTTACTTTCCCTTACAAAAGGGATTGTTCTCACTCAGAGGCCAGACCGTAATGTTAATACCTCCCAATAGAATAATTGGTATTATGCCATTATCAGTTTATGAAAGGGTAGTAATCTTTCATCATATCACATTTCCATATTGGAATTTGATTTAAGATTACAGCTTCTTAGCTTCATAGCAACATTTCAGAACTCAGATGGGGCTGCAAAGATTCTCTCAAAGCTGGAGAGAATGTTTAGGCCTCTCAGGTGGCTGAGTGTGATGTCAGGAATCTTCACAGCAAAGAGCATCCCAAGCAAAGCATTTGCCCTTTTGTGCCTAAACTGATAGCTAAAGTGGAAGCTGAAGTACTAACAACCAGAGCGGAGGAGTCAGGGGGCCACTTCTGCCCTCCACTGCTGCTTCTTCTGATGGATGCCGTTACTGATAATCCACGATCATTGAAGGACAATGGCATGTTATGGAGCCTTGGTAGCATTTCAGTTGTATCACTCCTGTGACATTGAATAAGTCATTTATACCTCTTGGGGCCTCAAATTCATCATGTATTAAAATATGACCTAAAAGCCCTGCCTTTTTACTTGAGTATTGTGAAGAGTAAATGATATAATTATACAAACACATTTTAGAAGGAGTAAAATATTACAAACATATCATCTATTGTTACCTATTTATTCATTCCCCACCCATTCAATATTTATTGAGCATCCACCTTGTGCCTCTGAACCTTTTCTTTTGTTTCTCAGGTCATTGACAATCCCTCCTCCTTCCTGGTCCTACCCACACCCAGCACTCCCACCCCTGTACCCTGATTATCTCCAACTAATCCTTCAAGACTCTAGTTCAATAGTACCTTTGCTTTTCCCACTCACTCATGCCCCTCTCTCCAGACAGTTGATTATTCCCCCCTCATTGCTAATGCTCTACTAAGTGCATACCTAGGATTTCATGTTTTATTACAGTTGGTTTTGGTCCCTCTTGTATTTGTAAGGTCTTTGTTCTCAGAGACTGCATTTTTATATTTTCAATGCTGAGCAGAGGGTGCTGGGAGATTGGGGATGTTTAGTGGAGGAATAGCAAGGCCTTTGGGGATGGGCCACCTTACTGCACTGTTTCTCTGCGGAGGTGGCAGGAAAGGCTGAAGCCTATGCTTTGTGAATTACACAATTCATACCTGTCCAGACAGTCACAAACTAGGCACGTGGGCTACCAGTGTTCTGATTATGAGAAGAGGTAATTTTTTTTTTTTAAAGGAAGCCTCAATCAAGTGGGTGAACTAAGCCTGAATCTGTTAGTAGAGGAATAATTCTAATTCCAGCGCAGGATGATATTCAGATGAGCCCTTTATGAATTCAAGTCTAAGCTTGAGGGGAAAATGTAAGTAAACTCTCAGAGAGCTAGTTCCACTAAAACCTCTTTTTGAAATAAAAGCAGAAGGCAGTGGCGTCTTTGATTACCCCACTTGGACTGCTTGTATCCTACCTCACAGTGTATAACCCAGAAAGGAAGAGAGATTCTTCCTACATTTTTCAAGGAGATTTGGTACCTGTGAAGACAAGTACCATGAAACATCAACAGTTGATCCCAGCACAAGCAGCAGGGACTCCGATTCACTCATGGTGTCCAGAAGAAGGGGCAAAAATACCAAGGCATGGAAGCAGAAATCATACGGCAACAGTGCCCACCCTAGCCTCTGCACAGACCTCATATGAGGACAGGTAAGGGAAGGATGATAGTTAAGTGGCCTAGGGCCCTGCTTCTAAGCAACCACCTGTCAGCTGTCAGATCTCCCCTTCCTCTTGCATCTTCCCAGGCAACACCACTACTCATCCCAGGTATCACTTCCATTCCTTTTACCTTGATTTTTCCCTTTGCCAAGAAGACACTTCCAGCCATCTTTGTGGCCCTCAAACTCTCTTACAGATGTTTCTTCTTCTAGATCCAACTTGAGGGAGTCCTTAATAAAGTTCTTGGAGATACTAGGATTTCATGTGGCAACTGCTCTGTCCTCTGAACCAGGGTCTGGAAATATGGGTGCTGGAGCCAGAGTGCCTAGGTTGTGGTACGAGTGCCACAAGTTTATATGCTCTTTGAACAAATTCCTTTCTTTACATCTCAATTTTTTAATCTGTAATATGAGACCACAGATAGTACCTACTGATAGGTCTATTGGCTGAATTAACTGAGTTAGTGCAGAAATCAGTTAACACAGTAAGCAGAACACTTGAAGTGCATGACAAAAGTTAACTTTGTTTATTATTCACTTGCTGACCCCATTTTGTGACCCACAATTATCATTTCTGATAGCCTGTGAACTCTCAGAAGGATGGGATATGGATCTGTATTTCTTTCATCTTTATATCCCCATTACTTAACATGACACTGGGGCCTGGCTTATAATAGATGTGCAGTAAATGAGTGTTAAGATGTGTGCATGATAGAATAATCAACTGAGGAATTTGGTAGGAACAGAGGAACCTTTTATATTTGTGCAGTAGGTGCTGCCTCCAGGGATAATAAGCAGGCAGAGGAAATTATGCCACTAAAGGACAGTTGAAGGAAAGCAACTTTAAAGAGCGAATTCTGAGGTTATATTTTTGGTTCTTCAAGGGGTCATTTGCACAGCATGACTTCCTGTGATCAATGGAATCTGACCAGCCAAGAATTTGGTAGTCTTACTGTTCTTATTAAAGTTCCATTGATTGCTTACCTTTTCACCTTTTCTTTAAAAATGATACTTTTTTTAAAAAAAAAGATTAAATAGTGACTCAGTGTCTAGAGGGGAAATATATAAAGGAGAACTGAAAAGTGAGCATATGTGTCAGACAAAGCATGCATATATATATATATATATATATATATATATAAAAGCAATATGCCTTTTTGAAGGATACATAGGAGAATTCTTTTATTTGGATAAAACAATGAATATCGGTTTGACATTTGCCTATAGCCCTCCCTGAACCTCACATCTCTTTCTTTCGTTCTGTTCCACCTGTGCGTCGTTGGTCTTTGTTTACATGAAGAGGCTAACACTGATGGTTTTGATGGGGATATGGTTTATAAGTACTGTGGGAAACACAGCTCAAATAGTTTAAGAGCCTCTCACCTGCAAAAGGGAAAGGGACTTTTATCTCTAATTTTGGAAATTTTGCACACTTTTGTCTTTCCATTTCAATGTCTCTTCTATCAATTTTATACTATACACTGCAAGAATTCATTTAAAATTCCTGCCAAATTTGTAGGTAAATTCTTATTGGTGCCCAAATTAATTTGGGGGGATCAGTTTGTGGTCAGTTCAGCTAACTGGAATAATTGCTTTGGTGATCATCATTGAGAGAGAAACATATTAACTCCTTATGATAGAATGTCCACTTTCAGCAAGTATCTGAGTATGTAAAGAAAGGATACTTAGTATAACCTTTAAATATTAATAACATTGAAATATAGGTATACTTATTCAACCTCATGAAGCAATTTGAAACTTTAACTAGCTTTTTTTTTCTATTAGGTTAATGTAGCTTTAGGACTTGGTGTTATGGTTGTGCATAAAAAAATTTTCAATTGACTACTTCTAGGTTGTACAAAGCTTTAGCTTGGTGCAAGTGTATTTATCTCGTTATTTGTAACTCAAACTTCTGAGTAACTCTGGTATTAAAATGTCTAAAATGTAGGACTTCTGGGGAAGATGGTGGAGTAGGAGGATCCTAAATTCACCTTGTCCCACCGGTACAACTAGATAGCACCCACACCGGTGCAGATAACCAGAAAATGACCCCAAAACTGGCAGAACACATTCTCCACAGCTAAACATAAAGTAGTGGCCACCTTGAAAACTACAGGAAAGGCAGAGATGGGGTCAGGAACCAAAGTACCCACAAGGCTGTCTACAGGAGGGAGGGCCACCAGAAACGAATGGAAGTGAGATCAGCAGACACCACGCTGGCCACCCCAGGCATAGGGTGTCATATAACATTTGGCTTTGAAAACAAGAGGGGCTTAACTTCTCAAGTTCTACAGTCAGTGGGGCTTAACACGTGCAACATTACAAGTCAGCAGCTTGGCTGTGGGAGAGCCATAGGGTGAGTGGAAACTGAGTCCCCTCCCGTAAAGAGACAGCACAACAAACAGCCTTGCTTAGATACATCATAGAAGGAGCAGTTTGAAAAATGTCTGGGGTATACAGGAAGGAGATTTGTTTGCTAATTTCAGAGCTGAAGGGGCAGGGATCTTTGGGAGACTTCTCCAAGAATAAAAGAGCAGGCACCATTTCCCTCCCCCGGTATAATAAAGTATAATACCATTTACCTAAAATGTGTGTGTGGGGAGGGAGGAATAAAGAATGAGTTCAAACTTAAGTGGCCACCAACTTAATACAGACTGCTATGTGTAAGGCATTGTATATAAACCTAATGGTAATGACAAATCAAAAACCAGTAATAGATATGCAAAAATTAAAGAGAAAGGAATCCAAGTATATTGCTAAGGCAAGCCAGCAAGCTGTAAAAGAGGAGAGCAAGAGAAGAAAGGAACAGACGAGAACTACAAAAACCACCAGAAAACAAGTGACAAAATGGTAATAAGTACATACCTATCAGTAATTACTTTGAATGCAAATGGATTAAATGCTCTAATCAAAAGACATAGCGTGATGGAATTGTTAAAAAAAATAAGACCCATCTATATGCTGCCTACTACATACTCATTTCACCTAAAGATAAATGCAGATTGTAAGTGAAGGCATGGAAAAGCATTTATCATGCAAATGGAAGTGGAAGGAAAGCCAGGGTAGCAGTACTCATATCAGACAAAATAGATGTTTGGGTGAAAACTGTAACTAAAGAGACAAAGAAGGACACTATATAATCATAAGGGGGAGAAAAACCAAGAAGATACAACAATTGTAAATATTTATACATCCAATACTGGAGCACCCAAATACATAAAGCAGCTACTAATAAATATAAAGGAAGTAATTGATAGTAATACAATAATAGTAAGGGACTCTAACACCCCACCTATATCAATAGATAGATCATCCAAACAGATAATTAAAAAGGAAACAGTGGCTTTGAGTGACCCATTTAACCAGATCTAGATTTAGAACATTCTACTCTAAAACAGTTGAATATATATTCAGGTGCACACAGAGCATTCTCCAGAATTTATCATGTTAGGCCAAAAAACAAGTCTCAACAAATTAAAAAAGATTGAAGTTATTCCAGCATCTTTTCCAAACACAGCACTATGAAACTAGAAATCAACCACAAGAAAAAATCTGGGAAGAACATAAATACAAACACTTAACAAAAGTTAAATAACATGCTACTAAACAATGAATATGTCAACCAAGAAATCAAAGAGAAAATTAAAAAAAAACATGGAGACAATTGAAAATGAAAACACAATGGTCCAAAATCTTTAGGATGCAGCAAAACCTGTTCTAAGAGGGAAGTTTTTAGCAATACAAATAAGCCTCTATTGTTATAAACTTGGAAGCAAGAAAAATCTCAAATGAACAACTTAACTTTACACCTAAATGAGATATAAAAACAACAAACAAAACCCAAAACCAGTAGAAAGGAGGAAATAGTAAAGATTAGAGCAGAAATAAATGAAATAGAAACTAAAAAAATAAACAGATCAATGAAACCAGGAGTTGGTTCTTTGAAAGGATCAAAAAAATTGATAAACTGTTGGCTGGACTTACAAAGAGAGAGAGGGTACTCAAATAAAATCAGAAATGAAAGAGGATAAATAACAATAGACATCTCAGAAATACAAAGGATTTTAAGAGAATATTATGAAAAATTGTATGCCAACCAATGGGGCAACCTAGAAGAAATGGATAAATTCTTAGAAACATATAACCTCCCAAAACTGGATTAGGAAGAAATAGAAAATTTGAATAGACTTATTACCAGCAATAAAATTGCATCGGTAATCAAAAAGCTCCCAACAAGCAAAAGTCCAGTACCAGATGGCTTCATAGGTGAATTCTATGAAACATTTGAAAAAGAGTTCATATCTATTTTTCTCAAGCTATTTCCCAAAAAAATGGAAGAGGAAGGAAAGCTTCCAAGTACATTCCATGAGGCCAACATTACCCTGATACCAAAACCAGATAAAGACAATACAAAAAAGGAGAACTACTGGTCAATATGTCTGATGAGCATAGATTAAAAATCTTGAAAAAATATTAGCAAGCTGAATCCAATGGTATATTAAAGAAACCATTCACCATAACCAACTGGGATTTATTCTTGGGATGTAAGGGTATTTCAGGGTTAACAAATCAATCAACATGATACCTCACATAATAGGAGAAAGGATAAAAACTATATGATCATTTCAATAGATGCAGAAAAAGCATTTGACAAAGTTACAACATCCATTCATGATAAAAACCTTCAACAAAGTAGGTATAGAGGGACCGTATGTCAACATAATAAAGGCCGTATATGAAAAACCCCAGCCAACACTGCACTTGAAGGTGAAAAACTGAAAGCTTTTCTTTTAAAATCAGGAATAAGACAAGGATCACCCCTCACCACTTTTATTCAACATAGTACTGGAAGTCCTAGCAACAACAATCAGACAAGAGAAAGAATAAAGGCATCCAAATTGGTAAGGGAGCAGTGAAACTTTCACTATTTGCAAATGACATGATACTATATATAGAAAACCCTAAGGACTCCATAAAAAAGCTACTAGAACCGATAAGTGAAGTCAGTAAAGTGGCAGGATACAAAATCAATACACAGAAATCCATTGCATTTCTATACATGACTAATGAAGTATCAGAAAGAGAAATTAAGAATCCTATTTACAATTGTACTAAAAATAATAAAAAGCCTAGGAATAAACTTCACCAAGGAGGTTTTGAAAGACCTGCATTCTGAAAAGTTTTAAACACTGATAAAAGCAATTAAAGATGACATACAAAAAAATGGGAAGATATTCCATGCTCATGATTTGCAAGAGCAAATATTGTTAAAATGTTCATACTACCCAAAGCAATTTACAGACTTAATGGAATTCCTATCAAAATACCTACAGCATTTTTCACAGAACTAGAACAAATAATCCTAAAATTTGTATCAAACCACAAAAGCCCCTGAGTAGCCAAGGCGACCTTGAAAAAGGAGAACAAAACTGGAGGTATCACAATCTCAAATTTCAAGATATATTACAAAGCTTTAGTAATCAAAATAGTATGGTACAGGCACAGAAATATACACATGGATCAATACAGCAGAGTAGAGAGCCCAGAGATAAACACACAACTATATGGTCAATTAATCTATGAGAAGGAGGTAGGAATATGTAATGGGAAAAAGACAGTCTATTCAACAAGTGGTGGGAAAACTTGGAGAGCTACATGCCAAAGAATGAAACTTGACCTCTTCTTACATCCTACACAAAAATAAACTCAAAATGGGTTAAAGACCTAAATGTGAGACCTGAAACCATAAAAATCCTAGAGGAGAGTACAAGCAGTAATTTCTCTGACATCAGCCATAACAATGTCTTTCTAGATGTGTTTCCTGAGGCAACAAAAACAAAAGCAAACATAAACTGTTGGGACTACATCAATATAAAAAGCTTCTGAACAGCAAAGGACATCATCAACAAAACAAAAAGATAACCTACTGAATGAGAGAAGAAATTTTCAAATGACATTTTTAATAAAGGGTTTGTTCCAAAATGCATGAAGAACTTATACAACTCAACAGCAAAAAAACCACAAATAATCCAATTAAAAAATGGGTGGAAGACATGAAGAGACATTTCTCCAAAGAAGACATGCAGATGGTCAACAGACACATGAAAAGATGCTCAGCATCACTGGCCAGCAGAGAAATACAAATCAGAACCATAATAAGATATGACCTTATACTTAATGGCTAAAGTGGCTATACAGAGTGGCTAAAATTTAAAACACAAGAAACAAGAAGTATCGGCAAAGATATAGGGAAAAAGAAACCCTCTTACACTGTTGGTGGAAATGCAAACTGGTCAACCACTCTGGAAACCAGTATGAAGACTCCTCCAAAAGTTAAAAATAGAGTTACCATATAATCCAGTAATTTCACTACTGGGTATTTACCCAAAGTATATTAAAAAACACTAATTCAAAAAATATATGCACTACTGTTGTTTATTTCAACATTCTTTACAATAGCCAAAGTATGGATGCAACCCAATTGTTTATCAATAGATGAAGGTATAAAGAAGAAGTGGTTCACATATATATATATTATATATATAATATTATATTTAATATATATTATTATATATTATATACAATGAATATATATATATAATGAAATAGTATTCAGCTATAAAAAATAATGAAATCTTGCTGTTTGGAAAAACATGAATGGATCTAGAAGATATAGTTCTAAGTGTAGTAAGTCAGAGAAAAAGAAATACCATATGCTTTCACTCATATGTGGAAACAAACAAAAAATAGACAAGGAGAAATAGATTCTTTAATATAGAGAACTGGTGGTTACCAGCTGGGAAGTCGGTGGGGGATGGGTGAAATAAGTGATGGGAATTAAGAATACACTTATCATGATGAGCACTGAGTAATGTATAGAATTATTGAATCACTATATCATACACCTGAAAGTAACACTGCATGTTAATTATACTGGAGTTAAAAAACAAATAAATTTCCAAAAACCCACAATAATAGGTTATGCATATATTTTTCTTTCTCCTCTTTTTTCCCCAATCCCTTACACTTAGATAAAAGCCTTCTTTTTTTTCTCATTTCACACTCCTCTGCCCAGAGAATTTCCATTTAGGAAACACTATTTTGTGAATGAATATGACAACTTTAATATGCAGCATCTCTTTTTTTGGCATGGTCTCATCTTTTTTAGAGTCCATCATTATTCCAAATATAAGCATTACTTCGCTTTTGCTAAAATTCATGTTTTCAGTAAATTAACATCTTATATACTGCAAGTTTAAAACCATAAGGGTGTCTTTGTATTTCACTTCTCAAATGAAATTAATTGGCAATGAGAAGCCCATATGCCTAATTACCTGCTAAGGCTAATTGGGCTAATTATCATTTCTGTTTCCTGGGGGCAGAAAAGTAGAGTTTGCCCCTAGATTCACAGTTTTTGTTTAGTCACTGTTGCATTTTCAGAAATCTCTGCATTGCCAATTTTTACTGGCCAAGCCTATCCAAATTGTGGTATTGGTTTAACTTTATTATTTATTATGATTTTTTTAAAGCAGCTTCATTGAAGTGTAGTTGACATAGCGTAGACTGCATATATTTAAACTGTATAATTTGATAAATTTTGACATATAGCTCCAAAAGCATCAAACACAATCCAGATAAAGACCCTATCCATCACCCACCTCTAAAAGTTTCCTCATTCCCTTTTGTAATCTTTCCCTGTTTCTCTCTCTACTCCACTCCTGTTGCCAGGTAACCACTGTCCTTTCTGTTAGTATATTATTAGTTTGCAATTTCTACCATGTTACGTAAATGGAATCATACAGTATGCAGTCATTTTTGCCTGGCTTATTTCACTCATTATTATTTTGAAATTTATCCGTGTTCCAGAATGTATCAATAATTTATTCATTTTATGATCAAGTAGTATTCCATTGTATAGATGTATGGCAATTTGTTTATGCCTTCACCCATCGATGGAGGTGATGGATATGGTCTTTATCTTGATGGCACTGGTGATGTTTTCATGTGCCTATGCATATCTCCAAACTCTTCTAATAGTATGTATTAAATATGTCCAATTTTTAAAATGCTAATTATATCTCAGTAGAGATGTTTAAAGAACATTAGAGGAGACTGGGTATGGGCTATATGGGAACTATCTTTGCAACTTTTTAAAATAGATCTAAAACTATTGTAAAATTTAAAAATAATCCATTTTATTGTCAAGTACTACTCCATTGTATCAATAAAAAATAAAGCAATCTGTTTATTCCTTAACATATTGATGGACCCTGAAATTGTTTCAACTTGGGAGCTATTAAAAATAAAGCTACTATAAACACTCACAAACAAGTATTAATATGTATGTATGTTTTTATTCCTTTGGGGTAAAAACTAGGAATGAAACAGATATGATAGATCTTTGTTTGACTTTTAATTGCCAGTCTATTTTCTGAGGTGATTGTAGTACATTATAGTTGTAGTTCTTCCACATACTCACTGATTTTTGGTATTATCATTATTGAAATAAATATTTTAACTATTCTAATAGATGTGGAATGTCACTCTACTGTGGTTTTATTTTGCGTTTCTGGACTAATTACTGAAGATGAAAATGTATTCCTGTACTTATTTGCCCTCCGTGTCTTTTTTTTTTTAATTTTTTATTTCTTTTCAGTGTAACAGTATTCATTGTTTTTGCACCACACCCAGTGCTCCATGCAATCCGTGCCCTCTCCAATACCCACCACCTGGTTCCCCCAAACTCCCACCCCCCACCCCTTCAAAACCCTCAGGTTGTTTTTCAGAGTCCATAGTCTCTCATGGTTCACCTCCCCTTCCAATTTCCCTCAACTCCCTTCTCCTCTCCATCTCCCCTTTTCCTCCATGCTATTTGTTATGCTCCACAAATAAGTGAAACCATATGATAGTTGACTCTCTCTGCTTGACTTATTTCACTCAGCATAATCTCTTCCAGTCCCGTCCATGTTGATACAAAAATTGGGTATTCATCCTTTCTGATGGAGGCGTAATACTCCATAGTGTATTTGGACCACATCTTCCTTATCCATTCGTCTGTTGAAGGGCATCTTGGTTCTTTCCACAGTTTGGCGACCGTGGCCATTGCTGCTATAAACACTGGGGTACAGATGGCCCTTCTTTTCACTACATCTGTATCTTTGGGGTAAAGACCCAGTAGTGCAATTGCAGGGTCATAGGGAAGCTCTATTTTTAATTTCTTGAGGAATCTCCACACTGTTCTCCAAAGTGGCTGCACCAACTTGCATTCCCACCAACAGTGTAAGAGGGTTCCCCTTTCTCCACATCCTCTCCAACACACGTTGTTTCCTGTCTTGCTAATTTTGGCCATTCTAAGTGGTGTAAGGTGGTATCTCAATGTGGTTTTAATTTGAATCTCCCTGATGGCTAGTGATGATGAATATTTTTTCATGTGTCTGATAGCCATTTGTATGTCTTCATTGGAGAAGTGTCTGTTCATATCTTCTGCCCATTTTTTTATATGATTGTTTTTTGTGTGTTGAGTTTGAGGAGTTCTTTATTGATCCTGGATATCAACCTTTTGTCTGTGCTGTCATTTACAAATATCTTCTCCCATTCCGTGGGTTGCCTCTGTGTTTTGTTGACTGTTTCCTTTGCTATGCAGAAGCTTTTGATTTTGATGAAGTCCCAAAAGTTCATTTTCGCTTTTGTTTCCTTTGCCTTTGGAGACGTATCTTGAAAGAAGTTGCTGTGGCTGATATCGACGAGGTTACTGCCTATGTTCTCCTCTAGGATTCTGATGGATTCCTGTCTCACGTTGAGGTCTTTTATCCATTTTGAGTTTATCTTTGTGTATGGTGTAAGAGAATCGTTGAGTTTCATTCTTCTACATATAGCTGTCCAGTTTTCCCAGCACCATTTATTGAAGAGACTGTCTTTTTTCCACTGTGTATTTTTTCCTGTTTTGTCGAAGATGATTTGCCCATAGAGTTGAGGGTCCATATCTGGGCTCTCTACTCTGTTCCACTGGTCTATGTGTCTGTTTTTATGCCAGTACCATGCTGTCTTGGTGATCACAGCTTTGTGTCTTTTTTTTTTTAAGATTTTATTTATTTATTTATTTGACAGACAGAGATCACAAGTAGGCAGAGAGGCAGACAGAGAGAGGGGGGGAAGCAGGCTCCCTCATCAAGCAGAGAGCCTGATGTGGGGCTTGATCCCAGGACCCTGAGATCATGACCTGAGCCAAAGGCAGAGGACTTAACCCACTGAGCCACCCAGGCACCCCTGCCCTCCATATCTTCTTTAGCCAGGTATCTGTGGAAATCTCTGCCCATTTGTTACTGGTTTATTTAAGAGTTATTTATAGGGGCACCTAGGTGGCCTAGTAGGTAAAGCCTCTGCCTTCAGCTCAGGTCATGATCTTGGGGTCCTGAGATCGAGCCCCACATCAGGCTCTCTGCTCAGCGGGGAGCCTGCTTCCCCTTCTCTCTCTGCCTGCCTCTCTGCCTACTTGTGATCCCTCTCTCTGTCAAACAAATAAAATCTTAAAAAAAAAGAGTTATTTATATATGATAGATACAAGCCCTGTGTCAGATGTGTGATTTGCAAATAATTTCCTCAGGGTGTAGTTTGCCTTTTTATCTCCTAATGAAATATTACGCAGAGCACAAAGTTTTCATTTTGATGATATACAAGTTGTCAATTTGTTCTTTTGTGGATCATGTCTTTGGTGTGATATCTAAAAAATATTCACTGAATCCAAGTTTACAATGATTTTCATATTGAAGTTTTGTAGTTTTAGATTTTACTTTTAAGCCTATGATGCATTCTGAGGTCGTGTGTATGTGTGTGTGTGTGTGTGTGTGTGTGTGTGTAGCACAAAATATGGATCAAATTCCATTTTGCGGGGAAGAAGGACATTTATGCCAACACCATGTATTGAATAGGGTTTTTTTTTTTTCCTCTGCTACACTTCCTGTGTACCTGTAGTATAAGTCACTTTTTGGAATGCATATGAGTATATTTCTAGAATCTTCATTCATTTCTATTTATCTATTTGTCTACCTTTTTGCCAGTCCCATTATATGTTGATTACTGTAGCTTATATAAGTTTTTGAGTTCAGGTGGTATGGTCAGAGAACATTCTTTCCATTACCTGAATACTTGCAAATATATCAAGATTTGTTTTATGGCCTAGAATATCACCAATCTGTGTAAATGTCCACTATGTATTTGAAAAGAATATGTATTCTGCTGTTGTTGAGTGGCAAATGCTGTTATTATCAGTGAGGTCAAATTTGTTGATAGTATTGTTTTTTCTATATTTTTACTGATTTTCTGCCAAACTTCCTCCATCAGTTATTGAAAAAGTGGAATTGAGGGGCGCCTGGGTGGCTCAGTGGGTTAAGCCTCTGCATTCGACTCAAGTCATAATCTCAGGGTCCTGGGATCGAGCTCTGCACTGGGCTCTCTGCTTAGCAGGGAGCCTGCTTTCCCCCACTGCCTGCCTGCTTCTCTGCCTACTTGTGGTCTCTGTCTGCCAAATAAATAAATAAAATCTTAAAAAAAGAAAAGAAAAAGGGGAATTGAAATTGCTATCATTTTGGATTATCTAATTCTCCTTGTAGTTCTGTCAGTTTTTGTACTACATATTTTGAAGATCTGTTATTAGATAGATGCATGAGCATATTAAGATTGTTACGTCATTTTGATAAATTGAGCCCTGTATTGTTGTGAAATCACCTTCTTTCTTCCTGGTAATATCTTTGCTCTGATATCCTGTGTGATATTAATATCACTACTCAAACTTCCTTTGTCTTAACGGTGTTATTTATTTTTAGAAAGAGAGAAAGCAGGAACTAGAACATGTGAGCAGGGAGAGGACCAGAGAGAGAGGGAGAGAGAGAATTAGCAGATTCCTTGCTGAGCACAGAGCCCAACACAGGGCTCAATCTCATGACCTGAGCCACCCAGGCCACCCAGGCACCCCTCAAAACTTACTTTTGACTAGTGTTAACATCATGTAACTTTTTTTGTCTTTTACTTTTAATCAATTTGTATCTTTAGAGTTGAAGTATATTTCTGGTTGGCGGCCTATATTTGCATCTTGCTTTTTAATCCAAACTGACAGTTTTGGGTTTTTAATCTAAGTGTTTAGACTGTATTTTTTCCATTTTTCAACATTTTTGAAACAATTATAGTTTCATACGAAGTAACAACATAGCAGAGAGAGGCCCATGTACTCTTCATTCCATTTTTCCAATTTGTTACGTATTTCAGAATTTGAGTACAATATCAAAAACAGGAAATAGACATTGGTAAAATATTTGTGTATAATTCTGTCATTTTATGACCTGTATAGAACTGTGTAGCCATCACCACAGAAGTATATCATCAAGGCAAAGATCATGTTTCTCTTAAAATTGCACCTACCATGCCAGTATCCTTAACCACTGTCAACTACTAACGTGTTCTTCGTCTCTATAATTTTACCATTTTCAGAATGTTCCATAAATGGAATAATAATGTCAGTGACCTTTTGAGACTGACTTTTGTCATTCTGCGTAATATCCTTGAGATCCTTGTAAGTTGTTGTGTGTATCTAAAGTCCCATTTCTCTTCATTCCTGAGTAGTATTTCATGTTCTGATGGGCTACTCACCTAATGAGGGATATTATGGCCGTTTTGAGGTTTTGGTAATTACAGGTAGATCTTCTGTGAACAATATATAATAGGTTTGGGTATAGAGGTAAGTTTTAATTTATTTGGAATAAATGCCCAAGGGTGTAAATGCTGGGTTGTATGAGTTGTATGCTTAGATTTTTAAAGGCACAGCCAAACAATTTTTCAGAGTGGTTTTAACATTCTGTATCTCCACCAGCAGTGTATGAGAAATCTCTTCCTGCATTCCCTTGCTGCCATTTAGTATTGTCACTATATTTTATTCTTGTTGTCCTTATAGATGTGTTATAATACCTCATCATGGACTTAATTTGCATTTCCCTGGAGTGTAGTGATGTTGAACATCTTTTTGCATGCTCATCTGCCATCTGTATATCTTTTTCAGTGAAAAGGCTTTTCATGGTTTTTGTCCATTTTCTAATTGGATTGTTGCTTTGTTTATAATGTTGAGATTTGAGAATGTTTTAGACACTCTAGATGTGTGTCTTTTGTCAGATATATGGTTTGCAAATATTTTCTTCCAGTATGCTGCTTGTCTTTTTATCCTTTCAACAGGATCTTTCAGAAAGCAGAAGTTTTTCATTTTTATGAAGTCCAAATCATTAGTTTTATCTTTTATAGATGATAATTTTCATTATAGGTCTAAGAATTTTTTCCTATTCATAGATCCTGAAGATTTTTTTCCTATGCTTTTGTTTTCTAAAAATTTTATAGTTTTGTGTTTTACTTTTAAGTCTGCACTCCATTTGAGTTAGTGTTTGAATAAAATTGGGGATTTAGGTCAAGGATTTTTGTTTGTTTATTTACCTATGTCTATTCAGTTCCTCAAGCACCATTGAAAAGATGATCTTTCTTTCATTGACTTGCTTCTGCAATTTTAACTTTGTCAAAAATTAGTTGATTACACATATGTGTAATCATGTTCCTCTCTCATAACTTTCTTGCCATAAAGTCTAATTTGTTTAATGTTAATATAGGAATGTCTTCTTTAATTGACTAATATGTGCCCACCATATCCTCCTCCCCACACTTTTACTTTCAACCTACCTATGTATTTTGGTTTTGGTGGGTTTTTCGTTTTTTAGTATAGTCAACAAATAATTTTATACTAGTTTTAGGTGTATAACTTAGTGATTTGACAAGTTTATGCATCATGATATGTTCACCACAAGTGTAGCTACCATCTGGCCCATTACATCACTCGTATAGTATCATTGACTATACTTATGCTGTGCCTTTTATTCCCATGACTTATTCATTCCATAAGTGAAAGCCTGTATCCCCACTCCTCTTCACCCATTTTGCCCAACCTCTCACCCCCTTCTCCTCTGGCAGCCATCAGTTTATTATGTATTTATAGTTCTGGTTCTGCTTTTTGTTTTTTTATTCTTTTTTTTTTTTTAGATTCCATTTATTAGTGGAATCATATGGTATTTGTCTTTCTCAGTGTGATTTATTTCACTTAGCATAATACCCTCTAGGTCCATCCATGTTGTCTCAAATAGCACGATCTCATCCTTTTTAATGGTCGTGTAATATTCTATTGTGTTCATATACCACCTTTTTCCTTATCCATTCATCTACTGATGGACACTTAGGTTGCATCCATGTCTGGGCTACTATAAATAATGCTGCAATAAACAGAGGGTGCAGATATCTTTTGGAGTTAGTGTTTTTGTTTTCCCTGGGTAAATACTTTATAGTGGAATTATTGGATCATACGATATTGCTATTCTTAACTTTTTGAAGAAACTCCATACTGTTTTCCACAGTGGCTGTACCAATTTACATACCTTTCTACCAACTCTGTGCAAGGGTTCCTTTTTCTCCATATCCTCACTTGTCTACTTGATTTTAGCCATTCTAACAAGCATGAGGTGCTATCTCACTATGGTACTGATTTGCATTTCCCTGATGATGAGTGATGTGGAGCACCTTTTCATGTGTCTGTTGGCCATCTGCATGTCTTCTTTGGAAAAATATCTGTTCAGGTGTTCTGCCCATTTTTTGATTGGATTGTTTGTCTTTTTGTGTGTAGAGTCAACATTGTTATATTTGAAGTGAGTTTCCTACACGTATTTTATACATGGCTCATGGGTTTTGTTTGTTTTTATTTTTTTTAATCACTGCTGATTGCTATATTTTATTTGGTGTATTTGTGCAATATACGTTTGATGTATTTAGGCCAATTACTCGATGTAAGTATTAATATGTTAAGGCTTAAGGCTGCCATTTTATTTGTGTGTGTATATGTGTGATTTGGTTTTGTTTTTCTTGCTTTTCTGTTTACTTTTATTTTTGCCTCTGTGAAATACTTGAATATTTTTATGAATTTAACTTGATATTCTACATTATTTTTCAGTGTATGCCATTGTATAGACTTTTTAGTGTTTTCTATTCATTCTATATACATAACATCACAGTCTTTTGGTGTCAATATTTTATCAGCTTGAGTGAACTATAGAAACATCATCGTCCCTTTATGTTTTCTTGTTTTTAATAGCTGTCTTAAATATTTGCTTTAGGTTCATTAGTAATCACATAAAACATTATTTTAAGTTTTGCTTAAACTGTAAATCATGGTTTATACATAACTATACATACAAAACTCAAAACTCAAATATACATACAAAACTCAAAACAAAGTCTATTGTATTTACTTATAATTTTTATCTTTCTATTATTCTGTTATCCTAATGTTACCAGTTTTATGTTTTCATTTCCTTTCTGTTTAGAGGATTCCTTAGCCATTATTTTAGGGTGTCTGCTGGCAAAGCAAAACAAAACAAAACACCTAAAAAATGAAACAAAACAAAATCTATTCATTTCACTTAATCTGCAAATGTCTTCATTTCCCTTCATTTTTATTAGCTATTTTCACTGGATATAGGATGTGGGGTTAACAGCTCTCTTTCAGACTTGAAGAATGTTGTGCCACTTCTTTCTAGCCTCAGCGGTTTCTGATAAGAAATATGATATCATTCTTCTTTTCTGTAAAAAATATCTTTGGAATTTTGATAGGGGTTGCATTGAATCTATAGATCTCTTTAGGTAGTGTTGTTATATTGACAATATTAAGTCTTTCAATCGATGAATGTAAGAGTTCTTTCCATTTGATAGTGTCTTATCTAAGTTCTTTCATCAGTGTTTTGTAGTCTTCAGTATATAAGTCTTTTATCTCCTTGGTTAAGTTTATTCCTAAGTATTTTATTCTTTTTGGTGCTATTGCAACTGGGAATGTTTTCCTGATTTCCTTTCATTTTCAGTGTCTAGACATGTAACTGATTTTTGTATGTAAATTTTGTATCCTTCAGTGTTACTGAATTTTTTCAATAGTTCTACCAGCTTTTTTTTTTTTTTTAATGGTGCCTTTGGGGTTTTCTATGTATAAGATCATGTCATCTGCAAAAAAAGATAATTTCATTTCTCCCTTTCTAATTTGTATGACTTTTTTTTTTCCTTTTCTAATTGTTCTGGCAATGACTTTCAGTACTGTGTTGAATAGAAATAGCAAGAGTAGGCATCCTTATCTTGTTTCTGATCTTAGAGGGAAAGCTTTCAGTTTTTTGCCATTTAGTATGATGATAGCTATGGACTTTTTATACTTGGCCTTTATTAGGTAGAGGTATTTTCTTTCTAAGTTTGTTTCAAGGTTATATGATGAAAATGTGTTGAATTTTGTCAGATGCTTTCTCCGGATCTATTAAGATGATCATGTGATTTTTTATGATGTAGTATATTACTAATTTGTTTTCATATATATTTTTAAAAGCTTTATTTATTTATTTTAGAAAGAGAGAAAGCAAGCAAGTGTGTATGAGTGGGAAAAGGGGCAGAGGGAAATGGAGATGAGAAGACTCCCTGCTGAGGGGAGAGCCGAATGTGGGGCTTGGTCCCAGGACCCTGAGATCATGACCTGAGCTAAAATCAAGAATCTGATGCTTAACTGACTGAGCCACCCACTCACTGAGTCACCCAGCCACCCCTTGATTTTCATATGTTGAAGCATCCTTGCATCCCACAGATAGATCCCGTTGGTCATGGTGTATGATCCTTTTAATGTGCTGTTGAATTTGATTTACTGGTATTTTGGTGATGATTTTCCACATGTATATTTTTAAGGGATATTGTCCTATGGTTTTCTTTTCTTGTGGTGTCTTTGTCTGACTTTGATATTAGGGTAATGCTGACTTCATAAAATAAGTTTGGAAATGTTCCCTCCTCTTCAATTTTGTGAAAGAGTTTGAGAAAGATTGTTGTTAATTCTTTAAATGTTTTTCAGAAGTTGCCAGTGAAATCATCTTCTGAATTTTCTGGAGTGTAATGCTTTCCTGTAATGTAAATCTACACAGAAAGATCCGTGAATGTGTGATGCCCTCTGCAATTTAAATTCAGATTGTGTATTTTGGTAAACTTCAAAAATTGCTTAAATTGCTAAGAAAACACTATGATTTGTTGAGGAGCAGTTTCAAGATAAATGGGAGTCCTTTAAAGGTGATGAAATCCAAGCATTCAAAAAAAAAAGTACCTAAAGTCAATAAAACCAATAACAGTTTGATCTTGGGTGTGCCTGGCCAGTTCCGGCCCATTTCTGAGTTTGATTCTCTATCCTTTGGGTTGAGTCTCAACTTTTCTCCTTAAAACTGATTTTTCTGACCAAGGGAGGCAAAGTTATATTTTGCCATTTTCAATCAAAAATCTTTACTGAAATCAAACAGGAATTTATTTCATTGCTGACTTAAAGTTGTTTGAATAGCCCAAATGGCAAAATACCTATAAGCAGATATTGACAGATATTGACAAGCAAAATGTTATAAATAAAATGCATTAGAGATTATAAAATATGGATTAAAACCTGGATGCTAATGATTAGAGCTTGTGCTTCATGTTGAAAGGGAAACACTTTGAATTTTTTATCATAGTGTCACTTTAGCTTGTCTGCTCATTTGAGAAGATAAATCAGCATGTAGCATTGTATATTGGAAATACAATTAAAATTGCCAAGTGTCAATCTTTGAATAAAAAAAATATAATAATAATAGTAACATCAGTAATTTTGGAAACATTAGAAGGGAGATTTCTAAGGTTTTCACATCTTTCCATGCCTTAAGTTAAGTTGCTTCTGCTTTCAAGTAACTTTAATTACTTCTCATACATCCATTCAAGTAACCCAATGGTGAAAGAACTAAAGGGGAAGAAAAAGAAGTTTTACTAGTAATTTAGGTACTTGAGAATGGATATTATTTCTTAGGGGATACAGAAGAAGGAAAATGTTATTTTCCATAATTTTCCTATAAACACATTCAGCTTAGGTTTTTTTTCCAACCAGAGAAAATAAAACAGATTTAAAAAACATTAGCAGTTCATCTCTGTTGCTGAGAATTATCTAGATTTCCTCCTTCATAACCTGAAGCTTTAAGAATTATTACAACTACTGAATTTCTGGTGGAAAGTATTCATTGATCATCATATTTTAAGAGAGTTTATAGAATGTTCATATCTATAAGACTGTAATTGTCTTTAAAAAGAAAAAAAACCTGACAACAGTGGCTTAAATACACAGTAGGGGAGGGGGTAGGTATTTTGATCAGTTAACCTTTTATAGGAGGTAGCCTGTGCAATAATAGCATGCCATCAGGAAACCGTGGTTCGTGGTTCTTTCTGTCTTCCCACCCTATCATTCTGCCCTCATGTATCAGACTGGAAGAAAGGGAATGGTCAGAACTTTCTCTACCTGAAGTTTTTCTTTTTTCTTCTCCTCCTCCTCCTCCTCCTCTCTCTTCCTCCTCCTCCTCCTCCTCCTCCTCCTTCTTTTTGGAAAGACTACTACATACATCTCACTAACGACTAAAACTAGCTTTCTTCTGGCCACCATGGCTTATATGAGAGGCTGAACCACTGACTAATTTAGCTTTCCAGTCTCTTGAGTAAAGGAAGGTAAGGGAGAAAAGGTTTTAAATAGCTTCTGAGTGGCCAATACACAGTATCTGCAGCCATGTGTTCACCTATTAGAGCAAGTTCAAAGCACTTTGAATGAACTGAAACAACTAATCAAACCTGAATATTTTACTAACTGAGAGTAAGTTTAGCCAAAAGAAGCAAATTGATATGTTGTTTTGCCACCTGAAGAAATACCTTGAGAAGGGACAGTTCCTTTGGGAAAATTATACAACAGCAAAATCTTTAGAATGTGCTGTGTGATCATGGCTAGTAAAAGATTTTTTTTAAGATTTTATTTATCTGAGAGAGAGAGCATGAGCATGAGCAGGGGTGGGTGGCAGAGGGAAACAGAGAAGCAGGCTCCCCACTGAGCAGGAAACCTCATGTGGGGCTCAATCTCAGGACCCCAGGATCATAACCTGAACCTAAGGCATACGCTTAACCAACTGAGCCACCCAGGCACCCTCAGGCAGAGATTCTTAAAGTTTTTTTTGTTGTACTTGTGAAGTAAGGCATTCTCTGGCTTAATAACCAGTTTCTATCAGGCTTTATACTGAGGCAATTTGGATGATAAGAAAGTATGTATTTCTGTTTCTTAACTGTAGACTACGTCCCATAATGCCACTCTTTGTAATGAAGCATAGTTCATCTGAAACATGGAGGTCATTTAAGACTCTCTGCCCTAGGGGCGCCTGAGTGGCTCAGTGGGTTAAGCCTCTGCCTTCAGCTCAGGTCATGATCTCAGCGTCCTGGGATTGAGCCCCACATCAGGCTCTCTGCTTGGCAGGGAGCCTGCTTTCCCCCCTCTCTCTCTGCCTGCCTCTCTGCCTACTTGTGATCTCTGTCTGTCAAATAAATAAATAAAATCTTAAAAAAAAAAAAAAAAGACTCTCTGCCCTAGACTATTAGAATGTGGTTCTGTGAAATGGATTCTTCACACTTTCAGAATATGGGTACTTGGGGAAGAAAGGCCTAGATTAAAAGTCATTCATTACTTTAGAGATGAAATAAAAAATAAATTCAAGCAGCAGTTTTCTGATGCCCCAGAGTTTACTTTATTCTATTTTTTCCCCCAAAGAACTGTGTTTGTTTGTTTGTTTGTTTTCCTTTCACTTTTGCCTGCTATGTCAGGATATGACATGCTGGCCTTGAATCTCCCATTATGTTATATGATGTTACCCAACAGAAGATCTGCATTGCTGGGTTGTACTTCCTCTTGGATATATCAAACCTGTGAAGTTAATTTATTCTTTGTCAGTCATGACTTCAAAAGCAAATGAGCTTATATGTCCAAGGTACACATATATACCACCCCCCTCCCCACCACACACACACTGACACATGTGTGGAAATCAAAGAGTGTGAGTTATTAGAAAGCATTTGAAAGAGTATTTTCCTAAATTGGCCTTTCTAACATGTTTGGTGAGTTCTGATGTTTCACCTTCTTTGAAACCAACCCAGAAACTAAAGAGTGAAGAGAGGACAGCTCTTCCTAACAAACAGAATTCTAATTAAAAATTGACTAAGGAATGATGGAGATAGAAAATAATCCACTTCTGGGTTAATCAGAAAATCATTATTGGATATTAAAAGTAATAGGACAAAGTATGATGATAAACAGGATATTTGCCTAGTCTCAAAGTCTCAGCACACAAGATACATATTAATAAAAAGGGAGAAGTGAGGGGCGCCTGGGTGGCTCAGTGGGTTAAGCCTCTGCCTTCAGCTTAGGTCATGATCTCAGGGTCCTGGGATCAAGCCCCGCATCAGGCTCTCTGCTCGGCGGCGAGCCTGCTTCTCCCTCTCTCTCTCTGCCTGCCTCTCTGCCTACTTGTGATCTCAATCTCTCTCTCTCTCTCTCTCTCTCTCTCTCTCTGTCAAATAAATAAATAAATAAAATCTTAAAAAAAAAAGGGAGAAGTGATAACTTCACAGTTAAGGGACCTGATAGACACCACCTTAATGAACGGGATCAAGGTTAACATTACCAGTAACCAGACATACTCCTTTCTTGCCTCTCCTTATATTGACAGGATGCACTGAGAAGATCCAGCATCCCATCTGATATCCTCGTGGCTCTCTGCAGCCTTCCCTCTGAACTCTGGGTTCCTTCACTTCTTCTGCTGAGATGACCTCCAATCTCCTACATCTTATTGGTCTATCTCAAGACCATTTCTCCAGGAAATTTCTGGGTGCATCCTTTGTTCAGAAGGCTGAGTTAGTATAAGAAGGGGTATAAAAAGAGTAAGACATATTGTTGAACCGCCACAAGTTCAGAGCTTGGCCAGCGATGCATAAATATGAGCAGGTAAATATATGACAAATGTAACTAAGTTCTGTGATATAGGTAGAAACAATATCATCAGCACTGGTGAGCTGGGCCTGGACAAAATGAACACCAGCTAGTATATTTAGAATCCTGCATCTTTCACTTTCCCAGGAGAATACATACATAACAACCATTAAAACTCAAGTCAGTATAAAAGGAGAGAAAGCAGAAAGTTTTGCCTGTCCACACCCCTGCTCAATTCTCATTCTGGTATTATGTTGAATGTTCCCCCCTTTTATTTCCCTTCAATCATTCTCTCCTCTAAATAGTCCTTGTGTTATCTCTCTCCACTGCTCAAAACCATCTTTCCTATTTTTCTGCTTTCAATATATTCATAAATATTTCATGTAGATACTGATAATAAGGGGACACTATGCACATACGGGGGACAGGATTATATGGAAAATCTCTGTACCTTCCACTCAATTTTAGTGTAAACCTAAAACTGTTCTAAAAAATAAAGTGTATTAAAAATTTAAATCATTTCTTAGGTATAGTAATATACATGGCCTCACAGTTTTCATATTATTTAGGCATGACCATGATGATAATTTTATCTTTAGAATTATTAATCACTAACAAGTTTATGTGTGTTTGTGTATGCATATGTAATCTGTTTTCCTGTGGGTCCATAAAAATTAAATTACCATCTGTGAGACTGATTTAAATATTTTCTTGACTAAAGGCCAAAGCACCAGCAGGAAGGATCTTTGAAGTACCTTCTAACCTTGCGTCTTCTTCCCTTTCAAGGCATTTTGACAAAGCATTACTTTAACCCTACACAATGACAGTGAATATTAGTATCACTTATCATCGATTAGTAGACTATTTCTTGAGAACCTGTGTATCAATTACATTTTACTGATAGTATTAGAAAATTAAGGATGAAAGAAAGTCATTCAGATGTCTAGACAGTGAGTTACAGAGGTTAGGGTGCCATTTCCCTGGGAGAATGTGAATTAAAGATGAGCAAGGAGAATGAGTATAGTATGCAAAGAAGTCGCCAGTTTGCCCTTGAAGAAAGGAGATAATACAAAAATTACAAAACAAGCTCCATAACTGTCTAAATTCAATATTCTCTCTCTCTCTCTTTCTATCTCTCTCTCTCTCTCTTTTTTACCCTGTGAGGATTATGTCTATATCCCAGTTGAATTTTTGTTCTGCTATATGGAGAATCTTAAAATAAATTCTAATGAGTATTTGTGTGTTGCTTTACCTTGTACAAGTGGCTCTCTCACACTTTCTCATGCATGTCTCACAATAATTCTGGGAGATGGGTATGGGAAGTACTCTCACTTCACAGACAAGAAAGCTGAGTCTCAGGAAGGACTGGTAATTAGTCCAAGTTAACCAGGTCTAGTGCATAGTGAATCAAATCCTGCCCCATGGGCTATGCCCTTCCCACATCACCACTCAAGTCTTCAAACATGAGCTGGGGAAACAAGCTGTCAATAATAGCTGTCTGACGGATTTTAATCTAGACTCTCTGTTTAAACTTCTTGACTCTCAAGGAACCCAAAAATGAATGATAGGGGATTTTTAGTATAACCTAAGAAACTATAGCCTTGAAGGAGGTCCCCTGGAATAGGGTTAAGAATCCATCAGGGAAGTCTTGTCAAGCCAGATGTCTCTTCTCTCTTGTGAGGGTTTGAGGAGATTAGCCGCCCCTTCCTTCCTCCCCACCTTGTCCTCATCTTCCTGCTCAGCACTAATTCTGGACGCCATTGCCCTTCTGAGGACTCCAGGAGGCTGCCAAATGTGTTATTCTTCCTCCAAGCTGCTCATTAGTTTATCAAACTTAATTTATATAGGGAGTATGTCTTGTGAAATGGTTCTTAGATGTATTCCTTTCCTGATATTCTCCAGGAAAGACAAAATGTAATTCACACGGTGCAATGGATTGTTTTCATGAAGCTGCCATGTCTTCGAAGGACTCCGGTGGGCTGCATCCTGAGATAGGAGAGAACAATACCAACCAGTGACAAAGGGAACCATACAAATGTCCTTCCAGAGGCTTTCACTTATCAGTCAGTACCCACCACCAGATACAATGCCGTTCATCACAGTCAAATGCATAATTCCCCCATACAGCATTTTGTTGGTGAGAACATTTCTCAAAGGTGTTCGGAATTGCTTATTTTTTGGTATGGCATCTCCTCACTCTCTTCCTCTGAGGACAGTGTTGACATCAGGTGATTTCCTCTAAACCAGTGCACCGGGAAGCTGAGGCTCAGTCTTAGGTAGGTTTTTCCATAACCACTCAATTTCCTTCCGGGTGACTCATCCTGAAGCTGCCTGTATTTTATGCGTAGAGAAAAGTATTTCATTTTGGAACTAGAGGCCCTCATTTCTCTCCTTGCATTCCCATCCTTCTCATGGCCATTCCTAAGGGCCACAGGTAAACTAAGTGGGACTGAGTTATTTTAACTGCTATTTCCAAATTCATCTCAGATCCCTGTGGAATTTCCCTCTGTTAGGCTTTGGTTAGTAAACAAGATATCTTGACTGCATCTGTTGAATCTCATCCTGGCTGCGTCTGTGGAGACAATTCATCACATTTGAATGGAAAATTTCTTATAGAAGCAAGTTTGAAAGTGTAAGGATTTTTTAAAAGTTTTTATTTTTGACTGATTCACCTGAATGAAGTCAATAGCCTATGACAGGATGGTTCACTTACATAGATTGGAACTGGTTTTCCTACTACTGGGTCTTTTCCTTCAGGAGCTCCATAAAGCTTTACTTTAGTGAATTTATGAGGTAATGAATATTCTATTTAGCTTTAATCTCCAGGGGGTCTGCAACAGCTGTTTTATTTATTTTTTTATTTATGCACTCTCTCATAACACTGAATATAGTATTGTAAGAATAGGTATTTGAAAATTGTTTATTGATTTTAAATCTTAATTTTATGAAGCACCTTTATCTTCAACATTATTTTTCAGCATTTTTCTGTTACTTTAATTACTTTTGGTTTTTATTTTTAAAATACAGAAGATAACACCTTAAAGAAGATAGACATATGGTAAATAAGCATACGAAAATATGCTCAACGTTGTACTTCATCAGGGGATTGCAGATTAAAACAATGAGGTATCACTACATATCTATTAGCATGGCTGAAGTCCAAAATACTGACAGTACCAAATGCTGGCAAGAATGTGAAGCCACAGGAATGCGCATTCGGGGCTGGTGGGGATGCAAAATGGTACAGGCACTGGAAGACAGTTTGGCAGCTTCTTACAAAAACTAAACATACTCATGATATGATCAGGCAGTTGCATTCCTTGGTATTTATACAAATAAGCTGAAAACGTGCTCACACAAGAATGGGCACATAGATGTTCATAACAGCTTTATTCATAACTGCCAAATGTTGGAAGCGATCAAGATGTCTTTCAGTAGGTGAATGCTTAAATAAGTTGTGGTACATCCAGACAATGGATTATTATTCAGTCTAAAAAGAAATGAGCTACCAAGCCATGGAAAGACATGGAGGAAACTTAAATGAAAATTACTAAATGACAGAAGCCATTTTATTTATTTTAGTATTAGTTTTTAAAGTAGGCTCCACACCCAATGTGGTGCTTGAACTCACAACCCTGAGATTAAGAGTCCCATGCCCTATTGACTGAGCCAGGCAGGTGCCGCCAGAAGCTAATATTTTTTTAAAGATTTTATTTACTTATTTGACAGAGTGAGAGATAGAAAGAGAGGGAACACAAGCAGGGCGAGTGGGAGAGGCAGGCTTCCCGCTGAGTAGGGAGCCTGCTGCAGGACTCGATCCCAGGACCCTGGGATCATGACCCGAGCCGAAGGCGATTAACTGACTGAGCCACCCAGGTGTCCCCCAGATTCTAATTTAAAAAGGCTACAGGGCACCTGGGTGGCTCAGTGGGTTAAGCCTCTGCCTTTGGCTGGGGTCATGATCTCAGGGTCCTGGGATGGAGCCCCACATCAGGCTCTCTGCTCGGCAGGGAGCCTGCTTCCTTTTCTCTCTCTGCCTGCCTCTCTGCCTGCTTGTGATCTCTGTCAGTCAGATAAATAAATAAAATCTTAAAAAAAGAAAAGCTACATACTGGGGTGCCTGGGTGGCTCAGTGAGTTAAGCCTCTGCCTTTAGCTCAGGTCATGATCTCGGAGTCCTGGGATCGAGTCCCACATCGGGCTCTCTGCTCAGCAGGGAGCCTGCTTCGCCCTCTCTCTGCCTGCTTGTGATCTCTCTCTCGATCTGTGAAATAAATGAATAAAATCTTTAAAAAAAAAAAAGGCTACATGCTATATGATTCCAACTGTATGACATTCTGGAACAGGCAAAACTATGGAAATAGTGAAAAAAGTCAGTGACTGCCGAGGTTTTGATGAATAGGTGGGGCATAGAGGGCTTTAGGGCAGTGAAACTATTCTGCGTGATACTATAATGGTGGATACATGTCATTATACGTTTGTTCAAACTCATAGGGTCCAACACTAAGAGTGAATGCTAATGTAAACCATGGACTTTGAGTGATAATGATGAATCAGTGTCGGTTCATTGACTGTAACAAATGTACCACTCTGGTGCAGGATACTAATGGTGCGGAAGGCTCTATTTGGAGATGAGGAAGGCATATATGGGAATTCTCTTTACTTTTTGCTCAGTTTTGCTGTCAACCTAAACCTGCTCTAATATATATGTATATATTAAACATTATATTTGGTATTTTATAAAGCATGCATCTATAATCTTTTCTTATGGCATAAATTCATCTACTGTTTGGGTTTAATATGCTCAAATTTTAAAACATTATTTAACAACTACCCACACTGATATTTTATTTCAAAGATAACTATGTTTTTTGACTCTCAGATTCATGAGTCAGAAATCATGGACCTAATTCTCTCTCTCTCTCTCTCACACACACAAACACACACATACACATACACACACTAGCTTTATGGGAAATAAGTTTTCTAGGTGAACTGGAGGTAAATAGATTTATTTTTAGATTTCTTAGGTCATTTAAGTATGCTCATTTGCTTTATGACCCTCCAAGGAGAGATGCAGTATATGGTGTTTCTAATCTGAGTGATTATCCCCTTTATCAAAAAGCTTTTTATATGCCAAGTGATCAGAAAATAAATTTGAGAAAACCACATAAGGATAGGGAGACCAACTGTCCCAGAATTGGATGGTTGCACAATTCTCTCATTTCTACCACCCACAGAAACTGCACGTGTGAGGTTATTGGTTATGTCCCCATTGTTAAATCTAATGACCATTATTCAATTCCCATTTCTTCTTATAGTATCTGATGCTGGTGATCCCCTCCTTCCTGAAACCTGATTTGGCAACCAGGTCGTAACACAGTCCTATTTGGTCCTACTACCTCACTTGTTGCTGTTTCTGTTACCATGATTGGAATTCCTTAACCTCTAAATGTGGAAAAACCATGTGGCTTAGGTCCTAGGTCTATTCTTTACTCAATTTATGTGTATTCTCTTGGCAATCTCATTTAATGTAACTTTAAATGCCCATTTCTATCTGAAGATCCTCAAATGTGCATATGATTTCATCTTCATCATGAAGCAAGACAAGAATAGGATTAGAATTAAGAATTAAGAAATGTCAAGTTTTACATTATGAAATTTTGTGTTGCTCATTCCTTTAAAATAGATATTGCAAATTGTTATTTCCTATTATATACTATCTGTGATGTTCAGTTTTATGTGTCAACCTGAAGGGTGGTTTTAGATGAAATTAACTTTTAAATAGGCGAACTTTGAATAAGAGGATTGTTCTCCAAAATATGAATTATTCTCATCCATTCTGTTGAAGGCCTGAACAGTAGAAAAAGACTGGCCTTCTTGAGCAAGAGAGATTTCTCCAGGCAGTTGTGCTCAGATTTCATCTATACCATCGCCTATCCTGAGTCTCAGGCCTGCCGACCTACACCCCAGATTTGGACTTGCCAGTGTCCATACTTACCCCACATTCATATCCAGTTCCTTAAAATAAATATCTTTCTATTCATATACACATCCTTTTCATTCCATTTCTCTGGAGAACCCTGACTACTACACCATCCAAAGATTCAAAGTAGAGCAAACAAACAAAAAAGAAGGAGGCTTACATTTATTTAATATTTCCTACTTAATTTTCAAAGCTCCATTGATGTGCTTTGAAGTAAGCTGTCTTCTATGCAGCTGTGAGACCCCAGGCATACATCAAGAACAAAATATGAGCTCTTTTCTTTCACTGAAAACAGGCCCCACTTGGGGGTAAAAATATGTGCTCTACCATGAGAGGGACCAAAAAAAAAGGTGCAAAACATCAGCAGTATATGTGCTTATTCTAAAGAACAAAGCCCTTTGAGTGCTGTGATATTTAAGTGAGAAGAGAGTAATTTTAACCCATTTAGAGAATTTTGAGCTTGATAAAGAAATTTATTATTGTCTTGAAGTTTTCAGTTTCTAGCTTTGGCTAACAGCAAGTATGGAAACAAGAAGTTGCAGATATATTTATCTTGAAAAAAGTTTAGTTACTGTTCCTTCTTAGGAGAATTTTCTGGTTTTAGCGTGTACTATTCACTCCTGGGCATATTTGAAGTGTGAAATATCTTCTGCAGAAGTATAATATAGAAAATAGACCTCAACAAGAGTATATAATTATTAGACTTTTACTATGTGGTAGGATCTTTGTGGAACATTATTATCTATTATTGCACTTGGCACCCACACCCACACCGAGACAAGTACCATTTGTCTTCCATTTACAAATGGTTAGTTAGAAAATTTATTAATGGCCTTTTGTTAATTCCACTGATATTTCAGTAGAGGAACTAGGTTAAAAGCAGTTAAGTGAGTTGTCTAATGACACATTGCAGGTTAATAGTAAACTTGAGATGGAAACACTGGCTAGTAACTAATATTGCTACAATTTGAGTGATTTATAGAAAACCATTAATGCACCATGTATTTTGCATTATAGTAGGCTTTCTTAACCAGGATTTCTTGAAAGAATAAGGCCTTACTGCCTCAAGGCATCCATTGTATTGTAGAGGAGGAAAAATAATTCCTTTTACCCTTCTAGGTTCTTGGCTGAGACCCCCTGTAATAAAAAGACAGATTAAGAGGAAGAAAACCATGTTTAATAAGATGTGTACTTCCTGTATACATGGGAAAGAACCAGGAGTGACTCCTGAAATGGCCAAAGCCACCACTTTAAATACTTTCTCCAGCTAAAGACAAAAGAAGTTTTGGGGGGAGGCAGTTATGGGAGATTATCAGGCAAAGCACAGAAAAGGAGACTGTAGTTGTTAGGCAGAGTTAAGTCTTTGTCTTCTCCATTGAAAAGAGTTTCTAGAGATTTATTTATTTTTAAGATTTTATTTATTCATTTGACACACAGAGATCACAAGTAGGCAGAGAGGCAGGCAGGGAAGCAGGCTGCCTGCCGACGCAGGGCTCAATCCCAGGACTGAGATCAGGACCTGAGCCAAAGGCAGAGGCTTTAACCCACTGAGCCACCCAGGCACCCTGAGTTTTTTAGAGATTTAAAGTTGTCCTTCTCTTCTGGTACAGAGAGACAACCTTATAAATGGAGATTTCCCTTATGTAATGTAAATGTCTCCTGTAAAAGGGTACTTTTACTCAATTTTCAGAGCTTCTCCTATATTTGCAGTTTCTTAAAAGTAATCCACTCGAAATTATCCTTACACCATATTTTGGGGTGGCAAATTCTGCTCGCCTTCAGTATTGTAATGGACGAAATCAGCTCCTGTATGTCTAGAATGGTATTGGGTATATACTGTCTTTAAGAGAAATGATAAAATAGTTGCTGAAATCATTTTTCTGTAGGATTTAATTCTGTTAGGCAAATGTGGTTAAGAAAGATTGTTGGATGATAGCTCTGAGACTTTGAAAAAGAAAAGCAACACCTGAGAATCTTTCTAAAAATAGAGATCCTAAGACCAACTTTTGAGATTCTGATTTTATTAGGTTTGACATGAATCCTAGGAATTGGTATTTAAAACATTGTCCCAGATCATTATAATGTAAGTGAACCTCCGTGTTTTTATTTTTTGGGCTTAAACAATAGAAACTTATTTTCTCACATTTCTGGCAGCTGGAAGTCCAGGATTAAGGTGTTGGCAAGTTTGATTTCTTCCAAGGCCTCTCTCAGATTGCAGATGGCCTCCTTTTTACTGTCCTCATGTGGTCTCTCCTCTGTGTTAATGCCTCCCTGGTGTCTCTGACTGGTGTCCTAATAAAAAGAGATTGGTTTAGAGCCCTCTCTTTAGGCTTCATTTTCAACTTAGTCACCTCTTTAAAGGCCTTATCTCCAAATACAGTCACAGTGTGAGGTGTGGGGGGTTAGGGCTTCAACATTTGAATTTTTAGGGGGGCACAACTCTGCCCATAACACCTGGCTAACTTTATGTCTTTTATGTCTCAGTTTCAATATCACTTCCTGAGGGGAGACCTCTCATCCTCAAGACTATGCTAGATCCCCTTGTTATTCTTTCTCATAGCCCACACTTTTTATTAGTAGCCCTTCTTGTGATCACAGTTGGGGTTATTGTGCCCTATGTAGTCTTTTCTTCCACCCCCAGCAACAAACTGCACTGAAAGCTCTAGGAAGGCAGTGGCCAAGACTGTTCACCCGTGAGTCCCAGCACCTCTGCCCTTGCCTGGACACAGTAGGCATCCAAGTAGATACAGTATTGGATTAACGCAGGAAGGAATAAATAAACACAAAGAACTGGGAGGGCACAGTAGAGCGGCACTGCCACCCCCTCTCATTTTCCCTTGACTAGTCTGGCCTCCCTTGTCAGATACTGAGAGCTTGGGTATGCTGGGAGGCTGACATTCAATCTCCTACACCTGGATAGGGGAATCCAGAGTTTTCCAGAGATCCATGTTGTCATTGTTCCAGCCTCATAATGAATAACGGCCATTCCTCCCCAAGAACGAGTTCATCTTCCTGAAATCAACATAAAACCCCAGAGAAAGGAAACTGCAATATACTGACGCTGTGCCAACCAATTATGTATCTTTCTTCCACAGCAGCTCTGCAAAGCAAATAAAATTGCTATCTTTATGGTAATGCAACTAAGACACAGAGAGGTTAAATGCCTTGTCATAGTCATAAAAAAGGGTTGAGCTGAAATATGGACTCATGTATGTGTGGTTCCAAAGGCCAAGCTTTCTCTAACATACCAAAGTTTGGTGAAGGTGAGTGTCATGGTGAGCCATTCTTAGTCCCGAGTGCCACTGGGAGTACCCATGACTTCTTCTTGCTTGCCTCTCAAAAGATGGAAGGTGTAGGTGAGGAGAAACTCTTAAAAGGGGGAGGGAAGAAAAAGAGTATGAATAAACAAACAGGACCACAAATACTTCCACTTATTCCTCAAACTCTTATTAAGTACCTATATCAGGCACAGGGGCTAGAGAGAGAAAAAAAATTTTTTTAAAGATTTTATTTATTTATTTGAGACAGAGAGAGAGAGCACAAGCAGGGAGAAGGATCAGAAGGAGAGGGAGAAGCAGGCTTCCTGCTGAGCAGGGAGCCCAACGTAGGATCATGACCTAAGCCGAAGGCACACGCTCAAACCACTGAGCCACCAAGGCACCACCACCCCCAGTTTTTTTTTTAATTTGTTTTGAAATTTTAGATTTACAGAAAAGTTGTAAAGATAGTCCAGTGTTCCTATACACCCTGCACCCAGTTGCCCCTAATATCAATATCTTACCTAACTATGGTACATTTATCAAAAACTAAGAAATTAACATTGATGCATCACTAGTAACTAAACTACAAACTTGGCTGTTCTTTTTTCAGGGATTCTGACTGCATATTGAGAAATTTTTCCTAGAAAGTTCACTCTCCCAGAAAATGTTGTTTCAAAGGAAAAGACCATTGTTTCTTTTTCTTTTTTTTTTTTTTAAGATTTTTTATTTATTTGACAGAGAGAGATCACAAGTAGGCAGAGAGGCAGGCAGAGAGAGAGGGAAGCAGGGTCCCTGCCGAGCAGAGAGCCCAATGTGGGGCTTGATCCCAGGACCCTGAGATCATGACCTGAGCCGAAGGCAGAGGCCTAACCCACTGAGCCACCCAGGCACCCCAAGACCATTGTTTCTTGATGGAACAAATAGAAATACATAGTTTTGGCTTAGAGAGACGTGTTAGGTTTAATTTCTTTTTAAGATTTTATCTATTTATTTGACACAGAGAGAAAGAGCACAAGCAGGAGGGGCAGGCAGAGGGAGAGGGAGAAGCAGGATCCCCGAGGAGCAGGGAGCCTGATGCGAGGCTTGATCCCAGGACTCTGGGATCATGATCTGAGCTGAAGGCAGTCGCTTAACTGACTGAGCCACCCAACAGCCCCTATTAGGTTTAGTTGTAATAGCATGTACATATCTATGAGAATATGGCTCTGTATGAATTGTGAAATTGACAATATATAATCAGTGAATTATGTAATATATAAAGAAAATGGTGATGCTGAGGAATGGAAGCAGAAAAATGTTCATCTTTAGCCCAGAAGGCTGACCTATAGACTGCATAGTTTCAATAAGTATCAAATAAGGACTGGTTGTTACATCCTTAAAGGGTCTCATGATTGCCTATAAATCTTACAGATAGTTTATATTGAGCTGAATGATAAAACCAGAGAAATCTTGTGAAAGTAGTTTTACAAGTAGAAATTCGAAGAAGACATTTATGATCTAATACTCCCTATATGTCCCCTCTCTCTCAAGCAACTAAGCATATAACCACCAGCCTCATACAGCAAAAAGTGCAGCTTTCTCTGCCCACGGGTCCTGTCCCCACGCTATTTAAATAAACTTACTAAATACAGCGTCTTGAGAATTTTCTTGGCCATTGCACCCCACAACTCCACAACAGTGAGGTTCATGAGCTGGACTTTCTAATTTGTCTCTCCTGAACAGATGTTTCCAAATGATGTGATTACAGGGACATCATTGATAATAACAGAAACAATATATGATATCTACTGAGAACATAGCATATGCCAGCTACAGTTTTTATTTTACATTATTTTATTTTTTCCAACTTCATTGAGATATGACAAATGAGATAGACACAAACTGTGTATATTTAGGTTGTATAATCTAGTGGGTTTTTTTGTATTGTGTCATGACTTCATGTACATATACATTGTGAAATGGTCACCACAATCAAGTTAATTGTGATACTGTGATTTGTAATAAATACATACCGTGTCCTCTACCTTGCTCCTGGCACAGAGCTCCCCAAATCTTTGGAATTTCCTGTGGTCAGAGTGATAAAGATATCTTTTCTTATGCTCATGATCCGGCTTGTGGAAAGCTCTTGGGTAAACCTAAGGATGGGAACTGGTTGCCAGGGGAACAAACCCTGTGATTAGAAGGTTAGAACTCTTAGTCCTTGCCACCCGGAGCCCTTCACACAGATCTGTGGGAGGGCAGAGGGGCTAGAGGTTGAATCAGTCGACAATGGCCCATGATTTAATCAATCATTCCTCTGTATTGAAGCCTTCATAGAAACCCATCAGGCCAGGGTTAGAAGAGCTGTTGGGTTGGTGAACACATGGAGGTTGGGGAGAATGGCATACCCAGAGTGTCCCTGCCCTTACTAATCTCTTCCATCTGAATGTTCCCCTGCATCCCCTCTCATAACCTTTTATAGGAAATGGGTAAACAGTAAGTGAGCAGTTTTCCTGAGTTCTGTGAACTGTTGTAACAAATTAATCAAATCGAAGGAGGGAGTTGGAGGAACCTCAGATCTATAGCCAGTGCATCAGAAGTATGGGTCAGAAGCACTGTACTTGGGATTGGATCTGAAAGAGGGCACTGTTATGGGTCTGATCCTTTAATCTGTGGGATCTGATGGTATCTCCAGTCATACAAGTGTCAGAATTGAGTAAACTGTAGTGAGACAGAGAAACTAAAAAGACCCGTGAAAAACGGCTTTTTTGCTGCTTTTCCTGCTACTATTTTTGCTAGGACCTGCACCCCTGTCTTACACATGCCTTATAGAATGATAATGTATGTCCACCCTGTAAAGGTCAAGGATTTCCTTGGAGTCTTCCAGCCCCATAGATAACATCTAAGGAGTGACCCGGTGGGTTCATCATGACCACTTTCCAAGACCCCTGATTCATCAAGACCCTTGGTTCCAGGCTTAAGTGACTTATGGGGGACACCTAAACACTCATCTTTGTTCCCGGATTACTATAAAGACATGTACTCCAGACCACCGTCCTCAATAAAAACCCCAGGCCCTAAGAAAAGAGAGATGCACTCGTCTTTCCTTTCAGGGTATCCCAGAGGCTCTGTCTGTACTGACACTCTCCCCATATCTCTAATAAACTCTGCTCTCCCTTCTTCTTGGCTCATGCTTGATTTCTATCCTGCATGAAGCCGATAACTGGAACTCTTGACTGGTCCTGGGGGACCTTGCCTGGGTCCTTGGAGACCCTGCCTGGGTCCTTGGACCTAGCCGATCTCTGCAACTGGAATCGCAGAGAATTGCTTCTTGTGGGGAAAATCCTCACAGCTGGTGAGTGAAAGTGTCAGATGCAAATGGTTGTGTGAGTGTGGTAGTAGTGTGAAAGTGTAAGCCAATGTCAGTTCACTACTTGGTGAGTCAGAAACTGGTCCCATGAAGAAAACTCTTTGTAGCTACAAGATCGCAAAAATATGGCTTCCAAAGCCATGACTCCACCGGGGTGAGGGTAGATGGGTTCCTTTTATTTAGGGTTAGGATGAATATTTAGATAGGGAAGCCTTGTTATCGTACATAGAGGCAGGCAGAAGGTCCCACACATGCCTTCAGGAAACATGCCTAGACATACATCATATGTTATTTAAATGAGGCTGAGGCTCCTCCTTGGGTGGAGATTTTAGTGTTAGAATGGGGTAAAGGTGATTGTAGGTCATTCTAGAGGTTACTCCATGGTCTGTCTGCACCCACACAAGTCAGGGGTTAAGCTCAAACAGATCTGGGTGGTCTGGGCTGGCTGGAGGTCTTGTCACGGCAGTCGCTATTACACGAGAGGGCAGTACACTTTACATCGGCCTGAGTTAGGAGATAAACTGGAAAGAAGAGCTTAAGGAAAAAGGTGGGGAAAAGGTCAGTGAGTATAAACAGGTGGGCTGTAAAGGTCAGGTCTTGGGGGCTAGCTGCTGACAAAAGTAAAGGAGAAAGACACATAGGAGGGAAACACTGGAGTTTTCCCAAATATTCAACAGGTGGCAGTGGTGAGTTTTTCTAACTCATAATTATGTGTAGCCATCATGTCACACTGTTACCATTTTGTTTGTGTGTGGTGAGAACACTTAAGCTCTACTCTCTTAGCAGATTTCAGGTACACAGTATAGTGCAATTAACCATAATCACCATGCTGTACCTTAGATCCCGAGAACTTACTCATTTTATAAATGGAAGTTGATATACCCTTTGACCAACATCTCCTCACTTCCTCCACACCCCCACCCCCTGGCAGCCACCGTGCTACTCTCTAGGTCTATGATTTCGATGTTTTTAGATTCCACATATAAGTGAGATCATACAGTATTTGTCTTTCCATGTCTGGTTTATTTTGCAGCTCCTGTTCTAAGTGTTTAACATGTCTTAATTTATTTAATCCTCAGAATACTTATTGCTGCAAATTAACATTAAAGTGGAAAATAAGTTAATATTCATGAGGAAATGGCAACTGGTGGGTTGAAGGCAAGATGAATTTTCAGTGTTCAGTGAGTTGCAAGGTTGGCTGGTGCTGGATTTTTTCTATATCAAAGAATGAGAGAGCAGGAAAGTATTTATGAAATATCTTCTTCATCTCCTGATTTACAGGTGAATAAACTGATTTCCAGAGGTGACAGGTAAATCACAAATGGTCACATAAAATTTCTGAAACACAGGACTCAATTCTGGTATGCTGTCATATATTTTACATAATTTATAGTTTCTCTCATCTCATTTATACAACCAAAGCGCAAGAAATAAATAGATCAATAGAATAAAAAGGAGAGCTTAGAACCAGACATGTGTGGAGAAAGGTGAAATATGATAAGTGATCTGCAGAAACATTGAGGGTCTTTGATGCTCCTTCACAAGGTTTGTAAGATCAGAAGCATTTCTAAATCAATTACAAATTAATAAGTATTTTTCAGTTTTAAGTTATAATAGTATAAGTTTTTTTAAAGATTTTATTTATTAAAAGATTTTATTTATTTGAGAGAGAGTGAGAGAGAGAAACAGCACAAGTGGAGGGGAGGAGGAGAAGGAGAAGCAGACTCCCTGCTGAGTGCAGAGCCCAACATGGGGCTTGATCCCAGGATTCCAAGATCATGACCTGAGCCAAAGGCAGAGGCTTAGCTGACGGAGCCACCGAGGCACCCCAACAGTAAAAAAAAAATATCGATAGATATAACCCACAAAGACAAATGATTTTTAGTTTCATCAAGTGAAAAGTATAAAGCTTGCTGAGACTAAAAATTTTGAGAACCACTGGTTTAGTAACAAATTGCTTAGTTTGGGGAGAACTGGTTAATTTTTTAAGAAGAAATAAAGCTAAATGCTACATTTTACAAAAGAAAACACATGCAAGCACAAATCACTGCTATGTATTTTATAAGTCTATCCAAGGTGTCAAACAAAGTAGAGTGAATATATATTTACAGGAGGAAAATAGAAAAGGGGCTTGGGGCTTAACGTAGGCAAAGAAAAAGAAAATGCTGAAGTAGACAAATGAGAGTGCCGTATCCTAAGTGTGTTAGTAATTCCACTTTCTGCAACTGAAATTGCAGTAAAACAGTAACAAAGGGAAAAAAATCAAAGATCATGCTTTTATTGTATTGAATCATGTGGTTTTAAACTGCCTTGAAACAAATGTCAGAGAATATTAGAAGACAAGACTCTGGTGTAAAAGTTATGAACCTGGCTGTGAAAATGTCTTATAGATGAAGACATTTAAACATTTATAGCTAAATATTTATGACTTGAAGATTAGCGATTCACCTACATATGAAAAACCTCAGTCAGCCCCTCTTAATTGGCCGACAATCTGATGGTAAGGTTCTAGTGAGGAACTTCTACTATATATGATAATATTGAAACTCTCTCCTCATCTATCAATAAAAGTAATCTCTAGCTCTTTACCAGGATCGAGCAAACATCAATTTGTTTTCATGCTAAGAGAAATCTTTTTTTTTAAAAGATTTACTTATTTATTTTAGAGAGAGAGGGAGAGAGGGAGCGAGTGAGCATGAGCAGGGACAGAGGGAGAGGAAGACATCTCAAGCCAACTCCTGGCTGAGCATGGGAGCCCAACATGGCTCAATCTCATGACCCTGAGATCATGACATGCTGAAACCAACAGTCAGACGCTTAACCGACTGAGCCACCCAGGTGCCCCCATACTAAGGGAAATATTTATTAAGAGCAATATAAAGCAGAATGAAAATTCAGAGGTCCAGGACTAGGCTATAGTAAGTATTGGTATTAGGAAGTTAAGTTTGTCCTACATTTTTGATCCTTGGAATATTAATAAAATAGTTCCCTTAAAATTTTAAAATTCAGTTTTGTCTAAAAAGGAAGGAGTTAGCCTTTGTTAGCTCCTTCCATCTGACCCTAACCATTATGGCCTCAGAAATTGTGTCCTATGGGCCCCTGGGTGGCTCAGTGGGTTAAGCTGCTGCCTTCGGCTCAGGTCATGATCTCAGGTCCCTTGGATCAAATCCCGCATCGGGCTCTCTGCTCAGCAGGGAGCCTGCTTCCCTCTCTCTCTCTCTGCCTGCCTCTCCATCTACTTGTGATCTCTCTCTGTCAAATAAATAAATAAAATCTTAAAAAAAAAAAAGAAATTGTGTCCTAGTAATGGACATGGAGTAGTAGGAGGTGTCCTAGTAATGGAGTAATGGTGTCCTAAGTAGAGATTACAAAAGATCTACAGGAATGCAGAAGGAAAATAATAAAACTCTATTTATATTTTTTATCTCATTCTTTTACATTTCAATATGAATGTTTATGTTTTATGTGCTTTATTATATGTGCATGCATGTAACTGTATATATAAATGAAAATACATTAAAGGGAGTGTTCAGACATTTTTAACTAATGAGATAAATAATTTTTAAAGTTTGCTGGGCACTGATCAGGGTATTTATATTCTTCTCATTATTGTAGAATTTCATTTAGGGCATAGCGGGGTGCAGTTGGGTCAGCAATTGTAATTCCCTGCCCAACAACCTTAGCTCTGCTCCAGCACATGAGAACAATGCAGAATAATGGTCCCAGGTGAAAATGCTTGTTCTGATCCTTGTAGCAAATTTAAGAGAGTATAGTTCTAAGGCCTGAGAGTACTCAGCTTTTCTTATTGATCTTAATGTAGTTCTTTCTTTAAAAGTAGATTTTATTTTTTTATTTGACAGACAGAGATCACAAGTAGGCAGAGAGGCAGGCAGAGAGAGAGGAGGAAGCAGGCTCACTGCCGAGCAAAGAGTTTCATCCGGGGCTTGATCCCAGGACCCTGAGATCATGACCTGAGCCGAAGGCAGAGGCTTTAATCCACTGAGCCACACAGGCACCCATTTTAATGTGGTTTTTAAAGAAATTTTCTATCATCTTATCCATGTTACACCTCTGTTTCCACCCCCATCCTAGATTTAGTTTTAAAAATAATTCCAGTGATATCACAGCCTTTATGTATGATTTTCATCATTTTGTTTTTAACAGCTTTATTGATATACAAAAACCAAACATATTTAATATGTACAATTTGATGGGTCTGGACATAGGCAAACGCTTGTGATACCATCACAACAATCAAGATAATTGAAATGCCTTCTGTTTTTAATTTCAAAGAAGTTCCATATTTGTGGAAAGTATGCAAATTAAAAAGAAAGAGGGCAAAAATTAATAAATAATAAAATTAGAAAGCACTGATTGAGAAGAGAGGCACAGGTGTCCATTTTTGAAGTAGAATAACTATTCCTAAATGATCGGGGCATTGGACTAATATATGGAATATAGCCTCGGTCAAGATCTAAGGCTAATTCCTTTTTTAAGAGTACATGATGTAACTTTCCATTTCAAATTAGTGGAAACGAGCTTGCATCTACCCATGAAAAACTTGAGATATCACTAAATTACTTTTTAAATGTCATAGACACAAAGTTTTCCTTTTGTTAGGTATGAGACATTTCCTTCTTTGTCAAGAACTATCATAAATTCAGGCTAAAACTAAGCAAATGCCAATCAAAATACAATATGAAGATAATAAGAGGCAAGGTACAGAAACTTATAGTTCTCCTGACAAAAAATGTGATAGATCTGTTATTTTTGATGGAGTACTTCACTATGTGTAGTGACTTAATATATAATTTTGCACAGTGTAGCCTGGACCATCTCCATGCCTTAAGAACATTAGATTGTAAGCATCTTGGCACCAGAGAAGAGGACTTGTTAGATTTTATTTCCCCAGTGCCTAGCACAGTGACTGGGGTATTACCAACAGCAGCTAAACACTTAATAAATATACTAGTTTAAGGATAGGAAGAAAAGGACGAAAGGAGCAAAGACCATCACTATTGGAAAAATGGTCACAGAGACACAAGTACATATAGCAAAATTATAGTCGGATGGAGGGCAATGCTCAAATTAGTACAAATCTCCCATAAGTTCTTTCTGGCAGAACCACAGAGATACTGATGCATTGTCTGGTCAGTGGTTCTTAAACCTGGTTGAACATTAGGGCCACCCAAGGAGCTTATACTGACACCTAGGCCCCACCCCCTGGACCATTTATATCAGAACCCTGGGATTAGGGACCAAGTGTTGGTAGTTTTCAAAGATCCCAAGGTGAGTGGGCTGTGCAGCCTGGTTTGAGGACGTTGACTTCCCAAACTTCCCAGAAATGTTTTGCTGCATTTCACTCTTTTACTTTCTCATGGGCGTTCTTATCTGATGTAATTCCCCTTTCAGCAATCAGCCGTGTTGGTGTTATTTTGCTCTGCTTTCAGTGATATGTCATTTTGGAAGGTCTTGTTCATCTTCATGTTCTTCTTTCAAATGCTGTCTGATTTTTCCTCATCATCTGTTTCAGAACAAGAATTTCCTGTGCTCCATCCTGTGACAGAGACACATGTTGGCACCACAAAGCAGTGATCTGAAGGGTAATAAATATGCACGATGAAAGAAACGAAGCCATTTTCATCAGGACTCTAAAATGTTCAGTAAATCCTCCTTTTGCTTCTGATACTGGGGAAGTGGCTGTCCTGTCAAAGTCCATCAGAGAATTTTTCCCTGAGCCTGCAGTTAGAGAACTTGCATATCTAAAGAGTGCAGTTCTCCTTTACACATTGTAATTTGTCTTTTACCATACAAGAGTTACTTTGATTTCACTTTGCTAAATGGAGGACTGTATACAAATTGAAACCTCTGTGTTTGGGAAGGGTGCACATGGCAATTCTGAGAGTGTAAGTGGATGGGTTTCAAGTAAACTGTCTCAAATCTGGTGGGTTACCAGATTAAAATGTCCTTGGATTATAAACAAAGTATCCATGAACTGAATGTAAATGATAGGAAAAACAATTCTACTCCTCACAAACACAAACCTCAATTCCAAAGTGAATTTTTTTGACCAATAAATGCTAGACTGTATTATTTTATGTCTTTATATAGAAATGCCTTTTTTTTCTTTTGCAGAGTTGCCTTTTTCCGTATAAGTGTTATTTGTTTAAAATTATGATTGAACAATAACAATTATGGGAAGACACTTGCTGTGTGTAATGGTTTCTCTCAGAGTATTTTACAGATACGTTTTCAACCCCATGAGAACTAATGCCCCAATTTAAAAACACATATTTTATCATCCTAAAATAAAATTCTTAGGTAATTTAATCTAGCTTCAACATAGTTGTATATATGTGAATATCCTCAGTGTAATGTAAAAAGAAAAATAAATTCATAGTAAAAATAGTATGCTTTTTTTCCCCAGCACATCCAGACTGGAAGACCTAATGACTATAGTCAGATGCTCGTTCTTACACTGAGAATCACAGTGTATACAGACATTGCCTGAAACAATGGTGCCATTGGGGTAAGTTCATAATGATTGGCATATTCTCAGATGATATAATTCTTTGAAAATGGTGAACCACTGTGCACAGTATTCTTTTAAAGAAGGCTACATCAGGCTCTATGTTCAGAGAGTCAGCGACTGGATTTTTACTTGCAAGAATATCCAGAGAGGTCACCGAAATTTGGGTAGAGAATGTGGAAAGCTTTGTTGGGTGGCTCGGCCCAATGTACAATACGGATGATTCCTCCTACTAAATGCCAAGTGTGCTGAGCATTCTGGCAACAAAAATGTTATTCAGCATTTCCCAAACACTTCTTCAAGGTGATACCACTACCATTGGAAATCATGGATGCAGCCTTCCCCTTTGTTTCAAATGAGCAAACTCTGGTCCCCTCAAGGGCAAATTAGGTTTAAAAACTGAAGTAGAAACAGCTTAAGTTTCCTGTGGTCCACTTTAAATACAGGGAACTCTTCAACAGGCAGGTTTTTCTTGCTCTCTTATTGCCTTTACTTGTTTCTATCACAAGTTCCTACATTCACTGACATTTCGAACTTAGTATTCCTTCTTGCCCATCACGCTTCCACTTCATTCATGAGTTCCATCCCTTCCTTGGTCTGCGTTCAAGTCCTGGATCTCCCACTTTTTTGCTGAGCAGTTTGAGCATCTTGCTTAACCTCTTTGATCCTCAGTTTCCTCATCAATGAGAGAATAGCAGTCCTCATCTCAGGATTGTTAGGAAGGTAAGCCTGACAAAAAGGCTTCTCAGAGTACAACACAAAAGAACAGCGCCAACAAACTTTGACTTGCCCACTCAGCAGAGAAAGCTGACATCTGAGAGATGGGTTCCGTTTACAGTAGCCAAGTGGTCTGGGTAACCTGTCTCCAGTACATAGACATGCATGAGAAGATAAATTAAAAATTATCAGAACACTGAGAGGCAGTAATATACTATGACTAGTTAGTGACATGCCTCCGTTTGAAATAATCTCTAAAAGTAATAGATTTCCCAGTGGGACTTCAGTGGCTCAATTCATTGGTCAAAATAGTGTCTTCCTTGGATAGAGTTTGGATGATCATTGCCCAAGTTTGTGTCTCTTTGCTTTACATGTCTATTGCTGACCTGCTACACCTCTAATTAACACATATTCTCTTTATTGTGTGTCTTTGGATAATATTCAAAGGACTGTTATTTTTCCCCTTATGCTCAAGGAGCACTCTCTCTGCTTCTCCCTATATACTGGCTACAGGTATCATTGCCCAGTTATTTACAGGAGTAAACAGGGCTTTAATATCCTAATATTGAACCTGATTCATTTATTCATTCAATCAACCTTTAATAATCTTCTAACAATAATTCTCATTTCTTCAGGTGATATTTCCTGGGTGGTGCTGTTGCTATTGGTTTAGGAATCATGCTTTGGAAAACTGCTGTACTATGATCTGGGGATAGGGCGGTAAGTGAAGAAGTCTGATTATTCAAGAGCCTTTCAGATGCAATTGTAGTACCTGTGATTATAACACTATTAGAAGAGATTCACTATGGCTGTTTCAAGATGAAATAGAAACACATCACCAAGTCAGTAAGCCACTTGAGAAAGAGTTAGCAAAAGCTTCTCTGAAGAGTTGACATTGTGTAGAGACCTGAACATAGAGTAAGTTGGTCAAGTAAGAGAAAAAAATTGGCAGGGAGGGTAGTATGGAAGACCTAAGTAGTGAGCCTGACATTGAGGAAGGATAAAGAACTTAAGAATGATATAGCTTCACACATAATGCAAAGCATGTGGTAAAGGCATACCTTTGGGAAGGACTGATTGACAGTAGATATTAAATCAAGTCCAGCAGAAATTAGGTCAGAGCAGGTGGAAAGCAAACACCAGAATGTGTGGACAAACAAAATTAGAGTTGCCAGGAATTTAAAAGGAAGAAAGGCAACCAAATCACAAACTGATAAGGTGGGTCCAGATGAATCTGTGTGAATGGTATTTGTTAGGATGCATTTAGGTATTTGCTCAACACATTCAGGTCTCCCCTCTCAAAAATGACACTCTAAGCTTTTAACATTTGACGACTTCGATTGGGAGTGTTTGCCTCATGGGATCTCTGGGAGAAAAAACAGCCAAGACAAAAATCCAAGCATTATGCCAATCTTTGACATTTTGTTACCTGACAAATATAAGATTCTAATTTGTTTTGGCAAACACAGGGACCTTTGGATTTCTGTTTAGATACTTTGGATTAACCAGGAGACTAGTGAGAAGGAAAACAGTGTTGTCATGTTGTGGATTAGAATGTATGCCAAGCCAAGATAGCAAAAATAAACCACACTCTACAATATACCACTACCCCTAGGTATCAAACAGGAACTGTAATCGTACTGAAACATGAGTCCAAAACTGGGATGGACCACAATAATTTGCTGAACTCTGGAAATATTTTTTTGAAATGTGTGCTAAACTGCAAATTAGAAAACCAAAAGCCAACCATTTAGTGACCCTATTTGAACTAGAATTGAAATTGTATTTTATTTGTGCTTACTTAAATGTACAAACATAATTTTCCAAACTAAATCTAAAGGGATCTGACCTATATTCTGCTTGAGCCCTAGTTTTTAAATATATATATTTTTTCAATGACAGAAATCTGTGGCCAATGTTAAACTCACTTGGGTAGAAACTACTGATGTTTCAGGATTCTTGCTGTAAAATTAACTCTGGCCTCTGAATGGCCCGCTGCAAGGTACTGTCTTCAAAATGTACTATGCCAGGAATGGTTCATTGTTCATGGTAATAAATAGATCAACCATCTTTGATCAATGGGTAGGCTTTAAATAAATGACTACACAGAACCAGTCAATCAGATCGATAACTCACAGCCTCTCTTCATAAGGACTTCTTTTCCATTCAGACACAGCTGGTATCAGTTTTCATTCGTTGGTACTCTTCTCATCCATCCTAGGTCTTTATCTCTTGAAGCAGTTTCCTATCTTCTTTCTCATGAGTCCAGCTTTTTATCATACCCTGGATTAGCCTAGAGTGATGGGTACAGGGTGACATCTGGTAATGGTGAAGGGAAAGGGAAGACATAGAGAAATAAGCTGTTTTATTTTGCTAGTATACAGACTGCCAAGGGGACTCCGGAGTATCTCCTTATTCCTGCTCCCATTTCTTACACCAAATATTCTTCTCTGGTTGTTTCCTCGGCCCTTATTTCTGTAATTGAATGCCAGGAACAAATGAACCCAACTGTTTTTCTAAATGCAGGTGAATCAGATTTCAAGGAAGTGGGGGAGTGAGTGAAGGAGGGAGGGGGGAAAGGAGAGAGAGTTGAAGGAAGAAAGGAAAAGAGAAAGGAAAGGGGAAGGGAATGGTAGATGGAAATCGATGAAGGAATGAAAGGATAGGTTGAAGACCTAGAAAGTGTCTTCTTTATTGTGTTTTTTTCCATCATCACAAAAATATAAACCTACAGAAAAACTCCCAAGTGCTATATGATTTCTTTAGGGGTAAGAAGAGGGGAGAAAATTTACAAGATAACATTCTATTTATAGAGGACCAAGGATAAGAAAAACCTTGGTAATGGGCAACTACTGGTGGCTAAGGGAAATGGAGAACCAGATCATTCACTAGGAATATTTGCTTAAATAAAAGAAACCAGATATTTGTAAGGCCACTTAGAAGAGAGGGAAAGTAGGTTTAAGCGGGTTAGGGCTAACCTTATATACTAGTGCTTCTCAAACTGCAGAGAATTCACTTGAGAAGCTTGCTAAAATGCAGAATCAGATTCTATAAATCTAGGGCAGAGACTGAGATTCATTTCTAACAAGCTCCCAGATGGTCCTCATCCTCCTGGTGTGCAAACCTCCCTTGGACGGGCAAGGTTCTGACCTTTCTTATTTGTAACCACTTGTAGGCCCCCTACCTACTTTATTTTTTTTTAATTTTTTGTCTTTTTAATTACTTTTCAGTGTACTAGAATTCATTGTTTATGCACCACACCCAATGCTCCATGCAATATGTGTCCTCCACAATACCCACCGCCAGGCTGGCCCAACATCCTATCCCCCGCCCCTTCAAAACCCTCAGATTGTTTTTCAGAGTCCATAGTCTCTCATGGTTCATCTCCCCCTCCAATTTCCCTCAACTCCCTTCTCCTCTCCATCTCCCCATGTCCTCTGTGTTATTTCTTATGCTCCACAAATAAGTGAAACCATATGATAATTGACTCTCTCTGCTTGACTTATTTCACTCAGCATAATCTCTTCCAGTCCCGTCCATGTTGCTATAAAAGTTGGGTATTCATCCTTTCTGATGGAGGCATAATACTCCATAGTGTATATGGACCACATCTTCCTTATCCATTCGTCCGTTGAAGGGCATCTTGGTTCTTTCCACAGTTTGGCGACCGTGGCCATTGCTGCTATAAACATTGGGGTACAGATGGCCCTTCTTTTCACTACATCTGTATCTTTGGGGTAAAGACCCAGTAGTGCAATTGCAGGGTCATAGGGAAGCTCTATTTTTAATTTCTTAAGGAATCTCCACACCGTTCTCCAAATTGGCTGCACCAACTTGCCTTCCACCAACAGTGTAAGAGGGTTCCCCTTTCTCCACATCCTCTCCAACACACATTGTTTCCTGTCTTGCTAATTTTGGCCATTCTAAGTGGTGTAAGGTGGTATCTCAATGTGGTTTTAATTTGAATCTCCCTGATGGCTAGTGATGATGAATATTTTTTCATGTGTTTGATAGCCATTTGTATGTCTTCATTGGAGAAGTGTCTGTTCATATCTTCTGCCCATTTTTTGACTTGATTATCTGTTTTGTGTGTGTTGAGTTTGAGGAGTTCTTTATAGATCCTGGATATCAGCCTTTTGTCTGTACTGTCATTTGCGAATATCTTCTCTCATTCCATGAGTTGCCTCTTTGTTTCATTGACTGTTTCCTTTGCTGTGCAGAAGGTTTTGATCTTGATGAAGTCCCAAAAGTTCATTTTCACTTTTATTTCCTTTGCCTTTGGAGACATACCTTGAAAGAAGTTGCTGTGGCTGATACGGAAGAGGTTACTGCCTATGTTCTCCTCTAGGATTCTTATGGATTCCCGCCTCATGTTGAGGTCTTTTATCCATTTCGAGTTTATCTTTGTGTATGGTGTAAGAGAATGGTCAACTTTCATTCTTCTACATATAGCTGTCCAATTTTCCCAACACCATTTATTGAAGACACTGTCTTTTTTCCGCTGTATATTTTTTCCTGCTTTGTCAAAGATTATTTGACCATAGAGTTGAGGGTCCATATCTGGGCTCTTTACTCTGTTCCACTGGTCTAGGTGTCTGTGTTTATGCCAGTACCATGCTGTCATGGTGATCACAGCTTTGTAGTAAAGCTTGAAATCAGGCAATGTGATGCCCCCAGTTTTGTTTTTCTTTTTTAACATTTCCTTAGCAATTCGGGGTCTCTTCTGATTCCATACAAATTTTAGGATTGTTTGCTCTAGCTCTTTGAAAAATGCCAGTGGAATTTTGATTGGTATGGCACTGAAAGTATAGATTGCTCTAGGCAGTATAGACATTTTAACAATGTTTATTTTTCCAATCCATGAGCATGGAATGGTCTTCCATCTTTTTGTGTCTTCTTCAATTTCTTTCATGAGTGTTCTTTAGTTCCTCAAGTACTGATCCTTTAGCTCTTTGGTTAGGTTTATTCCCAGGTATCTTATGGTTCTTGGTGATATAGTAAATGGAATCGATTCTCTCATTTCCCTTTCTATATATTTTAATTGTTAGTGTATAAGAAAGCCACTGATTTCTGTACATTGACTTTGTATCCTGCCACATTACTGAATTGCTGTATGAGTTTCTAGTAGTTTGGGGGTGGAGTTTTTTGGATTTTCCATATAAAGTATCATGTCATCTGTGAAGAGAGAGAGTTTGACTTCTTCATTGCCAATTTGAATATCTTTTCTCTTTGTTGTCTGATTGCTGTTGTTAGGGCTTCTAATAGTATGTTGAACACAAGTGGTGAGAGTGGGCATCGTTGTCGTGTTCCTGATCTCAACAGGAAGGCTGCAAGCTTTTTCCCATTGAGGATGATATTTGCTGTGGGTCTTTCATAGATAGATTTGATGAAGTTGAGGAATGTTCCCTCTATCCCTATACTTTGAAGCGTTTTAATCAAGAACGGATGTTGGATTTTGTCAAATGCTTTTTCTGCATCAATTGAGAGGACCATGTGGTTCTTCTCTCTTCTCTTATTAATTTGTTCTATCACATTGATTGATTTGTGAATGTTGAACCATCCTTGCAACCCAGAGATGAATCCCACCTGGTCATGGTGGATAATCTTTTTAATGTACTGTTGGATCCTGTTTGCTAGGATCTTGTTGAGAATTTTAGCATCCATATTCATCAGGGATATTGGTCTGAAATTCTCCTTTTTGGTGTAGTCTTTGCCTGGTTTGGGGATCAGGGTAATGCTGGCTTCATAAAAAGAGTCTGGAAGTTTTCCTCCTGCTTCAATTTTTTGAAACAGCTTCAGAAGAATAGGTGTTATTTCTTCTTTGAAAGTTTGGTAGAATTCCCCAGGGAATCTGTCAGGTCCTGGGCTCTTGTTTTTTGGGAAGTTTTTGATCACTGCTTCAATCTCGTTACTAGATATCAGTCTATTCAGGTTGTCAATTTCTTCCTGGTTCAATTTTGGAAGTTTATAGTTTTCCAGGAATGCATCCATTTCATCTAGGTTGTTTAATTTCTTGGCATATAACTGTTGATAATAATTTCTGATGATTGTTTCTACATCCTTGGTGTTAGTTGAGATCTCTCCCTTTTCATTCATAATTTTATTAATTTGGGCCTTCTCTCTTTTCTTTTAGATTATTGTGGCCAATGGTTTATCGATCTTATTGATTCTTTCAAAAAAACACCTTCTCATTTCATCGATGCGTTATACTGTATCTCTAGGTTCTATCTCATTGATCTCTGCTCTAATCTTGATTATTTCCCTTCTTGTGTGTGGAGTTGGTTTAATTTGTTGTTGATTCTCCAGTTCTTTAAGGTGTAAAGACAGCTGGTGTATTCTGGATTTTTCAATTTTTTTGAGGGAGGCTTGGATGGCTATGTATTTCCCCCTTAAGACCGCCTTTGCTGTATCCCATAGGTTTTGGAATGAAGTGTCTTCATTCTCATTGGTTTCCATGAATTGTTTAAATTCTTCTTTGATCTCCTGGTTGATCCAAGCATTCTTAAGCAAGAAGGTCTTTAGCTTCCAGGTGTTTGAGTTCCGTCCAAACTTTTTCTTGTGGTTGAGCTCCAGTTTCAAAGTATTGTGATCTGAGAATATGCAGGGAATAATCTCAGTCTTTTGGTATCAGTTGAGCCCTGATTTGTGACCTAGTATGTGGTCTGTTCTTGAGAAGGTTCCATCTGTGCTCGAGAAGGATGAGTATTCTGTTGTTTTAGGGTGGAATGTTCTGTATATATCTATGAGGTCCATCTGGTTCAATGTGTCATTTAATGCTCTTGTTTCTTTATTGATTTACTGCTTGGATGATCTGTCTATTACTGAGAGTGGCATTTTAAGATCTCCTACTATTAACGTGTTCATATCAATATGACTCTTTATTTTGAATAACAGTTTTCTTATGTAATTGGCTGCTCCCATATTGGGGACATAAATATTTAGAATTGTTAGATCTTCTTGGTGGATAGTCCCTTTAAGAATTATGTAGTGTCCTTCTGTTTCTCTGACTACAGTCTTTAGTTTAAAATCTAATTTATCAGATATGAGAATCACTATCCCAGCCTTCTTTTGAGCCCCATTGGCATGAAAGATTCTTCTCCATCCCTTCACTTTCAGTCTGAGTGTATCCTTAGGTTCAAAATGGGTCTCTTGTAGACAACATATGGATGGATCCTGTCGTTTTATCCAATCTGTATCCCTGTGTCATTTTATGGGCACATTTAGGCCATTCACATTGAGAGTGATTATTGAGAGATATGTTTCTATTTACATCGTGTTACCTGTGAAGTCTTTCTTTCTATAGATTGTCTCCATATATTTCTGTTCAATGATATTCTTAGGATTTTTCCTCTTTTATAGAACCCCCCTTAATATTTCCTGCAGTGTTGGCTTGGTGGTCACATACTCTTTTAAACCTTGCCAGTTTTAGAAGCTCTTTATCTCTCCATCCATTTTGAATGTCAGTCTTGCTGGATAAAGTATTCTTGGCTGCATGTTCTTCTCATTTAGTGCCCTGAATACGTCTTGCCAGCCCTTTCTGGCTTGCCAGGTTTCTGTGGACAGGTCTGACATTATTCTGATGGGCTTTCCTCTGTATGTAAGGAATTTCTTTGCCCTAACTGCTTTCAAGAGCTCCTGTCTACAATTATGGTTCATCATTTTCACTATCAGGTGTCTTAAGGTCTTTCTAGATTCTATGATCTTGGAGGCAGACATTTCTGCCTCTAGTACATGAACACTGGTTCCATTCACGAGATTGGGAAAATTTTCACAGGGAATTTGTTAAACTATATCTTCTAGTCTTCTTTATTTCTCCTACCCCTCAGGGATTTCAATAATTCTGATGTTGGAACATTTCATGGCATCATTTATTTCCCTAATTCTGTTTTCGTGACTTCTAAGTGGTTTGTTCCAGGCTTCCTCCTGATCCTTTTTCTCTGTTTGTCCTCCAGATCACTAATTCTATCTTCTGCCTCAGTTACCCTAGCTTTTAGAGAATTTAGATTAGATTGGAACTCTTTGAGAACATTGTGAACATCATCCCTGGTGGCTTTCACTTCTGCTCTAATCAATTGCATTTTATCATCCATGGCTTTCTCCAACCTAGCTATTGCCTGGATAATTGTTAGCCTGAATTCCCTTTCCAACATACTGTCTATGTCCATATCCAATAGATCTGGTGCAGAATGCCCAGTCTCTGAATTTTTCTTCTGTTAGGCATTCCTCCTCCTAGTCATTTTGGTGAGAGATGGCTGAATGGATGTGTAGCTGAATGTATCGACCATGGTGCAGGTAAGGGCGCCCTGGAACACTTCTGAGCAATCAAGAGTCCCCACCCAAAAGAAAGAAAAAAGAAAAAAAAGAGAGAGAGAGAGACAGGGAAAAAAAAAGAAAAATAAAGTAAAAGAGAAGACCCAGCCCAAATGGGCCCCAAGGTAAGATTTATGAAGTATACAAACAAAAACAGACAAACAAAAGGACCGACAAAAGTAGATGACAAGAGAAAAAATAAATAAATAAAAACAAAACAAAACAAAAGAACCTCGTCAAAAAGAACCCCAAGTATAAGATTTATATACTACTGGGACAAAAACAAATACACAGAAACACTGGCAGAAGAGAAAGATGGGAGAGTGGTTATAAATTCTCAGTGTGGGCGAGGAAGGTTATTTTGATTCTTCCTGGATGTATCTTGATATCTTTTTTAAAGGACTCAACTTTCCTAAGATAAAGGGGGATTAAAAACTGGTTTACCTATAGGGGTAGCATTGATTGGGGAAAGGGGATTACCTTGAAGCTTATCTCTATATGATTATTAAAAAAGAATAAACTAAACTAAAATAAAATTAAAAAAATTTAAAAAAATAGAAAAGCAAAAGAAAAACACAGGTATATGTATCCAAAAGTTCAGGTTAAAAGGTTATTATGGAATTTAATTTACTGGACATCTCCCTGTGATGGTAAATAGGTTAAAAAGTTATGTATAAAAAAAATGAAAAGAATCAGAATAGTGGGAACGAATTAAGAATAAAAGTTGGGGGTGCCTGGGTGGCTCAGTGGTTAAAGCCTCTGCCTTCAGCTCAGGTCATGATCTCAGGGTCCTGGGATCGAGCCCCACATCAGGCTCTCTGCTCAGCAGGGGGCCTGCTTCCCTGATCTCTCTGCCTGCCTCTCTGCCTACTTGTGATCTCTCTCTCTCTCTGTCTAATAAATAAATGAAATCTTTAAAAAAATAAAAATAAATAAAAATAAAATAGTTGTAGCTATGAAGTAGTGGTGGTTGTCCTCTTGTCTTTTTTGGGGGGGGTTGACTTTCTGGGGGAGGAGCCTGCTGCGTGGGTTTTCAGGGAGTCTTGCTAGGGTTAAGTCCTCCTGCCCCCGTCAAGGGGGTGGGCTCTGAGGAAATCGGTTTTTCAGGCTTTTGTTCTCTGGAGGGTTTTTTGTTTGTTTATTCGTTTGTTTTCTCTCCCCTTGGTGGCTTTTGATGGTTTTTGGAGGTTTAGAGGAAAGCAAACTGCACCCAGACCTCCCTCTCAGAGAGAAGCCTCAGTCTTCCCCTCTGGGTGCTCCAGAGCACATAAACTCCCCCCTCCACCACTGGCAGAGCATGTTCCCAGTCACGGTCTCTGGGGTCACAGGATCTCCTGCTTGTACCCAAAACCACAAGAAATACTAGCCACGGCTGTCTGGGCAGCTCCAGGCTGCCAGAGAGGTTCCAAGCAGCGATCGCACACTGAGATTTTCCCGCTGGCCCGGGCTGGGCCTGCACAGACTTTCCAGGTCCGAGAGTGCCTGGTTGGTGCCTGCGAGCACCTCTCTCAGGGTAGGGTGTGGGGCGTGACTCAGACTCTGGTCGCGAGGTGCGCGGAGAGTGCAAAAGGCTCCCTCACCCTCATGGGCACCACCACCCAGACACTCTCAGGCATGCCCGTGGATCAGGGACCAAGACCCGGCTTCTTTGCTGCACTCTCTCTGGCTCAGCACCGGCGGTGGCTGTCCTGGGTGGGTGGACTTAAACCCCTGTCCCTAACCACTGGATTCCCACAATTTCCCCCCACGATCCTTTGCTCTTTTCGAGTGCTTTCCACCAGACTCCATAGTTAATACTGGTCCCCAGACGCAGGGCACTCTCGTATTGGGGTATTACTTTCCAATGGGTCACTTCTGGTGGCTTCCTCCCCCTTTTGTTTATCTTCCGATATCAGTCCGAAGTTCCCACTCTGCTTTACCTGCCCACTGGCGTCTTCTGCCCCCGTAGAGATCCAGACGTGTGTAATTCTGATCTCAGGCTGATTTCATGGGTGATCAGAGTTCTTTGGTAGGTAATCAGCTCACCTTAGGGGACAGGTTGAAATGGCACCCCCTCCTACTTCCCGCCATCTTGTCTCTCCTCTACCTACTTTAGAAGAGGCAGATCTATGCCTACATTTCCGCAGTGGAACTTGGAAAATATGTTTTCAAATATGTTTATTTTTTTTCCCAAAAATGTAGTGTATTATTCCATACAGTATTAGGTTTTTTGGTACTATACTTCAGGTGCATTATGATGTAAATACATTTTTGTAGAATGACCTGGGTACTGAGCCAGTTTATAAAGCACATTGGGAAAAAAATCCATTTATGACTGGGTCATCACTTTTTTAGAATGAGGATAGGAGAACTAGTGCAGAATTTTGAGACTGTGAAGTCCAATCTCATCATATTAGTTTGATTTTTTAGAATGAGCATATTTTGGGAGCCCATTATCTATGTGGATGTTTACAATGCCAATGATGGTGAAGTTAGGGACACCCAGGTTAGGACTGATGCAGTTGATGGGTTTCATGTAGAGTGGAAATGAGAAAAAAAATTCTCTCTCTCTTTTTTTTTTTAAGATTTTAGTTATTTATTTGACAGAGAGAGAGATCACAAGTAGGCAGAGAGGCAGGCAAGTGGGGGGGGGGGCAGGCAGGAGGTGGGGGAGGGAAGCAGGCCCCCTGCTGAGCAGACAGCCTGATGTGGGACTCAATCCCAGGACGCTGAGATCATGATCTGAGCCGAAGGCAGAGGCTTAACCCCCACCCAGGTGCCCTGAGAAAAAAAATTCAAATTCAACATTTCTTTTAGGCCTTAAATGTAGTGGTATAAAATCCATAGGAATTTGACCCACTATCTTTGCAATGTATTATTTTTAAGATAATAATCATTTCTGGCAGTCATTAGTAATATAGGTAATTACAGTGTGTTTAATACAAGTATTGTTTTCTATTTCCAGAAATGTCTAGTGATCGAGAGAAAAAACACATCCACAAAATAACATAAGTCATATAGTTATCCCAGGGAGCCTGCTTTCTCTTCTTAACTGATTTCTGTAAAAGTAACTTTATACATAGCGGCAACTTTGAGTTCCCTGAAGTGCTTACGTTAAAATGTGTCAAAATATTAGTAACAAGTTAGACTATGGGGTGGGGGGGACTCCAGGAAATGAAAATGTGCCACCAGCTGCCCTTTTGCCAAAAGCCACATTTTGTTGGCTGATGTGTTTGTTTCTTGGTTTCTTTGTTTTTTTAATTTAGAGATGAAAGTTCCTTATTTTATTTTAAAGATGTATTTGTTTTGAGAGAGAGAGAGAGAGAGAGCACTCGCATGAGTAGGGGGAGGGGCAGAAGGAGAGGGGACAGACTCCCCGCTGAGTGGGAAGCCCCAATACAATGCGGGGTTCTACCCCAGGACCATGAGGTCACAAACTGAGCTGAAATCAAGAGTCGGCTACTTCACCAACTGAGCCACCCAGGCACCCCTAAAGATGAGTATTTCTGTGACTGGTAGAACAGTCTTCTGTTTTTGAGCGCAATTATTTTGTTTTGACTTATTTTTAAAGCTCTAACAAGAAATGGAACTATGTTTTAAAACAAGGTACCATTGCTATTAAGTTTATTTTATTTTCCATATATAGCTAATGAAACAAAACAAAAATGTAGGGGAGTAGTTTTTTTGCTTTTTAAGATTTTTATTTATTTATTTGACAGAGATAGAGCACAAACAGGGGGAGCAGCAGGCAGAGGGAGTGGGAGAAGTAGATCCCCACTGAGCAGGGAGCCAGAGGTGCCACTGAATTCCAGGACTCTGGGATTGTGACCTGAGCTGAAAGCAGACACTTAACCTACTGAGCCCCAGGGAATAGTTTTAATAAGCAAGTGCTTTGGGGACCGCAGCTATCCTTCGTACCTGACACTTCACTGTTAACTAGCTTTGAAATAACCTGCATAGTAAAGCACCAAGTTTTGGCATGATATTTTCAGTCTCAGTACGTAAACAAAAATTATTAAACTGCATAAACCTGTTTTATGCTGTAATTTTCATAGGAAGAAAATTCAAGGAAAGAGATTGTGAGATTAATATATTGGTCTGGAAGAAATGAAGAAGTATCGGAGGGAAGATGTTCATTTTATGTGGGGCATGAATTGTCTCCTATAGGTAAAGTGACCATAATTTGTTTTCCCAGGCCATCTTGGCATATGCCCATTATCATAGCATTCTTCTCAGTTTAACATTTGTCCTGCATTTTTTACCTTTATCAAAGTATTACCATTAATTGATATATAAAGTTAAGCTGACTTCAGTGGAGAGCGTCTCTACTATTCACTTTCCATTTTTGCCATGTTTTCCTTGCCAGTGTATCAGATGCATATAAAGAGAGATGCAGGTGAAAAATCTCATTTGAACATACAGTTAACTCTAAAACACAACCATCAACCATTTCTAAGACCTCTCTTGGACTGACCATTTCAGGGAAAATATAATTAATATCTCCCTCCCTTTCAAGGACAGAATACAGAGTCTTCACTGATAAAACAAAGTGCATTCCACCAGGAGTGATTTCTTTGTGGGAATGAATGTGTCCATCAGATCTCAGAAGTAGGTAGGAATAGGGGTGCCTGGGTGGCTCAGTTGGTTAGGCATCTGCCTTCGGCTCAGGTCACGATCCTGGAGTCTTGGGATAGAGCCCTGCATCAGGCTCCCTGCTCAGCAAGGAGACTGTTTCTCCCTCTGACCCTACCCCTGTCTTGGGCTCTCTCCTTCTCTCACTCCCTTTCTCTCTCAAATAAATAAATAAATTTTTTTAAAAAATTAGGTAGGATTAATATTCAAACCTGCTGTTTAGTACTGTACCCACTTTGAAGAATCGTGACTGAATTGTAGCCCAAGAATGGCCTAACTCTACAAAGCCCCTGGGATTGGAGCAGTGGTATACATGGGAATTATAAATTAGATAGACATGAAATATGTGCAGACTGTAAAGGCCCAGAAGTCCTGGGATAAAGTATACAGATACTTGTCTGAATTCTCTTATTCAGTGGTGTTAATATCTATTGTAAAGTCTACAACTTTTTCTTTATTTTGATATGTTTTTATTTGAGTAAACTGTTTTAGCAACAGTGAGCTAAAAATGTTCATGCCTGATGAGAAACTAAGTGCTGAATTTCTGTTTCTTAGGAAAAATTGGTGATGAACTTGTAACTTGTGCCATATGCTCACTGAAATTTACCATCCACCATTGGGTTGTTGCAGTGTTATCACTGACCTTATGGAAACCACCAAGACATAGACATGCTGAAGAAGCAGCAATATCTAATTCAAAGTTAGTAGGTATTTTAAGAAAGATGACAGTTTAATACTTAAAATCACAAAAGGTTCATTAGCATGTCACTCTATAAAAACCTCCTTTTCATTTAAACCAAAGGACTGTTCTTCTAAAGTAGTTTTGTTCGCCTTCATCCTCAAGGTTTCTTTTGACCACACAGGTTAATAAAGAAGTAGATTTATATATTTATAATAAAATACTATAATTTTTGCAGAATAAAGATATAAATAAGAGAGTGAGATGATATCTATTGACCTGTAAAAAATACATTCATAATTATAGCCAATCAAACTATAATATTTTATCAAGCTAGGAGATACGTTTGTCAAAGAACTTACAGATGCTTATATAAAACTGAGGTTCAATACAAAACATGTCAGTGTTTATTCTGTCTGTTGTCCACGATCAGATATATTTGAACTATTTTTTAAATCAACCTGTGTATTCTAAAATAGTATCAGACTCTTCTGTAAACGAATCCTCCAATTTTTTGCATTCTAATAGAATTATTTTTGGAAATCTTTTCATCAAAATATTTACTTAACAAAGAATCAAACAGTTTTAGCTCTGAAAACTTTCAACAAAGTTGGATTATTTAAAACAAAGCTTGTAAGCAGAAAGATACTGAAATTTATCCTTGCCAAAACTAGGAAATAACTGGAGATTTTAATGGTAATGCAAACAGTGTGCAAGGCCTATATATTTCTGAAATTCTGCAATTTTGTTTTGTAATTAAGAGAAAAATGATCTAAAGAAAGATGTAAAACAATATTATTACATACTGAAAAAACTCAGAAAATAATTAATTATTTAGAAATCCAGTACAAATGTTAAGAGCTTTTAATAAAGCAGATTGTACAACCATAAAGTAATACCTTTTATCTATTCAAATAGAAAAATCAGTTCGAAGATATAGTAGGAAAGTCTTAATTAATGATGAATGGAAAATACATAGTTTAGGTATCTAAAAAATATCTAAAACCCATATGACAAAAATAAAAATACAAAATATTCCAGAAAGACACAAAAATAGATTTTAACAAAAAGGAGGACATGCCATTTACTTAGGTAGAAAATTTTACCTTGTGAAAATGTCAGTTTTCCCTGAGTTAAATTTATAATGTTAACACAAACCCAATAAAGGAGTGTGTATATTGATTTCAAATTCATTTGATACAAAAAGCAAACAATAGTTGCCATGAACACCCTAAAAAAGAGGGTCAACAGAAAGTATGGTATTGGTATACTTACAGTTAAGTGGAAAAAACAGAACCAAGTTCACTTGGAAATTTACAATAAAGACTGGATCTCAAGACATTGGAGAAAGTTATCTTGTTTAATAAATATTTTGAGATAACTAGATAAACCCATGGAAAAGGATTTTTCCCCCACATTACACTGTATACTGGGAAAAATTCTGGAAATTGGGAAGATATGTTAGGAAATTCCAAAAACATTAAAGAATTAATATTCCTAATATATTAAAAGTTTCTAAAATAGAGCAAAGAAAAATACAAACAACATAATGGAAGAAAAGACTAGAGAGTAGATGGAAAAAATAAGTTGCTTAACCATTTAAAAAATGTTTAATATTGTTCACAAACAGAAATACAAAAATGAAAATGATGTTGAATTACTTTTTCTCACCTGTAAGATTTTCAGTATCCATATGTTTGATTACTTGACAAGTTAGTGAAGATATGAGCATTCTTATATATTGTTGGTGAAATAAAAAACAGTGAAATGCCCTATGAAGGAAAATTGGGAAATACCTAACAAAATTACATGTTCATTTGCCCTTTGACCAAACAATTCCACTTCTATACTCCTAAAAAACACAAGCAAAGTTACAAAATAGTATGTGCACAGGGTTATAAAATTCATTGTTTGTAATATTTGTACTATTCATAATAACAAGTGAACCAGAAACAAAATTTACATTATTATTGGTTTGTATCCACACAATGGAGCACATGCTGCTATAGAAAAGAATGCAGGACATCTCCTATCCCACTGTAGAGTGATCACTAGGATATATTACGTTAAATAAAACCAAAAAACCGAGATCTATTAATGCGAATATAGTACCTATCATTTACAAAAGAAATAGAAATATAGTATATATGAGAAATGGAAAGGTAAACACAGACATATGGATACTTCATAGTAGAAAAAGAAAATAGAATCAAGATTATTTTGTATTCAGTAGAATTTTACTTGAGCTTACTAGGTATTTCAATACCTGCAAATAGCTAATTTTGTTAATTAAAAATACAGCACAAAGAGAAAATAAAATTTTAAGGTTCACAATTTCCATGTATTAGTCATAAAAAGCAACATTGAAGAAAATTGTAGACAATTTGTGAAAAAATAAAAAGTAAGGAAATGACATTAGAGCCCATTTTGGCTAAGAAATTGATTACAATGCATGGATTTGTACCAAAAATATATATGTTGTTTATGTTTTATTGAGATGTAATGAATTTATGATATTGGGTAAGTTTAAGATATACAGTGTGCTAATTTGATACATTTATATGTTGCCATATGATTACTACCGTAGGCCCTAGTTAACGCTTCCAACATGTCATGTAATTATCATTTATTTTCTTTAAATATAAGTATTGCCGATTTCCATTCCCAAAAGTTTCCCAGTTTGGACAAGAATTTATATGATGATTTCTACTTCTAGTTCCTAGAGGACTCTGCTGCTAAATGCACTAGCCCCAACACACACATCACCTGTAGGGTGTCTTTTCAAGGAGTATAACTCAATGGAAACCATGAAGTAGTGGAAAGGACAATTTATGTTTTCCCAAAGAATCTGGGCAGAATCTGAAACTCACTGAAATTAATAGAATGCGGCAGAAGTGACACTGGGCTAGTTCCAAACCTAAATCACTGAAGACGCAGCAGCTTTCACTCTACAGCCTCTTAGAAGCTAGTTGTAATGATGTGAGAAGCCCAAGCCACTAGGAGAAGGCATAAACCCTCGTAGTTGAGATCCTAGACAAAAGCCAGCATCACAACGTCAGCCACGTGGTTAACATCTTTACCATTTCTACCCAGTTGAGCCCCACATGACAGCTGACATGTGGAACAGACAATCCATAAAATCAGGAGAAATAATAAAATCATTTTTTCAATTGAACTGCCCATTTTGAGATAATTGTAGATGAAAGTGCTGTGGTACGAAATATACAGAGAGATTGTATGTACCTTTTAATCAGTTTCCTCTACTGTTAACATCTTGCAAAATGATACAACATCACAAACATGGCATCGACATTGTTGCAACGCACTCAAGTTATTCAGGCTTCCCGATTTTACTTATACTCGTTTGCGTGTGTATTTAGTCCTAAGCAATTGGATTTCATGTGAAATTTCAGGCATCCAGCACTACAGCTAAGATACAGAACAGGCCCATTGCCCTGAGGATTTCTTGCTGCCCTTTTTCTTTTATAACCAAGCTCACCATCCCACCCTAGCATCTCTAATCCCTAGCAACCAGTAATCTCATCTCCATTTCTTAAAATTTAGCCTTTTAAAAAAGTGTTATGGAAATGGGATTATACAGCATATATAATTTTAGGATTGGCTTTTTTCACTCAACATAATTCCCTGGAGATTCAAGTTACATTATTTGTCAGTAGTTTATTCTGGTTTATTGCTGAGTAATATTCCATGATATGGATTTACCACAGGTTGTTTCGCCATCCACTCACTGATTTTTGTGTGACTACATTTTTATTTTTCTGGGATAATTGTCCAAATGTGCAATTGCTAGGTCCTATGGTAGCTGCATGCTTCATCTTTTGTTGTTGCTTATTAATTAATCAATCAATTAATTAATTTTAAAAGAAACTGCTAAACCCTTTTCCAGAATAAAGTTGCTATGTCTGCAAAAAACCTTTCTAGGGTTGTGATAGGACTTGCATTAAACTTGTAGATCAGTTTGGGGAGAATTAATGTCTTTACTATATGAGTTTCCAATCCATGGATACGGTATCTCTCCATTTTGTATGTTTTCTTTGATTTTTTTCATCAGCATTTTGCAGTTTTCAGCATACAGATCCTATACATGTTTTGTTAACTTCATACCCAACATTTCATTTCCTTTGGAGTTAATTGTAAATGGTACTATATTTTTAATTTTGGTCTATACAAACTCATTGTTAGTATACAGAAATGCAATTGATTTCTATGTAGTGATTGTATCCTGTGAACTTGCTGAACATGCTTATAAGTTCTAGCAGTCATTTTGTGGATTCCTTGGGTTTTTTTTTTTTTTAAGGATGGAGGGACAAAAGAAGAGGGAGGGAGAGAATCTTAAGCAGGCTCCACACCCAGCATAGAGCCCCACATGGGCCCTGATCTCAGGACCCTGAGATCATGATATGAGTCAAAATCAAGAGTTGAACGCTTAACTGAGTGAGCCACCCAGGTGCCCTGGGATGTTCTTCATATACAATCATGATATTTGTAAATAAGGATAATTTTATTTATTCTTTTCAATATGTATACCTTTTATATCTTTTGCTTGCCTTATTGAAATAGCGAGAACTGCCAATATTATGTTTAATAACAGTGATGAGAGTAGACATACTTGTGTTATTCCCAATTTTGGAAGTGGAAAACATTCAGTCTTTCACCCTTAAGTATAAAGTTAGCTGTAAGTTTCTTGTAAATGTTCTTTCTTATATTGACATAATTTCTCTTATAATCTTGCTGAGAGTTTTAAAAATCATAAATAAAATGCTTTATTTATTCATTCATTCATTTTTTAAACTGTAAATGCTTTTTCTGAATCAATTGATAAGATCATGTAATTGTATTTTTTTAGGCCGGTGATGTTCCAGTGATGATCCAGTCTTGCAAGCCTGAAATAAGCCCCACTGGTCCGTGGTATATAATTCTTTTTATACATTTTGATTCAATTTAATAATTTGTTGAGGCTTTTGGCATCTAAGATCATGAAAGATATTAGTCTATAGTTTTCTTTTTTGTATTGTCTTTTTCAGGTTTTGGTATCAGAGTGATAACTGTTCTATTTGAGAAGTGTGCCCCACACTTCTATCATCTGTAAGAGATTATATAAATTTTGAGTGAATTGTTCTTTAAATATTTGAAAAAGTTTTCAGTGAAGGCTTCTGGACCTGGAAATTTCTTTTTCAAGAGTCTTTATATTACAAATTCACAAACTTCAGTGGTTATGGGATTTGCTAATTTTCTCTCTACTTTGATCAGTTGCTGAGAGGGAGGTGTTGAATTCTAAACTATAAATCTGGATTTGTTATTTTTCTTTTCAATCTGTCATTTTTGCTTCATGTTGTTTGAGCCTTTCTGGCACATACATAGTTAGGGTTGTTATGTTTTATTTTCTGATGGGTTTCTTGCATGTTTTTATATTATTTCATCTTGATATATTATAGTATTTTGGAGTATGTTTTTTGGCATATAGTTTTCTTAGTTGCTGTTCTGGTTATTTTGGTTATTACAATATCTAGGGGACGTTATAGTCTATTGCTATCAACATTTTACCATTTTGTGTGAAGTGTGCAAACCTTTTATTTGGATCTTTTTACCTTCCTTCCTTTTAAATATTGTTTTTTTTTTAAATTTTTTTAAATTTATTTGACAGACAGAAATCACAAGTAGGCAGAGAGGCAGACAGAGAGAGAGGGGGAAGGCAGGCTCCCTGCTGAGCAGAGAGCCCGATGAGGGGCTTGATGCGGGGCTTGATCCCAGGATCCTGAGATCACGACCTGAGCTGAAGGCAGAGGCTTTAACCCACTGAGCCACCCAGGTGTCCCTAAATATTGTTTTGAATATCAAATGTTGTTATAATTTTGTTTCAGTTATCAAATATGATTTATAAATCCCAGAAGGATAATATATTGGAAGACTTGTATTTCTTCTTGTTTTTCATTGTTTTGTTTTTTTCCCAACCTGCCAGATGCTCCAAGATTCTTTATTTTATTATCTCCTTTCTCTCTCTTTTTTAAATCTTTTTTTTTTAAGATTATTTATTTATTTATTTGACAGAGAGAGATCACAAGTAGGTAGAGAGGAAGGCAGAGAGAGAGGAAGGGAAGCAGGCTCCCTGCTGAGTGGAGAGCCCAATGCGAGGCTCTGATCCCAGGACCCTGGAATCATGACCCGAGCTGAAGGCAGAGCCTTAAACCCACTGAGCCACCCAGGCGCCCCCTCCTTTCTCTTTAAATTTTTTCCTTTAAACATTCTTTAAGGATAGTTTTGCTAGCAACACATTCTTTTAATTTTCCTTAGTCAGGGAAATTCTTTATTTCTCCTTCATTCCTAAAAGAATTTCACCTGCTCTGGAACTCATGGTTAACAGTTGTTTTCTTCAAAGAGGAGAAGCTGTTGGAGGAGGTCATTGAGAGGAGCTGACCTCTGGCTGACCCATGAACTGAACCAGGCCAATCAGAAGCTCTTTATCCCCTCCCCTTCCCTTCAAATGTGCTTTCCGCTTACCTTCCCCACACTGGAAACTTCCTCAAGGACGCTGCCTTGAGGTAGGCATGTTGTCTCGAGTATATCTGCTCTGTGTCCATGACTAGACCCCGTTAAGGTTTTTATATAAACGTATAAGATTTGGACAAGCTGGTGTGGAGATCTATTCATCTTGCAGCTGCCCAAGACAAGCCTTATAAGTAAGTTCTCTTCTTTATTAAACCTGCTCCCTGCCAATCTGGAGCTTTTTCTTTGGCTTCTCCCTGCCTTGTGCACACGGGAGATGTCGAGTTGGCTATGAACCAATTTGTCTGGAGGGGTTGCCTGTATGTTAGGTGTTTGTGGACCACGTGAGTGCAGGGACACCCCCCCACACCAACCACCGCCCCATGCCCGCTGGTCTAATGTACTCCTTTGAGGAATTACACAGAACCTACAGCGACAGAGAAGGGAAGTGCATGGCTGTGCTATGGGCGGATCTCAGCTGTGGGCAGTTGGACTGGTTACTGATGTCCACCTAGAGGCTGGATCCCAAGTTGGAAGAAGAGCGGAGGTTAGAGAGGGACCTGTGGATGTCCACAACTCTGCTAGCTTTGGGGCTGGTGGAGAAGAAGGGAGAGCAAGGAAATAAATTGGAGACATTCACATGCTGTTTTGTAAGGCGGGAAGGGTGCGGGTGGTTGTGGATTAAGATCTGAGCGCTTGTGACAAAGCTTGATTGGGACTCTAAAGAGGCGGAATCCCTAGGAAAGTGATGAGAGCGGAGAGGAGGATGTCACGGTGACTGACTCTGAAATGTGCAACCCATCCCTCCACCCCCGCCGGTGGTTTGATCCCTAACATAAAGGAAAGCAAAGTTCAACAACAGTAACTCCAGCCACTGGGGTAGCCCCAAATCTGGGAAATGTTCATGAGAGAATATGCTCCCACTGAGCCCATCGATGGAGCTGCCAAGTTCCAGGAGAAGGCCAGGGTTAAGTATCCAGGCACGGTTAGTGTGGCTATGAGATGTGGGGGGATGGCAGGGAAAATGAGCAGCATCGCCACACATCCTGCCCTCCAGAAGCTCCTGCAAGGTGCTCAGGGGTTCAAGGTACTCACTCTGTTATAGATGGGATTATTCTAGCTTGCATGGAGGCTTTGCCCAATGAAGAGAAACTTCTAGGCATGTGGGACCCAGGAAATCTATAGAGGGGGTACAGTAAATTCTTAAGGAGTGGGGAATTAGATGGGCAGTTTATACTCCTATCTTGGAAGTCCCTGATTGGGCTACATTCACTGCGGCGCTGAAAGCCAGGCTACTCCAGTCCATCCCCAGGACTCGGTATTGGACACTGATATCCATTATGAACCCACTGGTGGGACAAGATAGTTATGATGTTGGGCAATCCATTGCTGATCTGGGGGAGACTGGCAAATCCCCAAAATGGGTGCAGGCTGTGAGAAAGACCTGAGACCGAGAGGGAGATGGGGATATTCCCACTAGTGCTTGGTATACAGATGGATCTAGTCAGGGTAGTTTGTCTACATGGACTGCAGTCACTCTTTATCCTAACATAGACACCATCTGGATAGAAACAGGACTGGACCATGGTAGCCACTGGTCTGAACTCAGAGTGGTTTGGATGATGGTCACTCATGGTTCCTGGCCATTAACCCTTTGCACTGACAGTTGGGATGTTCTAAAAGGATTAACCCTATGGCCTCGACAGTGGGAAGACCAGGGGTGGATTATCCTAAATAAGCTCTTGTTTCCCCCTACCACTTAGCCCCCAACCCAGCTACCATTTTGATGTTTCTATATAGTAAAGTTTAAGGCCCAAGAGGGTGAGAAGACTTCCTGAGCCATGTTGCTTGTAGCAGGGTCCCCCTTGCTGGTGTATCTTGAATATGCAGTATCTTTGGGTGGAAGAGTAGTTGAATAAAGGAGAATGAATGCTTCTTCTAACTCCTTGGTGTTAGTGGGGACCCTAATAAGCCCCCATGCCACTGCTGCCATTTTCACGTGGTGTTTTGGTGTGATTTCTGTTCATTGAGGGGTGTGTGGAAATGGGCATTGTGCTAGCGTAGGTTAGGGAGGTCAGGAAATGCCAGGCCTGAGGAACCTTTTCCTGAGAGAGTTGTAAAATACTTTAAAGTCCTATTTTAAAGTAAAATACTTTAAAATACTTTAAAGTCCTATTTTTCCTCTATTTCTGGATTCTTCTCTACCTTTAACAGTTGTGTTTTGGGTTTGTTTGTTTTTGGCATGAGTACCGGAGGTTATAGTTGTACTTAGCACAGACGAACAAGGAGACAGGAATTTAAGCCATCTTGTTTGGACCAGTATCAGATTTCTTTTATCAATAGAACGGATAGAAAATGACCTCTCATCCTCCTTGATTTGCACCGCCCTGGTCACTGTGGCTGAACACATGTGGCTGAACACCTTTTCATCTGTTTTTCTCCTGTATGTTTTCTCTTCTGTGAAAGGCCTGTGAAAGCCCATGTCTTTATAGCTTCTATTGCGTTATTGGTCCTTATCCTCAAATAAGAGAAATTTGGTTTGAAACAGCAAACTCCCTTCAAAGAAAGAGGACCGCTGCTAAGGTCAAATAAAGAAACCTCAATTGGTGGGAAGCTGAACTATGGTATAAGGAGTACTGCCAATGTAGTCGAAAGGAGTTTTTCAAAAGAATTTTTCATGACCTGTTGGTTTCTATCTAGGTCCAAACCCAAGACTCTCTGCTTGGTGTTAAGAAAAGACAACACAAGTGACAGGAAATTATTTTCTAGTAAGGTGGAGAGAAATGGCCAGGGCTGGGTAAAATCGGGAGCCAGGCTCCATGCTCGATGCTCTCCATTAATCTTCCTTTCTGAGTTTCTCACTTCCTCAGTTTTTCAGTATCCACATGCCTCCTTTTCTATTCCCCCCATACCCACATGCCCCTCGCCCATGCTGCCCCAGCCCCATAGCCTTCAGAATGCCCTCTTGCTCCAGTGCCAATTCTAAGAATGCATGGGTTTTTGAAGACTACCTCTTAACCAAGCACCATTCCAAAATTGTATCCTGCATTTATATATTTGATCCCTCAAACAACTCCTTGAGATCCCAGTTTGCTGCACTCACAAGTCATGGTCTGTTTGGTAGAAAGAGGAAGATTAGGGGTGTTTAATAAGTAACCCAAACAAGGCCGCATAATTAATAAGTAGCAGTCTTGGGATTCAGCAAATACACACAATCTTAATTATGCTTTAAAAAGAAAACAGAGGTCCTTTTCCTTGGTAATTTAAGCACCTTATTAAACCGGGAGCTTTCACAAAGACATTTGCACTTTAAGTTCTTCGCATAAAAGCACTTCTGAAGAATGAAGATGATCCCAGATCTAACAGGCTGGGGAGTGGCTGCCTGGGGCATCACAGTTTCAGAGTAACTCTTTCCCAGTAGGCAAGATGAGCTGAGAAAGTATCCTGTGTGAATGAATGGCAGAGGTAATAGAAAAATAGTTTAAAAAGGATGCGGGGTGGGAGAGGTAAGAGTCTCCATGTCTGTTTCTGGCACATATTTCCATGTGTTTATTTGCAAAGTGCAGATACTTACTGGATGAACTAACTGGATCTTACAGAATTCCTAGATGAACTAATCTAGTAGAAGATAAATCACTCAGGGACCCCCTGGGTGGCTCAGTGGGTTAAGCCTCTGCCCTTGGCTCAGGTCATGATCTCAGGGTCCTGGGATCGAGTCCCGCATTGGGCTTGCTGCTCAGCAGGGACCTGCTTCCCCTCTCCCTCTGCCTGCCTCTCTGCCAACTTGTGATCTCTTTCTCTTTGTCAAAAAAATAAATAAAATCTTTAAAAAAAAAAAGAAAAATCACTCAACATAGTCACTAGAACAATTTACTCATAAAATAAGCAGTAGGTGTCATTTTTAAAAAAGATTTATTTATTTGACAGAGAAGGAGTGAATGTGGGGTGGGGAGGGGCTGAGGGAGAGGGAGAGAATCTCAAGCAAGACTCCTGCCTAAGCAGGCAGCCCAGTGCAGGGTTCCATCTTGCAGCCCGGAGATCATGACAGGAGCTGAAATCAAGAGTCAGACACTTAACCTACTGAGCCACCCAGGTGCCCCTGTAGGTGTCATTATTTTAATTGTTCTAAAAAGTATCTTCCCATGTGTTTATTTAGACTTCCCAATTCCAAACATATGGGGGTAAGACAGATTGAGAAAACAAACAAAAATTACCTGTCTGAGACACATCTTCCAAGTCCCCATTTCCCATCCAAATATCCATCCCAGATGTCCGCCCCTCTGGGAAGACCCTGCCCTCTTCTTACAGAGCTGTGACTGCATCCTCGACGTCCACACCAGATGAAGCAGAAGCCAAACATCCCTGAGACAGATCTATGCTGGGGGAGTGTGTTTCACTTCAGAAGAAGGTCCACTGTTAAATTTCACTTAGAGCCAGACAGGACTCCCAAAGAAAGGCTTTATGGGTCTCCTAGAAAAAGTTCTTTTTATATTATAGAATATATAATTTCAAAATAGACTGACAGTGTACTTATTTCACTAAGAGGCATGAATTCTAAGATGTTGTCATACTGAAGGCCCCAGATCGAAGGAATGCGTTATTGTGGAGAACTTTAAAGAACCTGTGCATGTCTGTAGGAGATGTTCATTTGTGGCAATTCCTGCCATCTTTTACTGTCTGAAATAGGTTCCTTATTTCATTTCCTCTTCTGAGGTTATCTCACTGCTTTTGTTTTTACTGTTTAACACTGTCACCTCTGTGAAGCACACCGATTTCCAAGTCAAAGTTCTTAGAGAAAGTGCTTGGGGAGAATTAGAAATCTAAACTGTATGGGAAGCAAAGTTTGCATCCTAGGATTCAGGAATATTTCTACTGAAACACAATTACTCATGTTTTAAATTGAGATCTAATTCACATAATAGAAAATTGGGTATTTTAAAGTGTTCAGTAGTTTTCAGTATGTTCTTAAAGTTGTACAACCATTGCCATTATCTTTAATGGTAATTAAGTTAAATTCTGGAACATCTTTATGACCCCAAATTAGCAGTCATTTCCTATCCAATCCTCCTTCTGCCTAATGCAAACCTATCTACATTTTGTCTCTGTAGATTTGCTATTGTAGACATTTCATATAAACAGAATCCTGTGGTGTGCAGTCTTTTATGACTGACTGCTTTCGCTTACCATTGTATTTCCAAGGTCCACTCATTGCTGTATCATGTACTAGAATTAAATTCCTTTTTATGGCTGGATAATACTCCATTTTGGGATGGTAGTCTGTTTTTATCAGTTGAACACTTTGATTGTTTCTCCTGTTGGGCTATTATGAATAATGGTGTTCTGAATATTTGTGTAAACATTTTTTCCGTGAACACCTGTTTTCAGGTTTCTTGAGTACATACCTGTTAATGGCATGGCTGAATCCCATGGTAACTCTATATTTAACTCTCAGGAAATACCAAACCATCTTCCACAGTGAATGTACCATTTTCCATTCCTACCAGAAATGTTTGAGAGATCTAATTTCTGCACATGTTCACTAACCTATTATTTTCTATTTCATTAAATGATTATTGTAGCCATCTTAGTATGTGTGAGGTATTATTGTAGCTTTGATTTGTATTTCCCTAATGATTAATGATACTGATCATCTTTCCTATATGCTTAATGGCCGTTTGTATATCTTACTTGGTAAAATATATATTCAGGTAATTGGCTCATTTTTTTAAATTGGGTTGTCTTATAATCATTGAGTTCTTACTAAGAGTTCTTCAAATATTTGGGATGTTAGATTGTGAACAGTTGTAGTAATTGCAAATAATTTTTCCCATTATATGGCTTTTTTCCCCACTTTCTTGATTATGTCCTTTAAAGCACAAAAGTTTGTAATCTTGATAAAGTCAGATGTCCTCTAAAATTGTTGCCTTACTCAAGTCACAAAGAGTTTTATGGTTTCCTCTGAGAGTTAAATAGTTATAGTTCTTACAGTTTAGGTCTTTAAGTTGAGTTGGTTTTTGCATATGGCATAAGCTAGGAGTCCAACTTCATTATTTTACATGTGGTTATCCACTTCTCCCAGAATCATTTCTTAGACAGCTGTTCTTTTCCCCCTTTGTGTTGGCTCAGCATTCTTGTAAAAATCAATTGACTGTATACATATGGGCTTATTTCTAGACTGTTGATTCTGTTCCCATTGATCTACATGTCTGTCAGTATGCCAATCCAAAATGTCTTGATTACTATACCCTTATAGTAAATCTTAAATTGGACCTTTTTTATTGCCTTATTAATTTTAGGGTAAGCTTGTAAATTTCTATGAAACAGCCAAGTGAGATTTTAATAGGGATTATCGTGAGTCTATAGGCCAGTTGGGAGCATTTTAAGAATATTAAATTTTCCAAAACATGGAGGTGATATTTTTTAATTTATCTATAACTCTATGTATTCTGTAGTTTTCAGTGTACCAGTTTTACAGTTTTTTTTCTCAAATCTATTTCTAATAACTTAATCCTTTTCACACTATTTTAAATTGCTTAATTTCATTTTCAGATTGTTCGGTACAAGTATGTGAAAATAAAACTGTTTTTTATGTGTTCTTGTATCGTCCATTTTTTGGAATTAATATATAAGCTGAATTAGTTTTTTTGTGCATTCTTACTATTTTCCATATATAAGATCTTCCCTGAATAGAGACAGTTTAACTTCTTCCAATCTGGATGTCTTATTTCATTTTCTTGCATAATTGCTCTGGTTGCATACTTGGTATGGTTTCAGTTTTCTGAAATTTGCAAAGTCTTGTTTTGTCACCTATTGTATAATCTATTCTGGAGAATGTTAGATGTGCACGTGAGAAGAATGAGTATTCTATTGCTGTTGGGTGGAATGTTCTGTATATGTCTTCTAGGTCCATTTGGTCTAAAGATGATTAAAGTTCAATGTTTCCTTGTTGATTTTCTGTCTGGCCGATTTGTTCATTACAGAAAGTGCAATATTAAAGTCACCTACTACTCTAGTATTATTGTCTTTTTACCACTTCAAATCTGTTAGTGTTTTTTTTATTATATTTAGGTGCTCTGATATGGGGCACATATGTAATTCGAATTGTTTCATCCTCTTAATGAATTGACCATTTTTATCATTGTATAGTGACCTTCTCTCTTATTACTTTTTTTTTTGTCTTAAAGTGTGTTTTTTTTTCTGGTTTAAGTATAGCTACCTCTACTCTTTTGTTTTCATTTGCATGGAATATTGTTTCCCATCCCTTCACTTTGAGCATATGTGTGTCCTTAAAGCTCAAGTGAATCTCTTGTAGGGGGCATATAGTTAGGTCTTGGGTTCCTTTTTTGCTTTTTAATCTATCCTGCCACACTATGTCTTATGATTAGAACATTCAATTCATTTATATGTAGAATAACTCTTAATAGCTAAGGACTTAAAATGCCATCTTATGGTTTTCTGTTTTAGTTTCCTTGTACTTTTTTTTTTCCCCCGTCTCTTGTTGCTTTCCTTTGTGAATTGATAATATTCTGTAAGGTATGCTTTGATTTCCTCCTCTTTTGTATAAATACACTGTAGGTTTTTGGTTACCATGAGGCATACGTGAAACATCTTAAAACTGTTTTATTTTACACTGATAAAAATTTAACTTAAATCCTGTGTAAAACTGCCAGTTTACCTCCCCCTTTTATATTTTTGCTATCATAATTTGCATCTTTTTTTTCTTTTTATTTTTTATAAACATATAATATATTTTTATCCCCAGGGGTACAAGTCTGTGAATCGCCAGGTTTACACACTTCATAGCACTCACCATAGCACATACCCTCCCCAATGTCCATAACCCCACCTCTACTCTCCCAACCCCCCTCCCCCCATCAACCTTCAGTTTGTTTTGTGAGATTAAGAGTCACTTATGGTTTGTCTCCCTCCCAATCCCATCTTATTTCATTTACTCTTCTCCTACCCCCTTAACCCCCAATGTTGCATCTCCTCTCCCTCATATCAGGGAGATCATATGATAGTTGTCTTTCTCCGATTGACTTATTTCGCTAAGCATGATACCCTCTATTTCCATCCATGTCGTCGCAAATGGCAAGACTTCATTTCTTTTGATGGCTGCATAGTATTCCATTGTGTATATATACCACTCCTTCTTTATCCATTCATCTGTTGATGGACATCTAGGTTCTTTCCATAGTTTGGCTATTGTAGACATTGCTGCTATAAACATTCGGGTGCACGTGCCCCTTCGGATCACTACGTTAGGATCTTTAGGGTAAATACCCAATAGTACAATTGCTGGGTCATAGGGTAGTTCTATTTTCAACATTTTGAGGAACCTCCATGCTGTTTTCCAGAGTGGTTGCACCAGCTTGCATTCCCACCAACAGTGTAGGAGGGTTCCCCTTTCTCCGCATCCTCGCCAGCATCTGTCATTTCCTGACTTGTTAATTTTAGCCATTCTGACTGGTGTGAGGTGATATCTCATTGTGGTTTTGATTTGTATTTCCCTGATGCCGAGTGATATGGAGCACTTTTTCATGTGTCTGTTGGCCATCTGGATGTCTTCTTTGCAGAAATGTCTGTTCATGTCTTCTGCCCATTTCTTGATTGAATTATTTGTTCTTTGGGTGTTGAGTTTGCTAAGTTCTTTATAGATTCTGGACACTAGCCCTTTATCTGATATGTCGTTTGCAAATATCTTCTCCCATTCTGTCAGTTGTCTTTTGGTTTTGTTAACTGTTTCCTTTGCTGTGCAAAAGCTTTTGATCTTGATGAAATCCCAATAGTTCATTTTTGCCCTTGCTTCCCTTGCCTTTGGCGATGTTCCTAGGAGGATGTTGCTGCGGCTGAGGTCGAAGAGGTTGCTGCCTGTGTTCTCCTCAAGGATTTTGATGGATTCCTTTCTCACATTGAGGTCCTTCATCCATTTTGAGTCTATTTTCGTGTGTGGTGTAAGGAAATGATCCAATTTCATTTTTCTGCATGTGGCTGTGCAATTTTCCCAACACCATTTATTGAAGAGGCTGTCTTTTTTCCATTGGACATTCTTTCCTGCTTTGTCAAAGATTAGTTGACCATAGAGTTGAGGGTCTAATAGACGGCTCTCTATTCTGTTCCTTTGATCTATGTGTCTGTTTTTGTGCCAGTACCATGCTGTCTTGATGATGACAGCTTTGTAATAGAGCTTGAAGTCCGGAATTGTGATGCCACCAACCTTGGCTTTCTTTTTCAATATTCCTTTGACTATTTGAGGTCTTTTCCGGTTCCATATAAATTTTAGGATTATTTGTCCCATTTCTTTGAAAAAAATGGATGGTACTTTGATAAGAATTGCATTAAAGGTGTAGATTGCTTTAGGTAGCATAGACATTTTCACAATATTTATTCTTCCAATCCAGGCACATGGAACATTTTTCCATTTCTTTGTGTCTTCCTCAATTTCTTTCATGAGTACTTTATAGTTTTCTGTGTATAGATTCTTAGCCTCTTTGGTTAGGTTTATTCCTAGGTATCTTATAGTTTCGGGTGCAATTGTAAATGGGATGGACTCCTTAATTTCTCTTTCTTCTGTCTTGTTGTTGGTGTATAGAAATGCAACTGATTTCTGTGCATTGATTTTATATCCTGACACTTTACTGAATTCCTGTACCAGTTCTAGCAGTTTTGGAGTGGAGTCTTTTGGGTTTTCCACATATAGTATCATATCATCTGTGAAGAGTGATAGTTTGACCTCTTCTTTGCTGATTTGGATGCATTTAATTTCCTTTTGTTGTCTCATTGCTGAGGCTAGGACTTCTAGTACTATGTTGAATAGCAGTGGTGATAATGGACATCCCTGCCGTGTTCCTGACCTTAGCAGAAAAGCTTTCAGTTTTTCTCCATTGAGAATGATATTTGTGGTGGGTTTTTCATAGATGGCTTTGATAATATTGAGGTATGTGCCCTCTATCCCTACACTTTGAAGAGTTTTGATCAGGAAGGGATCCTGTACTTTGTCAAATGCTTTTTCAGCATCTATTGAGAGTATCATATGGTTCTTGTTCTTTCTTTTATTAATGTGTTGTATCACATTGATTGATTTGCGGATGTTGAACCAACCTTGCGGCCCTGAAATAAATCCCACGTGGTCGTGGTGAATAATTCTTTTAATTTACTATTGAATCCTATTGGCTAGTATTTTGGTGAGAATTTTTGCATCTGTGTTCATCCAGGATATTGGTCTGTAATACTCTTTTTTGGTGGGATCCTTCTCTGATTTGGGGATCAAGGTGATGCTGGCCTCATAAAATGAGTTTGGAAGTTTTCCTTCCATTTCTATTTTTTGGAACAGTTTCAGGAGAATAGGAATTAGTTCTTCTTTAAATGTTTGGTAGAATTCCCCCGGGAAGCCATCTGGCCCTGGGCTTTTGTTTGTTCGGAGATTTTTGATGACTGTTTCAATCTCCTTACTGGTTATGGGTCTGTTCAGGCTTTCTATTTCCTCCTGGTTCAGTTGTGGTAGTTTATATGTCTCTAGGAATGCATCCATTTCTTCCAGATTGTGAAATTTATTGGCGTAGAGTTGCTCATCATATGTTCTTATAATTGTCTGTATTTCTTTGGTGTTAGTTGTGATCTCTCCTCTTTCATTCATGATTTTATTTATTTGGGTCCTTTCTCTTTTCTTTCTGATAAGTCTGGCCAGGGGTTTATCAATCTTATTAATTCTTTCAAAGAACCAGCTCCTAGTTTCATTGATTTGTTCTATTGTTTTTTTGGTTTCTATTTCATTGATTTCTGCTCTGATCTTTATGCTTTCTCTTCTCCTGCTGGGTTTAGGCTTTCTTTGTTTTTCTTTCTCCAGCTCCTTTAGGTGTAGGGTTAGGTTGTGTACCTGAGATCTTTCTTGTTTCTTGAGAAAGGCTTGTACCACTATATATTTTCCTCTCAGGACTGCCTTTGTTGTGTCCCACAGATTTTGAACCGTTGTGTTTTCATTATCATTTGTTTCCATGAATTTTTTCAATCTTCTTTAATTTCCTGGTTGACCCATTCATTCTTTAGAAGGATGCTGTTTAGTCTCCATGTATTTGGGTTCTTTCCAAATTTCCTCTTGTGATTGAGTTCTAGCTTCAGAGCATTGTGGTCTGAAAATATGCAGGGAATTATCCCAATCTTTTGATACTGGTAGAGACCTGATTTAGGACCGAGGATGTGATCTATTCTGGAGAATGTTCCATGTGCACTAGAGAAGAATGTGTATTCTGTTGCTTTGGGATGAAATGTTCTGAATATATCTGTGATGTCCATCTGGTCCAGTGTCTCATTTAATGCCTTTATTTCCTTGTTGATCTTTTGCTTGGATGATCTGTCCATTTCAGTGAGGGGAGTGTTCAAGTCCCCTACTATTATTGTATTATTGTTGATGTGTTTCTTTGATTTTGTTATTAATTGGTTTATATAGTTGGCTGCTCCCATGTTAGGGGCATAGATATTTAAAATTGTTAGATCTTCTTGTTGGACAGAACCTTTAAGTATGATATAGTGTCCTTCCTCATCTCTTATTATAGTCTTTGGCTTAGAATCTAATTGATCTGATATAAGGATTGCCACCCCTGCTTTCTTCTGATGTCCATTAGCATGGTAAATTGTTTTCCACCCCCTCACTTTAAATCTGGAGTTGTCTTTGGGTCTAAAATGAGTTTCTTGTAGGCAACATATAAATGGGTTTTGTTTTTTTATCCATTCTGATACCCTGTATCTTTTGATTGGGGCATTTAGCCTATTAACATTCAGGGTAACTATTGAGAGATATTAATTTAGTGCCATTGTATTGCCTGTAAGGTGACTGTTACTGTCTATTGTCTCTGTTCCTTTCTGATCAACTACTTTTAGGCTCTCTCTTTGCTTAGAGGACCCCTTTCAATATTTCCTGTAGAGTTGGTTTGGTGTTTGCAAATTCTTTCAGTTTTTGTTTGTCCTGGAAGCCTTTAATGTCTCCTTCTATTTTCAATGATAGCCTAGCAGGATATAGTATTCTTGGCTGCATGTTTTTCTCGTTTAGTGCTCTGAATATATCATGCCAGCTCTTTCTGGCCTGCCAGGTCTCTGTGGATAAGTCCGCTGCCAATCTAATATTTTTACCATTGTATGTTACAGACTTCTTTTCCCGGGCTGCTTTCAGGGTTTTTTCTTTGTTACTAAGACTTGTAAATTTTACTATTAGGTGATGGGGTGTGGACCTATTCTTATTGATTTTGAGGGGGGTTCTCTGAACCTCCTGGATTTTGATGCTTGTTCCCTTTGCCATATTGGGGAAATTCTCTCCAATAATTCTCTCCAATATGCCTTCTGCTCCCCTCTCTCTTTCTTCTTCTTCTGGAATCCCAATTATTCTAATGTTGTTTCATCTTATGGTGTCACTTATCTCTCGAATTCTCCCCTCATGGTCCAGTAGCTGCTTGTCCCTCTTTTGCTCAGCTTCTTTATTCTCTGTCATTTGGTCTTCTATGTCGCTAATTCTTTCTTCTGCCTCATTTATCCTTTCAGAAAGTGGTTGATTTTCTGTTTCTAGAATTGCTGTTCTTCTCTTCGATCTCCCGTTGGATTTGTAGGTGTTTGCAATCTTTAGATAAGCTATCTAGCTGATCTCCTGCTACCTGAAGTAGTCTCAACCTGCTACTTCTCTGCCATCTTGACTCCTCCCCCAATTTGCATCTTTTTATATTGTGTATCCATTAAGAAATTATTGTAGCTCTAATTTATTTTTAATACTTTCGTTCTTTAACCTTCATACTAGCGTTAAGTAGTTAACACAGTGCCATATTACAGTGTTAGAGTACTCCAAATCTGACTCTGTGTTTAACCTTTACTGGTGTGTTGTATATTTGTATATGTTTTCATATGACTAATTAGTATCCTTTTATTTCAACTTGAAGAAGTCCTTTGAGCATTTCTTGTAAGGCAGGTCTTGTGGTGATGAACTCCCTAAGCTTTTGTTTGTTAGGGGAAGTCTTTACTTCACCTCCATTTCTGAAGAACAATTGGTTGGGTAAAGTGTTCTTGATTGGTACATTCTTTCTTTGAGCATTTTGAGTATATCTTCCCATTCTCTTCTGGCCTGCAAGGTCTCTGCTGAGAAATCTGCTTATAGTCTTATGGAGGATTTCTTGTATGAGAGAATTTTTTTTTCTCTTTTTAAAATTCTTATTTTTTTAATTTTGAAGAAAATTATTTATTTTACAGCATGAGCAGGGAGACAGGCAGAGGGAGAGAGAGAATCCTCAGGCAGACTCCCCACTGAGCACAGAGCCCATGCAGGGCTGGATTCCAAGACCCTGAGATCATGACCTGAGCCAAAACCAAGAGTTGGATATTCAACTGATTGAGCCACCCAGGAGCCTCTAAAATGCTTCTTAAATTCTTTTATTTTAAATAGTTTTATTATAATGTGTCTTAGAGAAGATAAATTTTGTAATGAAAATTTTAGATGATCTATTAACTTCATAAAGTTGAATATCCATATATCTCCCCAGAGGTGGGAAGTTCTTAGCCATTTCTAAATGTTTAGAAGCTTTCAATCCTTTTCTCCTTCTCTTGGCTTTCTGGGTTTCCAGTGATACATGGTATTGTTTTCCTTAGTGGTGTCTCATAATTCCCATAGGCTTTTTTCATTCCTTTTTGCTTCTCTGACTGGATATTTTCAATAGTTTTTTTTTAAAACAACATTTTCTTATTTTTTTAAAGACTTTTTAAAAGTAATCTTTACACTCAACATAGGGTTTGAATTCAGAACCCCGAGCTCAAGAGACACCCACTCTTCTGACTTTGCCTGCCATGTGCCCCTCAGTAGTTCTTTCCTCTAGCTACTGATTATATATTCTTGGTCAAATCTGATACTGAAAAAAAAAAATCAGCTGCCCTGACGAAGTTCAAGCAGTAAACTCTGATTTATAAATGTTACTTAAATCAAGTTAAATCATATTTGGAAAAATGACATTTGTTATTTTCCAGACTAGTATGCCACCTTCTAGGCTGCTAGGTATTTTTTAGGAAGAAACTATATTGTCTCTGAAAACATATTAGGAAGATAGGGAAGGGGTAATAGAAATAGTTTTCCATTTAAATTCTGGAGTTTGCATTAGGGATTCTAAAAACGTTTTATTCCATTTTAAAATTGACTACCATACTAAACTATCTAAAAATGATAACAAATTCAAATGCATTATAATTAAACTTGTAACACATTGGAGACAGATCAATATCTTGTTCTGACAGATGAACCAATCTTGGATATAGATTTTAGAATAATGTTCTTTTTAAACCATGCATTGATTATGAATTTTGTAGCTTGTCCCTGCTGTTTAATAGAAAAGAAGGAAAGGAGGGAAGGGGAGGAGTAAGAAAAGAAAGGAATGAAGAAAAAAAGGAAATCATCAGCTTGTTCTTGTTCTTGTCTTTTAATCCCCAAATGTTATACTTCTATATTATACATGAATTATTACCATAAATCAGAGAAAATTCAGACATACCAGCTTCTTTCTCTTTGTGACAGAGTAACTTTGTGCTTAATAACAAATGAGGATATAAAATTATTTTTTAAATTATTATTAACTATGGTCACCATGCTATATATTAGGTCTTCAGAACTTACTCATCTTATAACTGAAGGTTTCTCAATTTTGATCAGTATCTGCCTTTTCCCTCTATCCTGCAGTCTCTGGTAATGATTATTCTATCTTCTGTTACTGTGAAGTTGGCTTTTTTAAGTTGTGTGTGTTTTTTTTTAAAGATTTTATTTATTTATTTGACAGACAGAGATCACAAGTAGGCAGAGAAGCAGGCAGAGAGAGAGGAGGAAGCAGGCTCCGTGCTGAACAGAGAGCCTGTTGCAGGGCTAAATCTCAGGACCTTGGGATCATGACCTGAGCCGAAGGCAGAGGCTTTAACCCACTGAGCCACCCAGGCACCCCTTGAGTTGTTTTTTGTTTTTTTTTTTTATTCCGCATATAAGTGAGATCATGCAGTGTTTGTCTTTTTATCTGGCTTATTTTGCTTAGAGTAGTGTCCTGCTGGTTCATCTATGTTCACACAAATGGCAGAATTTCCTTCTTTTTAAGACTGAATAATATTCCTCTGTGTGTGTGTGTGTGTGTGTGTGTACACGCACATCACATTTTTTGGCTACTGTAAATAATTTTGTAGTGACTAAGCATGTAGGTATCTGCAGATAGTGATTCTATTTCCTTTGGATAGAGGATGTAGAATTTTACAGTTCTAATATATGGCAGTTTGGGCAATTACTGTAAGATAATACATGCTTTAAATTTTGATGCTTATGAAAAAGAATCCTATATATTACCTTTTTGAGCTTTATTTACTTATTTATTTAACACAAATTTAATTAATTCCTACCTAGTGCCAGGTACTTGTTAGCTGCCTGGCAGAAGGACCTCATGAATCACAGGGTTCTCACCCATAGGTGATGAATATACAATGTGGCATCGTGTAATGATGAAAGTTAGGAAGAAATATCAAACAGAGAAGGGGGTTGAAGGACAGAAATGAAAAGATGTTTTTTAAATAAGGTACCCATGGAGATCTTGGTCAGGGGTTTTACTGAACGGAGACCAGGAGGAAGTTGAAGAGGCTATGTCAATATTTGAAGACCATTGTAAAGAACAAGGCTTGAGTATTTTGGAAAAACTAAAAAAAGTCCATGAGAATGAAATGAAGTAGAGGAGGAGGAAGATTCTGGATGGAAAGCCTGAGGCCTGCCAGGGAAGGTTCATTATAATTGAGGTAATTTTTTTCCTTTCCCACATGGAAAGAACTGTGGGCTCTGGAATTGGTGCTGACTCCAGGGCTGGGGCAAGGAAAGTACTTATAAATCCTGTTGAATCAAAGTAAGGAAGTGCTTGAGAAAACAAATGGGGATATTTTAAAAAGAATAGAAGCCACTTGGAAGGTGATTCCACTAGCCAAATTGTTTGTGGTTAAAAAATAAAATTCAAGTCTACCTTCTTAACCAATATTTAAGCACAGCATTGTTTTTGTTTTTGTTTTTTTAAAGATTTTATTTATTTATTTGACAGAGAGATCACAAGTAGAGAGGCAGGCAGAGAGAGAGGGAGATGCAGGCTCCCTGCTGAGCAGAGAGCCCGATGCGGGGCTTGCATCACAGGACCCTGAGATCATGACCTGAGCCCAAGGCAGAGGCGCAACCCACCGAGCCACCCAGGCGCCCCCAGCACAGCATTGTTAACCATATGCACATGTACATTAGCTCTCTAGACCTTCTTCATCTCATATGGCTGAAACTCTATATTCATTGAACAGCAATTCCATTTTCCTCTATCCTGCCCCCCCAGTCCCTGAGAACCACCATTCTACTCTCTGTGTCTAAGAGTTTGACTACTTTAGATACTGCATGATTTCATGTACATGAGGTATTTTTCCATCTGTGACTGGCTTACTTCACTTAGCATGATGTCCTCAAATTTCCTTCACGTCATATGATATAAAAGGATTTCCTTTTTTTAAAGATTTTATTTATTTGAAAGAACATGTGCATGCAGGCACCCACAAGCAGTGGGCTGGGGGAAGGGGGAGAAGGAGGGAGAGAATCTCAGGCAGACAGCTGAGTGCACAGCCTTTTATGGAGCTCTATCTCATTACCCTTAGATCATGACCTGAACCAAAATCAAAGGTTGGATTCTTAACTGACTGAGCCACCCAGGTGCTCCAGGATTTCTTTCTTTTTGAAGACTAAAAAATATTCTCTTGTGTGTATAATATCATATTTTCTTTACCCATCCATCCACCGAAGGACACTTCCATTTTTCTGCCTTGTGATCATTGTGAATAATGTGGCAATGAACTTGGGAGTACAAGTACCTCTCTCAGGTACCTGTTTTCAATTCTTTTGAATAAATAACCAGAAGTGGAATTGCTGGATTATATGGGGAGAATAAAGACACATCTGTATGGTCGCCACTTTCTATTTAAAATAATAGAGTTATAAATATTTGTGTGTATGTGCGTTAGCTAGAGTACATTGAGTTCATGGATACATACAGCTATGAAGGAAAGCAGTGCTAATAGGAGATGGCATTAGATTATTAAGTATCATCATTGCCCTAACTGAATGATTAGTTGTAAATACTGACAGATCAGGGGGAATATACAGTGTACCTTGATTTCATCAAATTCTGATGAAATCTCATGATTATATCATGGACAATGTGGAAAAGTGGCTGGAAGGAAGAACAACATATTCCATTAACCTAAAGATGTTTTGAGCAGCAAAATCTCAGAATTAATTAACCAATCTCAATCTGGAAGATTGAGAAGTATTTAACCTGGTACATTCACCAGTGCTGAATGTCCTTGAAAGTGGCATTTTTTTTTTGTTGTCCTTGAAGGTGTTTTAAAATGACAGACTGCACAGTGGTTTCAATAGCAACCAATAGAGAAGAAACTTGGGGGCACAGTGGTGTCAAGAACTCTGAAGGATCTGAAATTTTACCCTACCTAGAAACTGTCAAGTTAGTCTGCCACATTTTCATGGATGCTGGCAATAGACAGCTTAATTACCCACAGTTCAGCAGGAGGCATGAACTCGATGATTGCATTTGCTCCTCTTGTTCCCCAAGTTCCTTAGGTTGATACGGAGTGGCCCTAGTGAATGCTGCACATATAATAGGTCTGTGTCACAGCTGAGGAACCAGAATCGTTCACAAAAGACTGCCAATAAACTTTGGCCTCAAGGGAGATATTATCTTTATGGTCCTGGATTGCTAACAAATCTGTGTTCTGACCAAGGAGTGAGACACTGTTTCTGTAATCCAAGGCTGTTTGCTTACACAAACATCCTTGAAAACAGAGTCTACAGCAAAAGGTCTCTGTGCCTCTACTCAAAAGGCATGTAGAAATGTGAGAGACCCATGGAAAATTATTTCCCAACAGGTGGCTCTGCCATCAGTCATGCATGAATGTGCACAGATTGTTCCAAATGATCTTGCCCTAAGGACAGCTTCTCAACTTTGCTGGGCCAGAAGAGGGGATGTGACAGCTGGTACTTGCTTTCAGGAGCACTCATCTAAAAATGATGACCCTTAAATCCTACATGTTACCTCCCAAGTCCTCACAAAACTCCTTACAAAACTTCTAGTGTCCATGCCCCTCATGCCTCCAGATTTCTCATTCTGCACATGTAAGAAGAAGAAAAGAAGGAAAAGAGGAAGAATTTTATGCTAGTCTTTTCATGGTCCAGTGGTTTTAGGGACTTCCTTCCAGTACTTCATCTGGCTTCAAAGATGCAAATAGGGTTTGACACATGGAGTCCCACATCGGACAGCTTCCTGTAGGAGGGAGAGAAATGACCCCCCTCTCTGCCTGTGGGGTCTGGGGTGACAGGGTGTGAGACTATGAGGTCACATAACCATCACATCAGCCACTGTCCATTTTTACTAGATTGAACCTTGGGTTTACCCAGTTACAGCTTTCTGCTTGTTGATTATCTGTGCAGGGAGGTAGCAGAGGCGGCACCGTAGTGAGCACGGTCTCCTCAAAACAGCTAGGAAATCAGCCCCTACTGTGATCAACAACAGCCAGATGTGCCTTGGGAAGATGTAGCACAAATTAGAATTGGGGGGGAATTCAGAGTTCGAAATAAATAAACCATCCTTAAGATAGTAGCTTATAGAAATGTATCTTGCCTACTTTCTTAGTTCTGGTTCAGTGAGAATTCCTATTTGCCCCCTGCCTAAGGGGAAATTAACAGGTTTAAGACCCTGTCATTTTCTTGCTTACTTATAGAGGGTTCACATAAAAAAAGTGGCCTCCCCAAAAAGGCTATTATTTGGTCCCTAATAGTATTTTTAGTCTTTAAAAACTTTGTGTTTATCATTATAAAGGATTAAAACAAGAAAGCACTTTATTTTTTACCTTTTAATAGAGTATAACATTAAGCAAGGATTTAGTTGAAAGTTTTCTGTCTTCTTTCCTTTGTCACTATTCTCAGGGAGGACATGCTCAAAATTATTCTTGTATCATAAAAGGCAGACAGGGATACGGTTTCATTATCAAGTCGGAAGTCATTCTCTGAAGAAAGAGATAGTTTTGCATCTGGTGGTGTAACTCTTGCCTTTAAATTAGCTCTTATGTTTGGATACAAGCTAGGTAAGTTCTAATGTAGCCAATTTCTAGAATGTTATACTTTTGAAAGACAAGTAGAATGTTTTAAGATTTTTTTCTTAACTAGTGCACGTCTTGACTTCTTATTTGTATGTGCTGCCTTCTGAAGGACAAGATTTCTTTTCAGAGGATGAATGGTCTTCATAGTAAATCAGTTAATCTTGTTTAATATGTGTTTTACACATGAAGTTGGAATATATATGCTACCAAAGAAAGACTAGAGCTGAGCATTCAATGAACCTCAAATTATGAGTGCTCTGGATTTATGTGAATTCTTAGAAGCCTACATCCTATAGCTTCTGAAAATATTCATCTTTGCAAATAAGTACTCACTCCTGTCCATGCTTCATATCATCCCTGTGTTGGGTAAGAGAGAAATGGAGAAAATTGTGTAGAATAATATCCTCAATTTTTTGCCAATAACAAATTCAGGAATAGATGATTGAGCTGAAACAGATTTCCTGTGTGGTTTTGAGCAACTCCTGGACAGTTGATTACTCCCATCTACCAGCATCACCCAAGCTATCAAACTGAATTTGGGGCATAAAGCTGGGATTTAGCAGTATTTTGTTACCAATCCTAGATCTAAAATACACTGTGTAGTTGGGAATATTGATTAATTTTTCTGTAAAAAGGTAGGAAGTCTTTACCCCAAAGGCACAGAGAAGAGATTAACAGACTCTTCACAGTCTGTGTAAGAAACCCTGGTTTATGGCTACTCAAAATTTACTGAAATGCTAACCTAATGTCCATGTGACATAATAGTGTGCTAAAGGCAAATTAAACATCAATTTGAAATGAAATGGTAAAGAATGTATTAAAAATAAATCATGTGAAGATTTTTTTTTGCTTGTTTCTTCCATTCTGCTGTTTTTTGTTTTAACATGATGAACTTAACAGCTGAACAGGTTTTGATGAAGATGCAGATTTCCTTTGCTTAGCTGAAATCCATGCTAAGCGGGCAAATTAGCTCTAATTTTTGTGCCAACTGAGAAGTTTACAACTCACAATATCTGTCCTGTGCTATTCCTTTTCTAAAATTTAATCTGATATCACTTCAGTTAAGGGGCAGGAAACTTGGGGTGCCAAGACTTGTGCATATTTATCCCAGTGAATCTTTTCACAAAAACCCTTTGGGAACATTTCGCTATTGTTCAAGAGGGTGATGACTTGCCCAAGGTGATGTAGTCATTACGTGTGAGAATCTGGATTCTCTCCTGGGTTGAGTTGCCTTTAAAGGCTGTTCTCTTTGCACTTGCTCCATCTTCCAAACTGTCTTTGCTCCCATCTTATTATCTGCGCTGTCTCTTGGTTCACGATACTCAATCATGGTTTCTGTTGAGAAAAGACATGAAGAGCTATTCAAAACGGAGGTCTTCAAACCACATTTCCTTTGTACCTCTTTTCTTTAAACTTATTTTAATCCATCTTTAATCGTATGTTTTCCCCTCAAATTATGTTCTTAAGATTTAAATCTAGATGTGCCATCCCAATAAAAAATGAAGAGACAGTTATTAGATTTTTTAAAAATTTTATTTATTTATTTGATAGAGATCACAAGTAGGCAGAGAGGCAGTAAGAGAGAGAGGAGGAAGCAGGCTCCCTGCTGAGCAGAGAGCCCGATGTGGGACTCGATCCCAGGACCCTGAGATCATGACCTGAGCTGAAGGCAGAGGCTTAACCCACTGAGCCACCCAGGCACCCCCAGTTATTAGATTTTATTCAAATCCAGCAAATGAAAAAACAATGGCATTAGCCTTAAATAATGCACTCTTATTTAATACGAAAATGGTACAGCAATGGTGAGGTTACCTAGCTTGGTAACAGCAGCCAAGAAAAAAAGCAAAAAACAAATCAAAAGGTGTACTCTCTTTCAGGTTCAGCTCTCTGATCTTGTTCATCAGCCCATATTGCTCTCTTCTGCTCTCCTCCTTGGGGTGGGGGGAGCAGAGGAGACATTAAGGGGAATCAATAGGTGTTATAGGGTGTTCTGCAAAGGAACTGACACTTGGTGCTTCATTTACTGAAGGGTGAAAAATTGACTGCAGGGATAGAGAAGGATTGCACGATGTGGTCTAAATTAGATCCAAACACTTTTTAATCCTTGAGAATTGTATTAACCAGGCTAGCATGGAGTAAATATTTATTGAGCACCTACTGGGGAGAGGCTGTAGGTGGGTACTGGATTGACAAGATTAGTCTCTACACCTGAAGATCGAATGATCTAGTGGGAGCGAGCCAGGGTAATAGGTATAAACATTAATGAGTCTCGTGATGAAAGCTTGTTCCTTCAAGCTCAGGGCTCACACAGCTGAGCTGTAAAGATATATCCAGCAGAGAAAGAAAATGGAGAGGCAAAAAGGTTAAATCCATGTGACAAAAGAGTCACTAAATGGGAAAAATAAAAGTGACTAATAACAAATATATCACTCTTAGGGTTTCCCTAAACTTGGAATTGGTCTGATATTTTTGATTTGCAATTTTATCCTAATCCTGAGTATTTCCTAAATGTTTCTGTCAATCTCTGACTCACTGGTGGTCCCACCACAGCCCCTCTGGATCAGAATCTGAAAGGAGTCCGGGAAGCTCCAGAATTACTAGTTCAGTTTCCCTGGGTGACTTTACAGGAAGTTGAGGAGACATTGCGGTAGCTGGTGCCTGAAACCACCATGGGAGTTTCTCTCTTTGGTTGAGCAACAGATCTCAAACTTCAGTTTGTGCAAAAAACCCCGAATCTCTACTGTTGAACTTAATCCTTTTTTAAAAAATTATTTTTATTAACATAGAATGTATTATTTGCCCCAGGGGTAGACATCTGTGAATCATCAGGCTTACACATTTCACAGCACTCACCATAGCACATACCCTCCCCAATGTCCATACGAACTTAAAACCTTTAGTTGGACATTTCCTTGCAAAGGTTAGGGAACATTCCTGCTAAGAATGTTAAGGTTCTTCAAAGAATTTCATTGCATGGTCCTACCATGAATCCCACCAGTCTTCCTTTGATTAGCATTTTAAGGTTCTGATGGGGGCACCTGGGTGGCTCAGTCGGTTGAGTATAAGACCCTTGGTTTGGGCTCAGGTTTTATCTCCTGGGTCATGTGATTGAGCCCAGGGTTGGGCTCTGTGTGCTCAGCAGGGAATCTGCTTGAAGATTCTCTCCCTCTGCTCCTGTCCTCAGGTGCACGGGCACACTCTCTCTCTCTCCCTCTCTGATTTTTTTTAAAGAGAAATTCTGATGAAGTTCAACCTTGGAAGGTACTTTGAGAAGTACTGATTTAATTAGGACTTATTCCTCTGGAGAACAAACATATTTAACTCTTACATGCTTTGGGATAAAGAAGGATTTGAGAATTGGATTTAATTTCAGGCCATAAATCTACTAGAATATAAACTTTGAGAGGACAGGAATATTGTTTTTTTTTTTCTGTTTTGTTCCTGAATGTATTGCCAGCACCTGGAAGAGTGGCTTACATGTTTCAGATGCACACAAACTATTTGTTGACTGAATGAATTCAAGGTGTAAAGATGTCCTGTCTCTCACTCTTGCATTCCTCCCATATCTCTTAACACCGTGTTACAACCAGAAAGCACTTGCAGGTGAATTCACAGAGAGCAGGAGGGTGGTGGCTGGGGTAGAGGGGATGACTGAAGCACATCGGAACTTGAAAAGGGAGAAGAAAGGGTCGACAGAGAGCCCAGGATGGGTAGAGTCACCCACAGCTCTGCTGACCTCACAGACTATCAGGACAATCCTAGTCTTGGACATCCATCACCTGTTTGGCCCTAGAGAGTTTGGGTTGCCCCTGATGAGAGAGGGAATCCCAGAGGGAGAGGTGGGGCACTATAGGAAGTGTACATGAAGCAAAACTGTAGCTTTCTCCTCCCCTTCTCCTCTCATTTTCTCACTTGGATCATCCACAGGTAGGTGTGGCCATGACATCAAATGAGTTGGATTCACTCCTCCCCTGCCCTCAGTTCTTTTCAGCCCCTTTAATGCCCTTTTATTCAGTGGTCAAGTATTCACTTGCTTGTTTGTTAGAGAAAGAGCAACTGAGTGTTAGGGACCTCACCAATCAAAGCAAAAAAAAAAAAAAAAAAAAAAAAAAAAAAAGCCAGCCTGTGGTATGCAGCTCTTACGCCTTCTGCAAGGGTTGCTGCCAACAAGGAATGACTCCAAGGGGTTTGAATTATCCCCTGCAGAGACACCATCTGTTCCTGCTTTAGCTCTGGGTGTGAGCATTGTTAAGGGGACACCATAATGGCTTCTCCCAGCTGTTCCTGGATCTGGGACCGTATCCTTTGAGAGCTGTGTGTTTTCAGGGGCCAGGGGTATAGAGATGTTAAGAATGAGAATTAGGTCTAACAAATGGAATACATAGCAGTATGTGCTGTAATCACAGGAGATGTTTTTCCCCTAGTAAGTGCTATGTACAGGATGAGGAGTTAAAAAAAAAGGGGGGGGAATATATTCAATAAATCATGGTTGTGGAGCTCGATTCTGCTGTTTTCTGAATGTATTGACTCTGAGAGTGTACACGTGTTTTCTTATGGGTCTTCCACAACAGGGTCTGGGCTTGCTCTTGGAATGTGTAGGATGCCAGCAAGTTTCCTGTTGTTCTACAGAGATCTGCACTGTGTGTGAGGCTCTTTAGGGCATAAAAAGCCTTATGTTAAAGCTAGTACGGTGTTTCTTTTTACCTATGACAGAAGAGTTTTAAGGAATCTAGCTTTGTTGGTGACATAGGGAATATAGCTGGCTCTGATTTTCCAAAACAGGGTTTGGTTTTCCATCTTGGAGGGGTGCCTGGGTGGCTCGGTGGGTTAAGCATCTGCTTTTGGCTCAGGTCATGATCCCAGGGTCCTGAGATCCAGCCCTGAATCAGGCTCCCTGCTCAGCAGGGAGTCTGCTTCTCACCACTCTCTGCCCCTCTACCTGCTTGCGCATTCTCAAAATCTTAAAAAAAAAAAATAGCTACCTTGCAGAAAATGGCAAGAAAGTGCTTATTATGTATCAGAAAAAGGCTATACTTTTCTCCCAATAGCAGCTATTGACTCTTACAATGTGTGAAGAATAAAATCCTAAATTTTGAGCAAGAAGTTTGGATGGAATGTACTGGAGTCTTGCTCATGCTCGCATTTGGATGCAATGACAAATTAGGAGGTTGTTTAGATTTAAACCGGTGGTTTTCAAATTGTGATCCATGGATCAGCAGCAGCATCAAGGTCACGGGAAGTTGTTAGAAATGCCTAGAGCTTTGGAATCAGAAAATCTGGGGGTGAAACCCAGAAATCTGTTATAGCCAGTACTGCAGGTAATTCTGATGCATGGTATTGTTTGAGAAACTCTAATGTAACAGATAAAATCTCACAATGTTCCTTTCCTGTCCCCTTAGGCTACCATTCAACCTTTAGTATGGAAGCCTTTTTCTGATACATAATAAGCACTTTCTTGTCATTTTCTGCTTCAGAAAGGTTTTCTCTAAAACAGTCTGTGAGAAACAGGCAAAAGTATAGGAAGAGTTTAGATAGCTGGGGAGGATGAAGGGGATAATTATGGGTTGAGAGGATACAATTATTCCTGAAGACTGTTGGGTGCCTCAGGTCCTAGGACTTGAGACTTGAGAAGAGAAAGCAAGAAAGGAAACGAATAAAGGACTGAATTAATGTTCTAAATTTATGGTTTCTAGTTGTATTTAAGACCAGTTCTATCACAATCAGTTATTTTACTGGAAATGGCATTGTCTTTCTAAATTGATGATTCCAGCTCCTTGGTTCAACTAAGCAATTGATAACAATCTACTAAGTACAAAAACAAAAGCAAAAATTGTGAGTGACTCTTTTGGTAGAAATCATCATTATCAAGGAAGGGACTATCCCTCCTTTAACTCTGGAAAGGACCTGGGTGATGCAGAAGAGGTGTTTGTTCAGTGGAATGTGTCGGGGTGGCTCCTACAAAGTCTACAAATGTAGCCTTCAGGGCGACCCTGTGGCCTTGTGGGAACTAATGGTAGAGAGAGAACAAGGTGACCGCCAAGATGTGATTTCTCCTCCAAAAGTCTGTCTTACACAAAGTGAAGCTGAACCCATTCATGGTCTTTTTGTTAGACCTTTTGAGTCTTTAATGCCAAATGTGGGTCACTTACATAAGTAAATTTTATTTGATACTATAGATGTTTTCATTTTACAGAGAAAACTGTAAAGCCTTTGCTATAAAATTAACAATTTCTTTTTTTAAAAGATTTATTTATTTATTTTAGAGAGCACAAGTGGGTGGGGGAGGGGCAGAGAGAGAGAGAGAGAGAGAGATCCAGAGAGAGAGAGAATCTCAAGCAGACTCCCCACTGAACACAGAGCCTGATGCAGGGCTCATCCTTACAACCCTGAGATTATGAATTGAGCCAAAATTGAGCCAAAATTATGAATTGAGCCAAGAGTCAGACATTCAACCAATTGAGCCAGCCAGGGGCCCCAAAATTTATTAATTTCTTACAGATATTGGCACAAATACTTGGAGATTCATTTGCCTCAGATGAAATATATTTAGTTTCAGAAGCAGACTGCACTCCTTTCTAGAGCAGGAGATCGTAACTCACAACATTGTCATCTGGCAAACCCTCCCCACCCCTCTGTTTTTTTTTTTTTTTGGTCTTGGCCATATGTATATATTTGTGATCCTACATGTCATTGAGCTTGTCACACAACACCTTCCAGTCTCCAGCCCACCTTTCCAGATCCACTGATTTTTTTTTTCTTAAGATTTTTATTTATTTACTTGACAGAGAGAGAGAGACAGTGAGGGAGGAACACAAGCAGGGGGAGTGGGAGAGGGAGAAGCAGGCTCCCCACTGAGCAGGGAACCCAACGCAGGGCTCGATCCCAGGACCCTGGTTTAATGACCTGAGCTGAAGCCAGATGCTTAACCCACTGAGCCACCCAGGTGCCCCCAGATCCACTATTTGGTGACTCTGAGAGCCATTTTCCTATAGGCCAGACTTATTTTTCAACAGCTTTATTAAGATATCATTAAGATGACTGGGTGGCTCAGTTGGTTAAGCGGCTGCCTTCGGCTCAGGTCATGATCCCAGTGTCCTGGGATCGAGTCCCACATAGGGCTCCTTGCTCGGCGGGGAGCCTGCTTCTCTCTCTGTCTCTGCCTGCCACTCTGTCTGCCTGTGCTTGCTCTCTCTCTCTCTCTGACAAATAAATGAAATCTTTAAAAAAAAAAGAAAAAAAAAGATATCATTAAGATAGAAATCTGAACGTATTTAAGATATATATGTGATGTCCTGATATGCATATTCATTGTGAAATGATCACTGCAATCAAGTTTGTAGACATATCCATTACCTCTAAATAGAGACCATTTGTGTGTGTTAAGATTTACGAGCTGTCTTCTTAAAAAATTACAAGTATACAAAACAGTATTGTTAACTTCATCACCATAGCTATACATTCGATCTTCCCAGCAAGTCAGGTTGTCAAACTCAATCACAAAGTTGTAAAAATGATTTGGATATCAATCCTTGGGGAAAGAAATGTTAGATTTAAATAACAACAAAATGAAACCTCTGCTCCTTTGAACCTCAGACCAGTCATCTGTGACATTATCTGTGACTCCTGTCATCCACTCCCCCTCCTTGTCCTGCTCAATCACTGAGACTTTTCCATCTGGCTCCTCTGTTTATTCTGTTTATGTTCCATCCCAACTACTCCATCATCTTTGATGATGTAAACATCCATATAAGTAACTTTTCCTGTGCTCCAGCCTCCTGCTTTCATAGCACCTAGCCCCCACCCTTCCCACCCCCTACCCCATCCAAGAGGTTCACTAAGGACCAATTTCCAGTGTGGAGATGAAGTAATGCTTATGCAAATCCAACCTAAAATTCTATGAGGTCCTTGATTATTTGTTCTGTTTCATTTGGGAGCTGTCATGTCTCTGAGTTGATTGATATTGAGAATGTGTTTTCTGAGTCTTTGAGATTCTAGAAAATCAACTGCTTGTCAGAAAATCAACGCTTGCTCCCAGCAGTGGACTCTATTTTTTCTGTGGTCTTCCTACAGACCGGACTGTGTTGTGAATCATGAGGTCAGGATGGTTTTCTGGTTCTGCTCCAGCCAAGATTTACTTCATTATTTCTTTAGGGAAGGTGATTGAGAGTTGTTTCTAATTGGTTTCATTATAGAACAGATCCCTGAAAAAGATTTAACTTCCTCTGGTTTGGATTTTACAGCTCATTATTACAAAGGTTGTCACCAGAGCCAGCTGTTGAACAGAAATTAGCACAGGGGTGTTCAGCCAACAGAATGGAGTAAGAAATTGTTTACAACCCCTTGGTGGGGAGGTGGTGTCCAATTTGGTCAAAGAAACCCAATGCCCTGTGCTAGCGATTAATGGACCACTTATAGGTGCCAGGCATAAATTATATATTTTTAATCCTTCCTCTGTATGTGTATGTGTATGTTCCTCTGTAATGTATGTGATCTTGTTTTGTCTATTTGGCAGTGGATAAAACTAAGACAGTACATAGCTGCCTGAAATGGTAAAACTAAGACTCAAATCCAGGTCTGCCTGAGTCCCAAATTGGTGGTTTTAACCACGCTACTCTATTTCAGAATAGTGAAGCTACTCCCACTCCGAGCTTCCTCTTGAACCCCCCACACTCCCGTGATCATTGAGAAAGCATCTCCATGTGGTCCGTCTTTGTACATCTAGCATTGCTTCACTTGATCTGTGTACAGTAGGTGCTCAATAGCTGATTGTCAAATGCTCAAATCGGTACATTTTTGTAAAACAGATCTGCTGCAGGTCCTGATATTTGCAGAGAACTTGTACATAAAATGGGGGAAAACAAGTAAGAGCAAAGTTTCTTTCCTTCTTTGTCAGGAATATTTTAATAGGCACCAGGAGAAGGGAAATCATTTCTTCAGCCAAGGGGTAAGAATGTTATTCTGGTTTTTGAGGAGAATGTGCTAGTTGAAGGACAGGATGTAGCCCTCTCTGTGCCTCTCCCCCCTTACACTTTCTGCCCCTTGACTTTCAGATTGGCACGCCTGCTTGCTTTGGCCTATGGCATGTGGGTAGTGGTGACTGAGAGTCTGTTCTCCATCTAGACCTAGGCCTCCTGTGTTTCTGTTTGCCTCTTGCACCCTAGACATCAGCATGAGTAGAGCTCTTGCCAGAGGCTACACCATCAGCCTGGGCCTCAAATGAGATATGTAGGGGAGAGCTGAGTCAGTCCAGCCTAGACCGTATGATTTTGACTTGTGTGAGTCATTCCGTCCAACTGCAGATCTAGTGAGGGAAAAATTCCTGTTACAGCCACTGAGTGTTGTGGCATATCCAATGAATACAGCAGATGTTCCCATTGTTTTCAGAGTTAGCTGTCAGGGGCTCTAATTCAACAATATGCTATAATAACGGTTAATGATTTTTGCTCACTAGCTTTTACCCTTTAATTTTCTAAAGAGAGTCAAACCTCAGAAATGGCCCAGGGCTGAGAAGCTAGGACAGAGTCAACCAATTGAACAGCCAGAGATGTTACCCCCATATGTCAAATGGAGTAGCCTCCCAGGGCTAACTCCTTAATGTAGGGAAGAGATCAGTTTTAGCAAGTTAGGCTTGGGTGTTTATTAGAAAATTTCTAATATTGTCTGCAATTAAATTTAAACTATTTAAAATTTGGTATGTGTAATATATATGTGTGCGTTAGCTTTCAGTCTACACCATGGAGCTCATTAGTGAACATTTAAAGCTCCTAATCAAGCGTACACACTACTAGGCCTAGTTACTTGGTATTTCAGAGTCTCTATTCAGAAATCCAGACTCCACCAGCACCCTTCAACTATCTTTATCTCTGATCAGCACCAGATGGCTTGTTAATGAGTGTAATGTAAAGAATGATTTTAATTGCTGACTTGAGTGGTTTCAACATATGTGCATTAGGTAGAAATATTGTTTATATTTCTGCCTCGCATGAACTGGGGTAAAAGGTCTAGAGAGGCCAGGACCTTTAACGGCGGTGCCCCATGTCTATGACTATGCCTGATTCTTGTGCGCAGTCACTTTTGCAGGATTCTTTATACTGCCATGTCTGCCTTGCATAAAGATTTGAAGCAAAATGTTGACTGACATGCCTAAAATGACAACATTATGATTATTTTCTTACAAATGTGGTATGTGTAGCAGAATACTATCTACGACTTAAAACCTATCATTGGTGGTTGAAAACAGAGTCCTAGAGACACTTTGCTATCTCTGTTAGAGGTTATCAATCTCTACTAAGATAACCTAATATTTAAGTAAAATCAAATTGCCTTAGCTCAGTTAAAATAGCTTCTTAAAAAGATTGAGTTAAAAGTTAACCGTAAGTGGGGGCACCTGGGTGGCTCAGTGGGTTCAGCTTCTGCCTTTGGCTCAGGTCATGGTCTTGGGATCCTGGGATCGAGCCCTGCCTCAGGCTCTCTGCTCGGTGGGGAGCCTGCTTCCCCCCCTCTCTCTGCCTGCCTCTCTGCCTACTTGTGATCTCTCTCTGTGTGTCAAATAAATAAAATCTTTTAAAAAAAGTTAATCATAAGTGGAATGAAAAAATAAAGGGAGGTATATTCCTTTAATGAAATTCTATTTAGCAACATAATATTACTATATGCAATAATAAGGGTTACTCTCAAAAACATGTTGAGCTGTACATTTCACATAGGGCATTTTGCTGTGTATGTTTCTAGCCCAAATAAAAAATTACTCCCTGTAAGAAAGACACCAAGATGATCAGCAGATCCGTGGCGTGTCCTACGTGTTCGTAACTGTGATCCTTGTTGAAGATTCTCCTTTTTAATCAAATTCTACAATCCAGGGTGCCACCTTCTTATTTTTCCATTCATTTTGAAGCTTCCAGGCACTTGATTTATTCCTTTAATAGGACAAATAATTGCATGATGGGAAGGTCCACTCTTTTGTACAAATCCAAGGGTGCTCACTATTTGACAGACTGCAAAGTGAATGTGTGAATAGCTCCTACTGGAATTTTGCAACAACAGATGGCACGTCCCTCCGAGACCATCCTGGAGCTTTCTCAGAGAGGCGAAGTGGCTTGGCTGAAGTCACATGTATAGCTTAACTACAGCCTCTGGCTAGAAGCTAGAGAACTCTTTCTGCTTACAATATAATCTATGGTGAAATTTTCTTACAGTTTCAGATTTTGGGTTGTTTAAGGAAGAGTAATGCCTTCACTATCTCTTACATAGATTCAATTTATTAAAAATGAGTAATAGCTTTGTAGACATATTTTTTCAAGGATTTGAGGATTATATATAAAATGAAATGTTTTAGAAAGTTTAGTTTTGACTTTAAATTCTAAAATATGCTATTAAATTGTGCAAAGGTAAGTCATAAATTAATAAACTACAATTTTAATTATAATTGATAATTTTGAGCAGCTTATTCTACTCTTTTCAGGTTTAACTTTTATTTATTTATTTTATAACATTTCTAGTGTAGTCTACCTTTATATGAACTTTAGAACTCTGAGGTTTCTTCCTTCAATATCCGTCTCATTAGTATTTCAAGACAGACTCTCAGAGTCCCAGTCTGGGTCAAAATGAAGTGAACATTGACGCTAATATTGTATGCTTTGGCCTGTGTCAATCAGCTTTACCAAAGCTTAGGGGAGATAAAGAGTATCTAGAGGGAATACGGACCAGAAAAACAAAGATGAATAATCTGTCTAAAGTGAAGAAAGTTTAAATAAATTAAAATGATGTACTCCGAAGAAGAGAGGCTGAATTCAGAATTCTCAGATTTGGTTTTATTCAAATAGGATTCTTCAAGGGATGTTTTGAAATTCTTAGAGATTGTCCAAGTTACTTGCTCAAGTTTTTATTTTAAAATAATTTTAGGCTTAGAGAGCCGTTGAAAAAACAGCACAGACCTCTCTTACACACTTCACTTGGTTTCCTCCAATTATAACATTCCACATAACTGTAATGATTATCAAAAGTAAGAATCACATTAGTGTAATACAACTAAACAAAGTATACACCTTGTTTGTATTTCACTAGTCTTTCCACCAATGTCCTTTTTTCTTTTGTAGGATCTCACACAGATGACCCTGAGTAATCATTTTCCCAAGCCTCTTCCAAACTTTGATAGCTCTTTAGTCTTTCCTCGTCTTTTGTGACCTTGACACATAAAATTAACCATTGCAGGCTTAGAATCTAACACACATTTTTTATATTGTGCCAAACTGTTCCAGATTTGGCTACTGGGAGCGCTTTCTAATTGATTGCTCCGTATTTTTGAAACATGCCCCAATCTAATTTTTTAGCACTTCCTATCCTTGTGATACTCCAAGAAGCTCTGTGCTTGACTTGCATTTTCCCTTCCCCAGCCCTCCACCAGCCATTTCTTCAAGGAGCCCTCATTCCTGTCATTAAAGAATGGCATTTAGAAACGGGACCTGGGAGCTAGGTGTGCTCATGGCTTCTGAAGGGTCACTGCTTCTATGCTTTTTCTCACTGGGTAAAGCTGGATCATGTGTGTTTGCCTAGAAACCCATATATACTCTCATATCAGTACTCCTTTCCATACCTAACTGTCCATCCATAAATTTAAAAGGAGACCATTACCACCTCTAATCCAACAACACACGGTTCATTCTAGCATGATACTCTTTTTCTGACTGAGAAATTGACTCTAATTGTCTGTAATAGACGTACTTATTTGTTCATAGCTGGTATATGTGAAGAGTCATTTCAGAATCGCTAACCTACATCTCTAAATTCATCAACTAAAGTACAGTGTTTGTGTGCCAATTGTTTTTGTCTTTAGTAAAGTTACACAGTGCAGCTGTTTTTTTTTATCATTTGGTCACTATAGTCACAGCACTTATTTGCATGATAGAGAGATTCATTATGATAGTCAGCACTCCATTTTGATTTCCTATAATACCTTAGTTATTTTAAGTTTATATATGGAAATTTACCCTTTGTGGCCCAGGGTTCCACAATACAGGACAGTTCCACAATACAGGACAGTTCCATCACGTCAAAAATAATCACTTGTTACGCTCGTGCCAAACAGGTGAAGGGGATTCAGAGGTATGAAGTTTCAGTTATAAAATAAATAAATGAGAGATTAAAAAGTAGAGCAATAAGGAATATAGTCAATAATATGTTGTATGGAGACAGATGCTAAGTACACTTAGGATGAGCACTGGGAAATGTATAGGATCGTTGGATCACTATGTTGCGCAGCTGAGACTAACGTAACATTGTATGTCAGCTGTATTTCAATAATGAGAAAAACTTTTGAAAACCCTCCACCCCACGAAACCGTCAACCACTTCGCTATTTTTGGTCTCTATAATGTTTCCTTTTCTAACATGTCAAATACATGGAAAAACACATTATGTGGCATTCTAGTCTGGCTTTTTGCATTGTTTTGTTCTTCCTTAAAGTGCCTGCTCACTTTATTTCAGAGAAGATCTCTTCTCCTGCATATATTTTAGAATAAAAAGTCAAAATCCTTAGTTACTTTGTTTCTTACAGGGAAATATCTTCAGAGATACACAATTTTCTAAAATTTTCTTCATGTTTTTTGTTTGTTTTGTTTTTAAGCTGCAGTATCTTTTGTATTAGATTCATTGTGTTCATTTTATATTTTTGTTTTCTCAACCTTGAATCAGTAAAAACTCGTTCATTCCTTGTTTTTTCTCAACTGAGACACACAAAAAAACAATGGCTCACTGGTTCCACACTTGAAAAATTTCAGTTTCTGAGACCTAATCCTGAAGGTCAGGTTGAGATGCATGCCACTTGTGTCAATGTGAAATGTCCAGAAAGAGGATATTTGGTGAGAGAAATCAGACACTTAGTGAGATTATGCTTAAGAGAAGCTGGATCTTCACCTGCTTTGAATTTTAAGTTCCACACGTCAGCAAGTGCCTCAGATGCAGTTTGCAATTATGTTTTAGGAAGTGAAGTACTTGAAATGTTACACTATGTAGCATGTGTTATTCCCAGAACTTACCTTGTATCTTTTCTTGTTTACAGAGCTGCTTGTTAGGCAACCAAACAGATTTGTATGCAAATGACCACCTCTAGTTATTCTATATTTCATCCTGAATTCTATATTAGTATGTATAAATTTTGAATAAATCGAGAATAGGTCATTTAAGGGTACATTTTGTTATTGATTTTAAATCAGTCTTTTTTTTATGTAGAGTTGATAGCTATGAGTTGCCCTCTGAGCCCTGCTTTCACTGAATCCTATATGTTTCAGTATGCTGTGTTTTTATTTTAAATTGATCCCAAAGTGTTTTCTAGTTTTACTTGTAACTTTTTGATCTATTAATTGCATAAATGGGTTTCATTTACACACATTGGTGAATTTTCCAGCTTTCCTTTTCTTATGGGTTGCTAGTTTTATTCCACTGTGTCCAGAGAAGATAGTTTTTAAAATTTATTGAGACTTGTTTTGTGGCCTAGCACGTGGCTTATCCTATGGAATGTTCCATGTTTGTACTTGAGAACAAAGTATATTCTGTTGTTAGGTGGAATAGTCTTTGTAAGTCAGTTAGATCTGATTGTTGTACAGTCATTTGCATTCTCAATTCATTATTGGTCTGTCTAGTTCTAAAAATTACTGAAAGTGGGATAGTGAGGTCTTCGGTTATTACTGTAGACCTGTTATTGTAGAACCTTCAGTTCTGTCAGGTTTTCCTTCATAGACTTTGAGGCTACATTGCTACATATGCATATACTTAGAGTAGTGTATGTATATATATATCTTTTTTTGAGGGATTGACTCTTTTGTCAATATATAAAATGCACTTATTTGACTCTTGTAACAATTTTTATCTTCAATTGTCTTGAGATAACTTATTTTCCTTTTGATTTCTTTTTTGACTCCTTAGTTTTTCTGAAGGGTGTTGTTTAATTCCTACATATTTCTTAATTTTTCAGTTTTCCCTGTCTTAGGGATCTAGTTTCATCCTATTGTGGTAGGAATAAATAACTGATAATGATTTTCAGTCTTTGTAAATTTGTTAAGACATGTTTTGTGACCTACCATATGATCTGTCCTGCAGAATGTTCTGTGTATGCATATGTGCAGTTGAGAAGTATGTGTAATGTGCTGCTGTAGATAAGAGTGTTCTGTGTACATCTGTTAGGTCCATCTGGTCTAAAGTATAGTTCAAGTCCATTATTTCCTCATTGATTTCCTGTCTGGATGATCTATCTATTGTTGAAAGTGGAATATGAAGTCACCTACTATTATTGCATTGCTTTTTATTTCTGCCTTGAAATCTGCTAATAATTGTTTAATATATTTAGGTGCTCTGATATTATGTGCTGATACATTTACATTTGTTACATCCTCCTGATGAATTGACCCCTTTTTCATTGTATGATGACCTTATCTCTTGTCACAGCTTTTTATTTTAAGTCTCTTTTACTTGACATAAATAGAACTACCCCTGTTGTCCTTTGGTTTCCATTTACATGCAATATCTTTTGCCCTCCCTTCACTTTCAACCTATGAAGGTCTTTAATGCTTAAGTGAGTCTCTTGTACGCAGATTGTAATGGCAGTCTTGTTTTCCTTCCTTCCTTCCTTTGTTCCAGCCATTCTTTGTCTTTCAGTGGGAGAATTTAAACCATTACATTTAATTGTTGGTAAGTAAGACATTACTGTCATCATTTTGGTAATTGCTTTCTGATTGTTTTTGGCTCTTCTCTTTTTGTGTGAGTCAATTTTTTTTTAAAAGTGGTATGCTTTGATTCTTTTCTCTCTACCATTTGTGTATCTATTGTAGGGTTTTTCTTTGGGATTATATATCTTTTTTTAAAAAGATTTAATTATTTATTTCAGAGTAAGAGTGTGTCAGCTGGGGGGGCAGGGAGGGGTGGGAGGGCAGGAGGAGAGGGAGAGAACCTTAAGCAGACTTTCCAAGCTTTGGAGCCTGATGTGGGCTCAATCCCAGACCCTGAGACCATGACCTCAGCTGAAATCAAGAGCCAGGTGCCCAAAAAACCGAGCCACCCAGACACCCCTGTTTATATACATCTTACAGTAGTCTCAAGCTGATAACAACTTAACTTCAGCTGCATAAGACATTTCTACACATTTTGTGCTTCCTCGCACATTTTATATTGTGTTTTCACAATTTACATCTGTTTTATATTGTGTATCCAACAAAATATAGCTGTAGTTATTTTTAGCTACTTCTACTTTTTTTTTCTTTTGACCTATATGCTAGGGTTCACAGTCATTTAGACACCACCATTTCAGCATTACAGTATTTTGAATTTGACTATTTACTTCGACCAGGGAATTTTATATTTTTACATGTTTTTGTGTTACTAATTAACACCCTTTCAGTCTGAACAACTTTCTTTAGCATTTCTTGCAAGGTATGTCTAATGGAGATAAATTCCCTCATCTTTTGTTTGTCTGGGATAGTCTTTATCTCTCCTATGTTTCTGACGGACAACTTTGCTGGGTAGAATATTCTTGGTTGGCAGTTTTATTTTGTGAGCACTTTGAATGGATCAGCTCATTCTCTCCTGGTATGCAAGGTTTCTGCTGAGAAATCTGATTTTAAAGCTCTTCTCGCTCTTTGATTTTTGAGAGTTTGGTTATAATAGGTCTCACTGAAGATCTCTGGGTTGAGTCTGTTTGTTGATCTTTGAGCTTCATGTCCATGGATGACCATATCTATCCCCAGATTTGAGAAGTTTTTGCCATTATTTCTATTTGTGTTTTGTTATTTTTTCTTTCTTTCTGGGACTTCTGTAATGCAAACATTGTTTTGCATGATGGTATCTTCTAATTAACAGAGGATTTCTGCACTCCTTTTCATTCTTCTTTTTTCTCCTCTTAACTAGATAACATCAATAAATTGGTCTTTAACTCTGCAGATAATTTCTTCTGCTCAGCTGAGCCTGCTGTTAAAACTTTCTATTTCATTTTCTCATTTCATTAATTTTATTATTCATCTCCAGAATTTCTATTTGGTCCCTTTTTTAAAAAATGATTTCCATCTGTTTATTGAACTCTTGTCTTATTTATGTATTACTTTCCTGAGTTTGTTGAATTGTCTATTTGTGTTCTTTTAAATCTCACTGAGCTTCCCTTAAAATAAGTATTTTGAATTCTGTTTCAGTTAACATAAGTTGTATTGGTGGGAGGGGTGGGGTGCTTGTTTCTGGAAAATTACTGTGTTCCTTTGGTGGTGGTTTGTTGTTTTTTCATGTTCCCAGTGGCTTTGTGTTAGTGTCTGTGCATTTGAGGGGGACAGTCACCTCTTCCAGTCTTTTCAGACTGGCCTCAGTTGGGAAGGACTTACACTAAAGGTGACCACAAGGGTACTGGCTAGGTGGGGTTCAGTGTCTCCTGGGAGGGCATGGTGGAGTAGTCTCCATGCAGTCCATGAGCCAAGGTCAGTGTCAGCAAAGATTGGGTTGGGTCAGGTGGGAGGTCTTCTGTGGCCCAGACTATAGAGGTCCTGCAGGTGGCAGTGGTAGGCTGGCATTCAGTGATAGCAGAGCTGGGGCCTTCATTCAGGCACATGTGAAGCAACCACAGAACCTGGGTTCTGGGGCACAGGTGCACGTGCTGTGGTGTGGCACTGTGTCTGAGGTGCAAGCATGTGCAGTTCTCCTGTGGAACTCTCTTGACACCGTGACTCAGGCCCCAGTGTCGGGGTGGCATTGGCAAAGGTCCTGAGATAACAGGGTGCAGAGGGCTTGGGCCTGGGGGCAGGTAACAGTAAGAACACACCCTTGGGATGGTGGGTCTAAATCCCAGCTCTGGCCTCAAGAGGCATTCACAGAAGAGCAACAGTTTGGTGCCAGTGGTATTGGTACAGAGCCATGGTTTAGAATTCCAGGGGCAGGGTGAGGAGCAGCAGGGCTGGGGTCCCAGTGATAGTGGGTCAGAAACTTGCCTGAGGACCTAGGGGCAGGGTGCAGAACAACAGCTCTGCAGCCCCAGTGATGAGGAGTCCATCATGGCTTAGGACCTAGGGTTGAGCTGCAGAGCAACAACAACACAGCCCCAGTGATAGCAGGTCATATCCAATGATTTGGGATCCAGAAGTGGCAGAGTGGTGGCAACTGTGATCTCATCAATGGTAAGGTGCTATGGCTTTTCAGAAAGCTTGGGGCACAGCAGCAGCTGGGACCTCTACAGGCACCATTTCTTCTGCAGTAATGGCTCCTGACCTGGAGAGATGAAGTAATGGGGATCCTGGGAAGCTCCATCAGCTGAGTTTAGCTTGTGAAGACTTCACCCAGTGAAGACTGGGTGGTCCTCAGTAGCAAAGGCTGAAGGTCCACGGTGATGAAGCTCACTGGGGTTCTCTTACTCGCCTTTTCCCTGTGGAGTAAAATCCTTCTGAGGGGTCCCTCTTGGTGCTGAGCTCCTCTAGCTGGGAGGGGGATGGGTAATACAGGTAAAATGCTACCTCCATTTTTCTGTGTGGCCATTCCTGGTTTCTAGCTCTGCACTATTGCTGCTGCTGCTTCATGGGAGTACAGAGCTTTCCCAGAGCAATGCATCAGTTTGTAGCTGCTCATTTATTGTTTTTGTTGCCCTTGTGGAGGAGATGAGCATTGAGACCTCCTAGGCTTCCATCTTGCTGATGTTACCTTGACTGAATTTCTCCAGTGTACCATTTTGATTAAATCCAGAACAGGCTATAGTCAAAAGGAGAAAGGACAGGAGAGGACTCCAATAGGTTTAGGATTTGGTTTCCTTGTGGTAGGGAAACCAAGACCTATTATTCTAGTCCCTGCAGCCTAGAATCCTGAAATTGGGTTAATACCATCTTATAGTCCTATCTTTTGTTCTCATATAAAAATACGTTTCTGAGTTCATCTTCCTTGGAGATGTAGTTAATGAAATTTCACTTTGATCTTATTTCAGTGTCTTCTCTGAACTTTGCTTTAAGATGCTGTTGCCATCATGGGGCTCTGGATCCATTTCATGGGCTTTTTAATGGACAGAGATATTGTGTATCAGCCATCACCACAACGGGACTGTGAAGTGTATTTTCTCCAAGACACCTTCTGTCCTTGTAAGGTCAGGATACTTTATTGAGGGCCAGTTGGCCTGGCATGTGCCTTCATGAAGACAGTGAGAGGGGATCCCTCAGCAGAGGCAGGAACTGGGCTCCAGACTCAGTACTGGGGCTGTGTGGCTAGCACAGCTGACCCTCATGGGTGTGTAGCTAGTAGTTCTGATGAGGTCAGTCCAACCAGGGAGAACCAACAATCCTCGACCAAAGCAAGAGAGACGAACTCATGAGCCGTGCTACCTACAGTGGGTAAGTGGTAGCTACGTGAGCAGAGGGCATTGGAACGAGCAGGCATCAATCTCAAGGATCTTATCCTCTCAGCTTTGCCAGGATTCAGTCCTGAGGAAAAGAGCCAGGGCAGGAGGAGCTGAGAGACTGGAAGAGTTTTGTTGAATGAGGTACCGTATGAGGTACTGATTTCAATCAGATAAGTTTGAACTATATTACACACATACACACACACACATGCACGCACACGCACATGCACACACAATTGCTTTCAAATGCCTTTAGTTATATTTTCTCCTTGGCTAAAATGTCCCTGGGAGTTTCAGTTTCTAGAAAAAGGACACAGGGACTACTCAGTAATTAATTTCTGAATGATTTACTAATTTAGATTAATTATTTTTTTAAGTTGGGAGAGTAGAGTTTGAACTGCAGTTTAATGTCGCGTAGCCAGACATGGTAGAAATACCTCTGTGCTCTCCTTTCTATAAGATGAATGATGGAAGCCTTTGGAGAGAAGGAAGTCTCCACTCTTCTGTGTGACTGCGCTGTTTAAGGAGCATTGCCGCAAGGGGAGGCATATTTCCTTAGAGGCCTGGAGAGAGAGGAACAACTCAGAGAAGATAATGCACAGAAGCTCAGTAGTCTGGGAGCCTTCTGGATTCCTGAGGGTGAGCAACCATGCACAGTTGTCCTCTTCCTGAGGGAAGCACGCTCTGGCATCCAGCAGTGCGCCAAACACTAACGTTGGCTGCAGGCCCGTGGATACAAGGCTCAAGAGCTTGGTTGTCTTTGCCAGGAACACCTTTCAAGGAAATGTTGACAAGAAGTGTAACATACTTCTCTTCCCTCACACAATTACCAGAGGGGAAATCAAGTTTTAGCAAGAACATGACAGCTGCAATGTATATTGTTTATTAAACATGCCATCAATCATCAGGAATTTCCATTGAGAGAATCCAAAAATATGTCGGCAAATTTCATTAATTAAGATGAATCTTGATGTGTCTTTGCAAGAGATTTGAAAGCTGGGATTGTGGTTTATTATGGCAGGAAAGTATATGATTTTTATGTATGGACTTCACGTTGGCTGAACTCTTCAGTCAGGTCCCTTTCTTCCTGTAGGAAGTGAAAGATCCTTTGATAGACTTTGCAAATAGAATGGACCTGTCACTGCAATTCTATACAGTAACTGAGTGCTATAACTGTTGAGTACTCAGGCATTTCACTATTAGATATTAATTTGTTACACTATAAATCACTGTAAGGTAGACATATTAAATAGGAAAACTAATAATTCTGTCAAGTATCTGTCAGGGCTCTACTACCTGATACCTATGGCTTCCAGCTTGTTGAGCATCACTGTGTTATCAAGGACAGCATCATCTGGTGAAGGGGGAGATGAGCTATCTAGGGCAAAATTGCTGATCACATACAAATTCCTAAGTTTGATGCCTTAAAAAAAATCTGCATCAAGGAAAATTTCTAAGCCTGATAATGTGCACTTTGTTAAACCAGGAGACTTGTGTCAATCTTGAAAGACAATCTTACATGACTTACCAGAAATGAAAACAAAACTTTACAAAAAGAATATGCTGCTGGCAAACTGTTGAAATAATAGATTTTGCTCAAATTGATACAGTTTTTTAGTCTATCTCCATGTAAAACTTGGTTTATTTAAGGTGAAAGAGTACAAACTGTCTTAAGACTTAGGCCAAATTAAAAAAAAAAAAAATTCTCGGGGCACCTGGGTGGCTCAGTGGGTTAAAGCCTCTGCCTTCGGCTCAGGTCATGATCTCAGGGTCCTGGGATCGAGTCCCGCATCGGGCTCTCTACTCAGCGGGGAGCCTGCTTCCCCTCTCTCTTTCTGACTGCCTCTCTGCCTACTTGTGATCTCTGTCTGTCAAATAAATAAATAAAATCTTAAAAAAAATTCTCTATTAGACAAACACATAGTTTCAGGGTGCAGATGCTTCTTTGAAAAACTTCCCTTGAATCAGTGTTATAAAGAATGTCTTGTAAGAAAGGGTGAAAAGGCTTTCCAGGTCTTTACAGACTTTAGGGTATCAGAAAGCCTGAAGGACCTTAGGGATGCATGTCATCACAACATTTTTTTTTAATTTTTTAATTTTTTTAAATAAACATATAATGTATTTTTATCCCCAGGGGTACAGGTCTGTGAATCGCCAAGTTTACACACTTCACAGCACTCACCATAGCACATACCCTTCCCAATGTCCATAACCCCACCCTCCTCTCCCAATCCCCCTCCCCCCATCAACCCTCAGTTTGTTTTGTGAGATTGAGTCACTTATGGTTTGTCTCCCTCCCAATCCCATCTTGTTTCATTTATTCTTCTCCTACCCCCTTAATCATCACAACATTTTTAAAGTTGATAAATACCACATAGAATTGAAAGGATCTAATCAATGTCAGCGGTAGTCAGGTGTGCAGGGTCGGGAGCAGAGATTGAGAACAGCAAGTATTCACTGAACACTTGCTTTGTGCTGGACACTCTTCTATGTGTTTCATATCAGTAGATGACAGCAACCTTGTGAGGCAGATTCATCAACCACCGGGTACAGAAAAGGAAGCAAAACCACAGAAAGGGTATGTGACTTTTCCAAGGTCACACAAATAGTGACTGGCAAAACCAGGGTTGAAACCCAGACAGTTTGGCTCTAAATCATTGTTTAAGTCTTGTTTTTTAGGGGGAGGGAGGGGTTATAATTGTTTAAATCCGCATAATCCTTTTAGTTTACATACAATACAATTTCATCAATTTAAAATACACAAATGAGATTTGACAAATGTAATACACTTATGTAACCACCAGCACAATGAGGATGTAGAACAGTTCCATCATTCCTGAAAGTTCCTTTGGGCTCTTACATTGTCTCCTCACCCTACTTTCAGGCTCTGGCTGCTGCCTACTTTCTTTCACTACAGTGACATTTGAATTATTACAAGGTTTTGGCTACTGTGAATAAAGCTTCTGTGAATATTCACATATAAGGTGTTTTTTTTTTTTTTTTTTTTTTTTTTTTTTTAAAGACATGAGTTTTCATTTCTCTTGGGGAAATACCTGGGAGTGATTGCTAAATAATGGGTGGGAGTAGTATCTCATTATGCTGTTAGTTTGCATTTTCAGAATGCCTGATCCTATTGAACATCTTTTCATGTGCTTATTGGAATTTCATATACCTTCTTTGTTACAGTGTTTGTTCAAATCTTTTGCCCATTTTTAATTGCTTTGATTGTCTTCTTAATGAGCTATAAAAGTTCTTTTAACTATTCTAGGTACAAAACCCTTATGAGCTCTATCTTTTCAATTATTTTCTCCCAGTCTGTGGGTTGCCTTTTCTCACCAAAGCAAACAATGTTTTATTTATTTATTTTTTTGAAGAGCAAAACTTTTTGGGTGATTTTTTATGGTTCATTTGTTTGTGTCTTAAGAAATTGCTGCCTAACCTAGCTCACACCTACTTTCTCTGGAAGTTTATAGTTCTCACTTAGTTTTAGGTGTATGATCAATTTCAAGTTTGTGTATGGGGTGAGGGGAGAGTTGCAGTGTATATTTTTATGTACAATATTTAAAAATTACAAAACCATTTCTTGAGTGGACTACACTTCTTCCACCGAATTAAATGGACGTCAGTGTCATAAATTCATCATATATGTGAGTTCAATTTCTAGACCTTCTGTTCTGTCTAATTCTCTTAGGTGCTAAAAACACTGTCTTGATTATTGTAGCTTTATAATCTTGAAAGCAGGTAGTCCATCAACTTTGTTTTCATTTTAAAAAGAATTTTAATTGTTTAGGGCCATTATATATTTATATAAATTTTGTAGTGTGCTTGTCAATTTCCACCAAAAGATTTTCATGGGATTTTGATTGGGATCACATTCAATATGTGGATTAGTATGTGGAGAATTGACATCATGGAATTGACTAATTGACTAATATGGAATATCTCTATTTTTACATCAGTTAAAATTTGTTTTGCAGTATTTTGTAGCTTTCAGTGTACAGCTCTTGAATATGCTTTGTTAAATTTATACTTGTATCCTCTTTGGATACAAGTATAAATGGCATGTTAATTTTTTTTTTCAATTTCCAGTGGTTGTGTTTTAGTACCTAGAAATGCTGCTTGCTATTGTACATTGACCTTGACCTATCAAAGTGCATTGACAATGTGCTAATCAATGTGCATTCCTTTATTTATTCATTCATTCATTCATTCACTCATTCATTTACCTATCTATTTATTTATTTTTGCCTGTTGCACTGCCTGGAACTTGGAGAACAAAGGGACTAGATGTGGTAAGAAAGGACATTCTTGTTTTAATCATGATCTTAGGAAGACAACATTCATTTAAATATAATGAGCTAAAGCTCTTAAGGAGATTCCCTTTATTAGTTCAAGAAAATATCCCTGCTCTTACAAAACTTGTAAAAGTTTTTTCTGATCAATGGATGTTTAATTTTGGCAAACATTTTCTGTATCAACTGAAGATGTTTATTTTAATAATGGTTACTTTAATCTGGAATGCCAAACCAACTTTTCAATCTTTTTGTAAACTTCTTTTAGTTGTAAAACATAGTTTGTATATCTTTATGTATTCTCTAACATGTGGCTGAATATTTATTTGTAAAATGATTTGCCTCATGAATATAGTTTTTTTTCTCTTAATGTCTTTTGTTTTGGTATCAGGGTAATGATGTCTTCATATAGTGAGTTGAAAGTGTTTGCTCCATCTCTATTTTCTGAAAGAATTTACATAGAATCTGTATTAGTTTTTATTAAATATTTGGTAGAATTCACCAATGAAGCCATTTGGACCTTGTGGTAGCTAAATAATGGCCCCCCAGAATACCCAGATTCAAGTCTCTGGAAACTGTGAATGTTACCTTATGTGACAACAGACACTTTTTACAAAGAGATACTTTTATTTATTTGTTGAGAGTGTGAATGGGAGGAAGGGGATGCAGGGAGAGGGGGAGAGAGAATCTCAAGTTGACTCCCAGATGAGTGTGGAGCCCAATGTAGTGGCTTGATCCCATGACCCTGAGATCATGACCTGAGCCAAAATCAAGAGTCAGACCCTTAACTGGCTGAGCCACCCAGGCATTTCTGAAAATAATCCTTTAATGTATTCAGTTTTCTAGTAGTTTATGGTAAAAGAGCAGTTCTTTGAGCTGTTACTCTTTTTACAAGGTCTTTTTTAGTTGTAATATGCCACATATTATGTCAAAATCTGAGTTTATTTCTGCTATCACTAGCTGTGTGATTTGTGCAAATTGCTGAACTTTAATTCAGATTTATCTGGGATAGCTGTGTGAATAGTATGGAAATGTCCTAAATTGGTATAGAATTTTGGTTAAGGAGTGAAAGTCGTGGTGAGTGCTTGAGTATAAATCCCAGTTTCTTGGTTAATTAATAAATCTTTTACCTTCAATTCAAATTTTTCTTTTAGCTTATTATAAAAATAGAGCCTATTTTATAGAATTCTTGTGAAAAATGATATGTTTGTTGAGAACAGTGCAATAAATAGCTGGTGCATTTTTGTGCTTACAATATGGAAGCCATTATGATTTTGAAATGAAATGTTTATTCACATGTTTTTATGGAAAAACATGGTACAAAATGGCTTAATAAACTTTCAGATTGCTAGAAGAGGGACAAAAGAGATGAATGGACTGACATTTTTAGCAGAAGTCAAGCACATAAATATCATAGTATTTGGAGTATAAGTTTCTTGTAGGGCTAAGCAAATTTTTTGTTGGATTTCCACATGGATGCCATTTTAACAAAAATGTATTGAACACATTATCTAGCTAAAACACTGTACTCGGCATATTAGATAACCAAATATTGATGACTCACTATCCATGCCATCAAATACCTTTCAGTCTAAATTCTTTGAAAGAGCTCCTCTGTTATATAAGCTTCTGTGTGAAATGTTCTATGTTTTTCATACATAAGTGGAAAAATGAGCCAACCTCCACATGACATGTTTTATGCAATAATGTAGATTTTTTTTAATAATGTAGATCTCTTAATGCTTAACTGTACTTTGGTTGCAGTTACATGTTTGCTCCTCCTGTTTGATGAACTTGGTCTCCTCCCTTATTTGTCATGCTCTCCTGGACATGGAGCCTGCTCATGAGTCCTGCTTTGCCCCTTTTCCCCTTACGATATGGTCATGTGGCACTGAAAATTCCACCCTCTCTAACTCCTCACCCCATACTCTGCCTTCTACATGGGCTCTCTGGTTACTGATGCTCCGTGCATTTATCTATAGCTTTTGCTTTTATGAACTTTTATCTACTCAGGGCAGTGTATACCATGATGTCTTTCTAGCTTTAGCTTTTTGTCTCCAGTTACCACTATAGTGATACTTGTGTCACAGATCAACTGGAAGGTTCTAACTGATTCACTTATTTCAGTTTCTTGTAGTCTCCATATTCTGGTCCTGAACACTCTGATTTTTAAAACCATATATATTCTTCAGGAAAATGAGGGAGAAAGACAGAAAAAAAAGGATTGGTCAATGTTCCTTATTTCCTTCTTAGTTTCAGTGCTTAAAAACCCCTACATTCTGTGCCAACTTTTTATCTACAGGAGGAGATCTTTTGTTGTCTAGAACATTCCTGAGTTCTTCACCTGTCATTGTGCTCAGTCCTATATCAATGGCAGGGCAGAGGAGTACAGCATGCACTGTTCCTACAAAAGCATGGAGGGAGAGGGGTTACCTTATTACTCAGTATAAGGCAGAAATGATGGGTCAACGGTAAATTCAAATTTAATTATCTACTATCTTACATGTGAAACAACAGGACAGGAAAGGGCTCTGTGACTTCCCTCCTTTTCTAAGGATAAGGAATATATTCCCAAGAGAAGGGAAAGGGACATTGGTCAGTCCATCTGTGCCAATAGGACTTGGACCCACAATCTTGGCAGCAACCTGTATGGGAAGCAAAAACAGAACGTATGTGGCAATTAGTCCAGAATGGCCAAAACTTGGTCAATCATGGGAAGCTTCCCTGTTGTTTTTCACCTACTTCTAACTCATGGCCAACCAGAGAAAGCTAAATGTGCTCTCTAAATAAGCATGTAAGGTGTTTCACTTCTAGGTAGCCTGTCTTCAGCTTCTGCATGCCAACAACTTCTGATCACTACATGCTTGAAGCCTTTGTTTTTGAAAACTACAAAGCTTTTCATCTCCTACCTGCCTTTGAGTCTCTGCCAAATGCAAGTGATGGTAGCTGACTCCCTTGCTCTCGCAAGCTCTGAATAAATAGCCTCTCTTTGTTCTCACTGAGGTGAGCTTCACTTATTTCCATGGCAGAGTATTGCCAACAGGTTTTAAGATTCGTGTGGGATTTTCTGAAGGGCTTCTTATTACACCATTCATTAAGATCAGGTCAGTGCCATATTCTTGCTGAAGCAAGTGCGCTTTTTTGTTTGTTTTTGTTTTGTTTTAAACAAGGAAGTGATTGCATTTCAGCTTGTATTAAGAGGGCTCTTACAGCATTTGGCATTTCATAATGTAAATTCCTTGATGACAGGACATGTCTCTTAGGTCTTTGTAATGCCAGGGTCATTATCAACAATGCTTTACAATCTGGCAATTGAACTACTAGATATTTACCCAAAGGATACAAAAATACTAATTTGAAGGGACACAGGCACCCTGGTGTTTATAGCAGCATTATCAACAATAGCCAAATAATGGAAACAACCCAAGTTGTCTGCTGATTGATGAGTAGATAAAGGTGTGGTGTATATACCAATGGAGTATTACTCAGCCATAAGAAATGAAATCCTGCCATTTGCAACAACATGGATGGAGCTAAAGTGTATTATGCTAAGCAAAGTCAGTCAGAAAAAGACAAATACTGTATGATTTCACTCATGTGGAATTTAAGAAACAAAGCAGATGAACATAGAGGGGGACAAAAGAGGCAAAACAGAAAAGACTTTTTAAAAAATTTTAATTTAAATTCTAGTTAGTTGATACACAATTCAATATTGGTTTCAGGAGTAGAGTTCAGTGGTTCATCCTTTACATGTAAAACTCAGTGTTCATGATAACAAGTCCCCTCAATACCCATCACCCATTTATCCTATTACCCACCTACCCCTTTCATCAAACCCCACTTCTTTATAGCTGAGTCTCTCATGATTTGTTTCTCTCTCTTTTCCCCAGAAAATGGACTCTTAATTACAGGAAACAAACCAAGGGTTCCTGGAGGGCGGAGGTGGGTGGAGGGATGGGTTAAATGGGTGGTGGGTATGGAGAACATTTGTTGTAATGAGCACCGGGGGTTGTATGTGAGTGACAAATCACTAAATTCTACCTGAAACTAATATTATGCTGTATGTTAACTAACTGGAATTTGAATAAAAACTCGAGGACAAAAAGTGTTTTAAAACCTATTAAGTGCTCAAATCTAGGGCTGGACCTTGAGAGCCTGAGATTCGGACCATGAAACTTGACTGTATCACCAGGCCACTGTATGTTCCTTAACTCCCCAGATCTGATGTTAATGCGTAATGCAATGGCAAATTTGGTATAGGGTGTAACCAACTGTCCTGGTTTCCCTGGGATTTCCATGGTTTTAGAACTACCATGTCCAAAAAAGCCTTCAGTCCTGAGCAAATGGGGGCAGTTGGTCACCTTAACTTGGAGGAGTAGATGAAATAATATGAGTTGCATATTGCACATGTCAAAGCCAAGAAAAGGTTATTTCCTCCTTCTCCTCTTTAGTAAATGCTAAAAAGGTAAGATGAGCTGACAATTTGAGAACTGAGCTAAGCGTCTCTATCATTACGTAGTATGAAAGCCAAAATTGCCCCAAGATTAAGTAGGCAAGGAAGACTTGACTCAGGCTGTTGCAGTAAGGGGGAGAGACTGAATTCACATTCTCTGAAACAGAAAGTGGGAGAGTTTTTAAGCCCTGGGGTGAGCTAGTGGAAAAGTACCAGAAGATGTTAGGGAGGAGGTTAATTAATAGGATGTGGGGAACCCACTGAGTTTATTCCTGAGTTTGCAAATTTTTTTTTTACTGTGATTAGACCATCTGTGCTTACTAATTGACATCCATTGATGTTAGGCCTCCACCTTCCCACAGAGACTGCAAGATAGGGGTTCCATCATCCTATCCTCATTGATATTTGCCCTTCAAAGAGATAGTTCCCAGATCCACGAGCAAGATATTTCCTGGGTTATAAAACTGGCAAGAGTCTGGGAGAAGATATACATACATTTTGAAGAGGCAAAAAAAGAATTAACAATTACTAGTTTTCTAAACATCAGGGGCCTATGGTCAAATTAAAGTCAACTTTAGTCAAGTTAAAGGGAACGTTAAGGCAGTCTTGGTCAGCAGATAGGATCACTTCTTTCAGAATCATTGACCTTCTTTTCTTTTTCTTTCTTGAAAAGAGCCCAAATACCTTTCCTTTCTCTCTTGTCTTACTAAAAGTAGAACATGCTTCAGCTGCAGCCAACATTTACATAAGGGCATTATGATATTTTATACTTTACAAGGAGTCTCCCAAGAGTTTAGTAAGTATCACATCCTGACGACAAAATATTTAAGAACTGCTGTTCATGTACGTAACACACTTGAGCTTTAACAGCATTTACAGTGGTTTACAGGTTTAGGAAACACTACAAAATTTCTAGCTTGAATCACTGCCTTCTAGGCTTTTCTGTTAGAGGAACTTTTAAAGCACTCCAGTGAAAGCACTGAGCACTTAGGCATTCCATCAGCCACACAGTACTGGATATTTAGACAGTCCAGGTGCCCCTCCAGGCAAGAGGAAGCATAGTGAAGGTGGCAAGTGGTGCCTGTGTGGCTCAGTCAGATGAGCGTCTGACTCTTGATTTCAGTTCAGGTCATGATCTCATTGTGATCAAGCCCTGCATCGGGCTCAGTGCTAGCTGTGGAGTCTGTTTGAGATTCTCTTTCCCTCTCACTCTGCCCCTCCCTCCAACTCATCTGCTCAAACCTTACTAAACAACAAAAGAAAGGAAGGTAGCAAAAAGGCAAGTCGAATTTGAGTGTGACCAATGACACGTTTACCATTTTCAAACAGGGTTATTGGACTTTTTCCAGAAGGGCTCTTTTTTGCTCTGGTGTCAGGGAATTTCCTGTTTCAGATTAGGAACAGTGGCTAAATGTTAAATTTCTGTAACTGCTTACATTTAATAAGTCTGTTTGCAAATTTTAGAGCTCCATTTGTTTTGCTCCATTTAGATCTTGTCCTTTGTAGAGTGTCTTTCTTGTCAAGAGCAGATCAATAGACTCATGGTAGAACAGATGAAATATTAGGTGAAAAAAGAACAGATCTGATTACCTTGAACCCACCAAATAGAAGCTGATCTACATGAAGTTCCACCCCACAAGCCTGTGTCCTAAAGGCACCTGGCACAGGCTGAAGATAGCACCGGGGCCACAAGAGCCCATATGCAAACCTGCCCTTTGGCAGATGTGTGTGCTTGGGCTGCCTTTGAATAGCCAGATGGGCCCAGTCTGACTTCAGAGCATAGAGAGTAGCTCAAATTAGAGGTAATGACATTTGCATTTAAATAGCCCCAAGGAGGAAAAATTCAAAGTAATGTACCTATTAGGACATAATTATAAGTGTGCATATTTGAGAAGTTTGACAAGAAAACCCTGAGCAGCACAGAAATTAGCAACTCTGGCTCTTTCTATGATGGGTACTTGTTGATTGTCTATAAGTCCTGGTGCCTTGATACTTACAATATCATGAGATAGCTCTCAAAATATGCCTTTAATAGGATGCTGCTGATACTACTACTACTAGTAAGAATTTTGGAGTTTAAATCTATAAATACCTTACTAGATATTAATATGGCTACTATTTTCAAAATGAAAATAGAAAATATTGGCATGTGAAGAAATTAAGACTCTGATGTCTTGCTGATGGAAATGTAATAATGGTACAGCCACTGTGGAACATAGTCTGACAGTTCCTCGTTATGCATGGAATTACTGTATGATCCACTAATTCCAATTCTGGATGTATATCCAAAATAATTGAAAGCAAGGAACCAAACATTTGTACACAGCAGTATTATTCACAAACAAAAGGTATAAGCAACCCAAATTTCAATTAATGGGTAAGTGGATAAACAAAGGTTGGCTACACTTACAATGGAATATTACTCAGCCTTGAAAAGGAAGGAAATTCTGGTACATGCTACAACATGGATAACTGTTGAAGGTGTTAATGCTAAGTTAAATAAGCCAGTCAGTTATTTTAGGATTCCACCCAGAAGAGGTACTTAGGATAGTCAGATTCATAGAGACAGGAAGTAGAATGGTGGTTGCCAGGCTCTGGGGGGGAAGGGATAATGGAAGTTGCTGTTTTATGTGTGCAGAGTTTCAGTTTGTGAAAATGAAAAAATTTTAGAGACAAACTTTGATGATGGTTGTACAATAATGTAAGTATACTTAATGCCACTGATTTTTACCTTTAAAATGATTAAACTGGTAAATTTTATGTCATGTATATTTTACCCCATTAAAACAACAGTAAATGCGATCTTGTTACTCGGAAGATATAAGAACAAGAATCACCGAGAACTGGCCTCATTATTTATATGGTGTATTGCAGAGACTCTATTGACATTACATCAATTCTGCTAATAAATTTGTTCTAAAAGCCTGAACATATAAAAAAAAAATTAACACCAAGAAATGTACTTCCATTTTTCTCTATTTATGCTGGTGTTTTAGATTTATTTTCTGAAAGAAGAACATGGTATCACTGGTGATCCAAAGCAAAAGAAATTGTAGAAAGGCATCAGTTATTAAAATCTATTTTAAGCCTTGAATTATCTCATCTGTTCACCTTCAGCATTAAAGTGATTCGATAACTGCCAGATGTAAGCTTTTTTTGGTGCTTGATAAACCAAAAGTTTCCTTGATAATATGACTGACGAATGCATGACTGCTTTACTTCAGGGGATTTTTATGTGGTTGATGACTAGGTAATTAAGAAAAAGCTAGGGTTTGTATAGCCATGGCATAATGTTTAGTATTGGTGCTTTGAAGTACAACTGTCTTCTTTCACAGAATGTTGTTTAGAACTACCATCAGTGACCAAATTCTTGGTTGGATGGATGCTGATCCAAGCATGTGTATGTTTATATTCTTATATTCTCAAATAAGGGGCAAAGAGTTTTTAGAGACCAGGAGCAAAAATTTGCAGAACTAGCCATGAATACTTGCATAAATGATGTATACTAGATCAGGTGATATATTCTTATTCTAGAGGTACTTAGAATGTCACTCTGCTGCTTAAGTTAGATGTGTAAAATTAGCAAGTCTGTGAATGGATAAGCAAACTATGGTGCATCCGGACAGTGGAATATTAATCAGTGCTAAAAAGAAATGAGCTAAGAAGCCAGGAAAAGAGTGGAGGGACCTTAAATGCCTGCTACTAAATGAAAAGGAGCCAATCCAAAAGGGCTGCAATACTGTAGGATTCCAACTATAGGACGTTATGGAAAAGGCAAAATTGTGGAGGCCATAAAAGATTGGTGCTTTAAAGAGGGTTTGGGAGAGGGAGGGATGGATAGGCAGAGCACAGCAGATTTTTAGGACAGTGAAACTACTTTGTACACCACAGTGATGGATAGATGTCGTTGTACATTTGTCCAAACCTGTAGAATGAACACCAAGAGTGAACCCAAATGTAGGCTATGCACATGGCATGAGAGTGATTTGTCACTGTAAGTTCATTGGTTAAAACACATGTGCCACTGTGGTGCAGGATGGTGATAGTGGGCAGGTTTTGCACGTGGGGACAGGGGATATGTGAGAACTCTCTTTACCTTCCTTTGAATTTTGCTGTGAATCCAAAACTGCTCTAAAAAAGAAATTATATTTAAAAAAATTAGGAACTCTGCCTAATGACAAGCAGAAAGTTTAAAAACTTTGAGTTGATGGACTCATTTGTTTTTGAGTTACTTAGATTCAATCTTGGAATTTTAGGGCATTGAGAATCTTCATTTAGCCAGTTTATATACCAGCAAGTTGTATACAATCTTGGGCAAGTCACTTAACCTAGCTAAAAAGGGAGATAAACACTTTATACTTACTTTAATGGCAGATTTAAATATAATGGCTAAAATATGTATAATATAGGGAGAAAATCTTGAATAAATATTAACTTTTATTTGTTTTATCAAGACCTAAATGTGCACTTAATATCTTCTCAATGTTTCCCATAATTATCTTTCATGAAACAAACATTTTATTACCTGTAACAAAACTCCTGGACAAAGACCATTCTGTGGAAGTGGAGTTCCAAAGAGTTGTTTTTATTGACAATTTAATTCTGTTTAAATAGTTGATTTGGGTTCTGCCCATCTCTGTGTCCATAGAGCACATCAAGATTAGGTCACCCCAAGTACGTGGCTGTCTATAATTCTCAGAATGCTGTAATGGAGGAGATTGCACATTGATTTACACTAACACATTCAAATCAGAAGGCTTATGCTTTTAAATAAGAATTTGATATTCAAATAGTCTTCTGACTATAACCACTGAAATGTAATAAACCATCTGAACCCTACTGACCACACTGAAAATATATCCCATAGTTACTGACAGCAGGATAGTAGCCTTTGATTATAAAACAGCAGCAGCTACTACATCTGCATCCCCATTCTCTGGGAATTTAATAAAACATACTTATACAAAAAACCCAAAGCTAATTGTTAAGCTGTTATTACAATATAATATAGTTGGTTAGTTTCATGGCAGTAAATACTACGATTACATGGTCGTAGTTTCAGTCTCCGTGTATAGCAATGGTGTGTATTTATTTTAAGTTCTTAGAAATTCAAGTAGAAAAAAGGGGAACTTTAGATTTGATAAGAGACATGAGCAAAATAACACATAACTGGGATCTTAGGTTGTATAAATTAGGGCCTTGAGATAATTACATTAGTTGTAGTAAATAGATGTATTGACTTCTCAGAAAAAAAAGAAATTATAGAGCCAGGGTTTATTTCTTTATATTTTCAGTAAGCACTCGTGATCTGACTGATCTCATATGTCAAATAAAGAAAATAGAAATAAAACTATGTGCAATGCTTCAATCTGTTCTACTGACTGAATTTTGTTTTAGTAGTTTCCTTGTCATGCAAAGGGAATTATTTTACTTATTTCAAGAAAGAACATTGCATTCGTTGATTTTTATGACATTGCCAGGGTTAGTGAACCCTGGGAGTCATTACTTCGTGTGTGTTTGTGTTCAGGGGTGAGGGGGTAGAGCGGTTAGGGGAGGCTCTCTGGGAATACAACAAAGGAAAAGATTCTGCTGTAACTGAGGCATTTAGAATTTCCAAGGGTCAGGTGGTAATTTCACTCTGAATCATAGCCTTGGACGGTTGCTGCATGTGGTGTAGGCAGCCTTGATTTCATTTAGAGAAAAATAAACAATCTTCTACTTCCCTCCACATAGGCTCCAAACTTTTTCATTTTTTATACCCTGGAAACCAGTAAATTTGTGTCAGCAAATTTTGTATCACACATTCTCTGAAGAAACACATACATATGTACATTTGCACAAAACAAAATTCCACTGTTTAGTCTTAAGCGGAAGCTTTAGTGAGTTAATGATGGTATATGTGGATAAAATTTATATCTAAATACAGTTCTATTCCGCTCTTAAAAAAAAGTCACCATTGGGTTCTCTGACTGACCACATGAGCTCCTAGAATACTCCCCTTCTTCTAATGATATGTTTATAGAAAGATGCTAATCATGATCACAGGAAAAGTCCAATATTCTTAAAAATAAATGTGAAACATGTAGGGCTAAATTCAAAGAAGTGAAGATCACAGGTTCAGATCTTGAGAATTATAGGACTATCACCAGTATGAATAGGGGACTCTTGTCTTCAATTAGGATGTTAGAACCTGGTTTCACTTCTAGAACCTGGAAAGAGTTGGATGCTTAACTGACTGAGCCACCCAGGCGCCCCTCCCACCCCCCATTACTTCTTTCAAGGGCCTAGATTCAATACAGTCACATTCTGAGATACTGGGGGTTAGGGCTTTAACATAGGAATTTTGAGGGAGGTGACATAATTCATCCCTTAATAATCATGCTAATTAAAAATCATTCAAAATAGGTAGAAAGTAGTAGGTCAAAAAGTGAGAATCACCTCTCTGACTCAATTTCTTTTTTTTTCTTTTTTTTTAAAGATTTTATTTATTTATTTGACAGACAGAGATCACAAGTAGGCAGAGAGAGAGAGAGAGAGAGGAGGAGGAGGAGGAGGAGGAGGAGGCAGGCTTCCCGCTGAGCAGAGAGCCCAATGCGGGGCTCGATCCCAGGACCCTGGGATCATGACCTGAGCCGAAGGCAGAGGCTTTAACCCACTGAGCCACCCAGGCGCCCCTCTGACTCAATTTCTAAAGATAAAGTCAGTTAATATATTCTTGGATATTTGTGTAGGAGATTGATTCGCTATTCATGAAACCTGTTCTTTCTTTTCCCTAGGCAAAAAGCTAGACTCTATTTATTAGTCTCCCTTATAGTTAAATGTGGCCATGCCACTGCATTTTGACAAATGAAATGTGATCCTAAGTGGTGTGTTATATTTTTAGGGCAGACCTACAGAAACTGCCATGTGTGTGCTTTCATGTTCTTTCCCTAGCAGTCTGATAAAAATCACCATATTGAAGATGGCAGACTCCCATCTTGAAGGACCCTGCCTCACTGTTTAGAAGGTTGATACTTGCTCACAATAGAACAACACATTTTGAATTTTATGTGAGCAACAACTTTACTTCAGTTGACTTAGGTCAATGAGATATGGGGGCCTTATCTTCTAAAACAGCTAGCATTGTCTTAACTAAAACTTTAGAAGTATTCTAAATTTATACACATGCATGCATCTGTGCTCCATCATGCTACATACACATTTCTGTAACTTGCTTTTTAAAGACAATATAACATAAGCTACTTTCTATATAGTTACATAAAGATCTGTCTTTTTTTTAATGTAGTAAAATTTATGCATCTTACCATTTGAAAAAGTAAAATTCAGTAACATTTGGTACCTTCACAGCGTGTGCAACCATCACCACTGTCTTCTTCCAGAAAATACCACTCCAAAAGGTAATACTGCACCCATAAGCGCAGTCATTCCTCATTATCCAGTCCCCTCAGCGATAACAACCACCAACTTGCCTGATTTTCTTGTAATGACAATTTGGTGTAAATGCAGTCACAAAATATGTGACCTTTTGTGTCTGGATCATTTCGCTTAACAAAGTATTTGCAAGGTTTATCCATGTTATAGTATGTGTCAGTACTTGATTCCTTTTTGTAGCTGAATAATGCTCCTTTGTATGGATTTGTCACAATTTGTTTATCCACTCATCCAGTGATGGTCATTTGGGCTGTTTACACCTAATGGCTATTCTGAATAGTGCTCATGTGAATGTTCATGTACAAGTTTTGTTGCTGTGTTTTTTTTTGTTGTTGTTGTTTTTTGGGGTTTTTTTGGGAACACTTGCTTTCAATTTGGGAGCTATATACCTCAGAATGTTGAGTCATGTAGTAATTTTATGTTTAACTTACTGAAGAACTGCAAGCTATTTTATACAGATGCTAAACTATTTTACATATCCACAAGCAGTGTATGAGGATTTGAATTTCTCCATGTCCTCCCCAACACTTGTTGCTTTCCTTTTAAAAAATTATAGCCAAACTAGTGGGTGTGAAACAGTATTTCACTGTGGCTTTGATTTGTATTTCTCTAATGACTAAGGATGTTGAGCATCTTTCTATGTTGGCCATTTGTATATCTTCTTTGGAGAAATACTTTTCAGTCTTTGGTCCGTTTTGTAATTGGGTTATTTATCTTTTTGTTACATAGCTATAGAGGTTCTTCATATGTTCTTTGCTGGATCCCTATCAGATATATGATTTGCAAATATTTTCTTCCATTCTGTAGGTTGCCTTTTAATTTTGATAATGTTCTTTAATGCATAAGTTGGAAAAAAAAATTTGATGTAGTCCAATTTATTTTTTCTTGTTTATTTTGATATATATATAAAAACAATTACCAACTCAAAAGTCATAAAGATTTATCCTTGTGTTTTCTTCTATGGTTAACACTTATATTTAGGTATTGAACCCATTTTGAGCTAATTTTTATATATGCTATGAAGTAAGGGTCCATCTTCATTGTTTTGCTTGTGAATATCATTGGCCCCAGCACCATTTGTTGAAGAGACCATTCTTTCTGCATTGAATGGTCTTGGTACTCTCGTTGAAAATCAATTGATCAGAGATAAAAAGTTTATTTCTGGGCTCTCAATTTTATTCCATTGAACTGTATGCCTATCCTTATGTCAGTATATTATACTTCTTTTGATTATTATAGCTTTATAGTTAAGCTCTGAAGATAGGAAGTGGGGAAGTCCTTCTGTCTTCTCTGCTTTTCGTTCTTAATTTTTATTTTTTAAGATTTTTAAATTTATTTCAGAGAGCAGAAGTAGGACATGGATAGGGAGAGGGAGAGAGAATCCCAAGAAGACTCTGTGCTGAGTGTGAAGTCCAACCTGGGGCTGGATCTCATGACTCTGAGATCATGACCTGAGCCCAAACCAAGACTTGGATGCTTAGCCCACTGAACCACCTAGGCACCACTGTTTTTTGGGTAAATTTTTTTTCCTCCCTGTGGTCTCTGAAATTGAATCTTAGGATCAATTTTTTCATTTTTCAAAAAAAGGCATCTGGCATTTTGATATAGATTGCATTGAATCTGTATATCACTTGGTGAGTATTGATTATATCAATATGTCTTTTAATTCATGAACATGCAATGTCTTTTATTTAGTTATTCTGTAATTTCTTCCAGCAGTGTTTTATAGTTTTCAGTGTACTTGGCTGAGTTTTTAAATTTCATTTTTACATTCCTCTTTGTTGTCTTTTTTTTTCATTTTTTAAATTAAATTACTTTTTATTATGTTACATTAGTCACCATACAATACATCCTTGGTTTTTGATGTGGTGTTCCAAGATTCGTTGTTTACATATAACACCCAGTGCTCCATGCCATATGTGCCCTCCTTAATACCCTTCACTGGGCCAACCCATTCCCCCCACCCACCTCCCCTCTAAAACCCTCAGGTGATTTCTCGGAGTCCATAGTCTTTCTTAGTTTGTCACCCCTCTGATTCCCACCCCCTTTGTTTTTCCCTTCCTCCTTCAGATGTCCTCCATGCTACTCCTTATGTTCCACAAGTAAATGAAACCATATGATAATTGACTTTCTCTGCTTGACTTATTTCACTGAGCATAATCTCTTCAGTGAAGTAAGTCTAACAGTCCCATCCATGTTGTTGCAAAAGTTGGGTTGTCATCCTTTCTGATGGCTGAGTAATATTCCATTGTAGATATGAACCACATCTTCTTTATCCATTCATCATTGAAAGGCATCTTGGCTCTTTCCACAGTTTGGGTATTGTGGACATTGCTGCTAAGAACATTGGGGTGCATATGGCCCTTCTTTTCCCTACATCTGTATCTTTGGGGTAAATACCCAGTAGTGCATTTGCTGGGTCATAGGGTAGCTCTATTTTTAATTTTTTAAGAAATCTCCACACTGTTTTCCAAAGTGGCTGCACCAACTTGCATTCTCACTAATTGTGTAAGAGGGTTCCCCTTTCTCCACAGCCTCTCCAACATTTGTTGTTTCGTGCCTTGTTAATTTTTGCCATTCTAACTGGTGTAAGGTAGTATCTTAATGTGGTTTTGATTTGAATTTCCCTAATGGCTAATGATGATGATCATTTTTTCATGTGTCTGGATTTTTCAGCCATCTGGATTTCATTTTTGAAAAAGTCTCTATTCATGTCTTCTGCCCACTTCTTAACTGGGTTATTTGTTTATTAGGTGTTGAGTTTGATAAGTTCTTTGTGGATTTTGGATATTAACCCTTCATTTGCAAATATCTTCTCCCATTCCATAGGCTTTTAGTTTTGTTGATTGTTTCCTTATCTGTGCAGAACCTTTATCTTGAGGAAGTCCCAGTAGTTCATTTTCACTTCTGTTTCCCTTGCCTTTGGAGATAATGTCTTAAAAGAAGTTGCTGTGGCCAGCGTCAAAGAGATTACTGCCTATGTTCTCCTCTAGGATTTTGACGGATTCCTGTTTCACATTGACATCTCACATTGACTCTTCATTTTGAGTCTATTTTTGTGTGTGGTATAAGGAAATGGTCCAGTTTCATACTTCTGCATGTGGTTGTCCAATTTCCCAACATCATTTGTTGAAGAGACTGTCTTTTTTCCATTGGATATTCTTTCCTCCTTTGTTGAAGAGTTGACCATAGAGTTGAGGGTCCATATCTGAGCTCTCTATTCAGTTCCATTGATCTATGTGTCTGTTTTTGTGCCAGTACCATGCTACCTTGGTGATTACAGATTTGTATTAAATCTTGAAATCAGGCAGTGTGATGCCCCCAGCTTTATTTCCCTGTTTCACCATTTCCTTAGTGATTCAGAGTCTTTTCTGGTTCCATACAAATTTTCGGATTGTTTGTTCCAGCACTTTTAAAAATGCTGATGTATTTTGATCGGGATGGCATTGTAAGTATAGATTGCTCTGGGCAGCATAGACATTTTAACAAATGTTTATTCTTCTGATTTATGAGCATGGAATGTTTTTCCATCCTTTTGTGTCTTCCATTTCTTTCACGAGTGTTCTGTAGTCCCTTGAGTATAGATCCTTTACTTCTTTGATTAGGTTTATTCCAAGGTATCTAATGGTTTTTGGTGCTTTTGTAAATGGAATCAATTCTCTAATTTCCCTTTCTACAGTTTCATTGTTAGTGTATAAGAAAGCAGCTGAATTCTGTGCATTGATTTTGTATCTTGCCACATTACTGAGTTGCTGTATGAGTTTTAGTAATTTGGGGGTGGAGGCTTTTGGGTTTTCCACATAGAGTATTATGTCATCTGCAAAGAGAGGGGTTGAGTTCTTCTTTGCCAGTTTGAATACATTTTATTTATTTTTGTTGTCTAATTGCTGTTGCTAGGACTTCTAGTACTATGTTGAACAATAGTGGCAAGAGTGGGCATCCTTGTCGTATTCCTGATCTTAAGGGAAAGGCTCTCAGCTTCTCCCCATTGAGAATGATATTTGCTGTGAGTTTTTCATAGATGGATTTTATGACGTTGAAGAATATTCCCTCTATCACTATACTCTACAGAGTTTTAATCAGGAATGGATGCTGCATTTTGTCAGATGCTTTTTCTGCATCAATTGAGAGGACCGTCTGGTTCTTCTCTCTTCTCTTATAATTTGTTCTATTCCATTGATTGATTTGCGAATGTTGGACTACCCTTGTATCCCAGGGATAAATCCCACCTGGTTGTGTTGGATAATCTTTTTAATGTACTGTTGGATCCTGTTAGCTAGGATCTTGTTGAGAATCTTGGCATTCATATTCATCAGGGATATTGGTCTGAAATCTTCCTTTTTGATGGCGTCTTTGCCTGGTTTGGGAATCAAGGTAATGCTGGCCTCATAGAAATATGGAGAGTCCAGAAGTTTTCCTTCTGTTTCTATTATTTGAAACAGCTTCAGGAAAATAGGTATTATTTCTTCTTTGAATGTTTGGTAGAATTCCCCAGGGAATCCATCAGGTTCTGAACTCTTGTTTTTTGGGAGGTTTGTGATCTTGTTACTAGTTACAAGTCTATTCAGGTTGTCAGTTTCTTCCTATTTCAGTCTTGGAAGTTTGTAGGTTTCCAGGAATGCATGCATTTCTTCTCGGTTGCTTAACTTATTGGCATATAGCTGTTGACAATAATTTCTGATGATTGTTTCTATTTCCTTGGTGTTAGTCATGATCTCTCCCCTTCCATTCAAAAATAAAACCCAAATTTTATTTGGGTCCTTTCTCTTTTCTTTTGGATTAGGCTGACTTGTGGTTTATCGATCTTATTCTTTCAAAGAACCAGTTTCCAGGTTTGTTGATGTGTTCTACTGTATCTCTGGTTTCTAATTCATTGATCTCTGCTCTAATCTTAATTTTTTCCCTTCTTGCACATGGGCTAGGCTTAATTTGTTATAGATTCTCCAGTTCTTTAAGGTGTTAATAGAGTTTGCGTATTTGGGATTTTTCTATTTTTTTGAGTGAGGCTTGGATGGCTATGTATTTCCCCCTTAGGACCACCTTTGCCATATCCCACAGGAATTGGACCAATGTGTTTTCATTCTCATTGGTTTCCATGAATTGTTTAAGTTCTTCTCTGATTTCCTGATTGACCCAAATATTCTTGAGCAGGGTGGTCTTTAGCTTCCAAGTGTTTGAATTCCTTCCCAAATTTTTCTTGTGGTTGAGTTCCGGTTTCAAAGCATTGTGGCCTGAGAATGTGCAGGGCATAATCTCAGTCTTTTGGTATCAGTTTAGATTTGATTTGTGACCCAGAACGTGGTATATTCTGGAGAAAGTTCCATGTGCACACAAAAAGAATGAGTGTTCTGTTGCTTTAGGGTAGAATGTTCTATACATATCTTTGAGGTCCATTTGGTCCAGTGTATCATTCAAAGCTCTTATTGCTCTGTTGATTTCCTGCTTAGATGATCTGTCTATTGCTGAGAGTGGCATGTTAAGATCCCGTACAATTAACATTATTATCAATATGTCTCTTTATTTTGATTAACAGTTGGCTTTTGTAGCTGGCTGCTCCCATGTTGGAAGTTGTATCTCTGAGTACAGTCTTTAGCTTAAAATCTAATTTGTCTGATATGAGAATTGCTACCCCAGCTTTCTTTTGAGGTCCGTTGGCATGAAAGACGGTTCTCCATCTCTTCACTTTCAGTCTGGATGTATCTTTAGGTTCAAAATGAGTCTCTTGTAGACAACATATGGATGGGTCCTGTCGTTTTATCCAATCTGCAACCCTGTGCCATTTTATGGGAGCATTCAGGCTGTTTACATTGAGGGTGATTATTGAAAGATATGTTTTTATTGTCATCATGTTGTCTGTGAGGTCCTTGTTTCTATAGACTGTCTCTGTAAATTTCTGTTCTGTATCACTCTTGGGGTCTTTCTCCTTTTATAAAAACCCCTAAATATTTCTTGCAGGGCCACCTTAGTGGTCACATATTCTTTCAGTTTTTGCTGGTCTTGGAAGCTCTTTATCTCTCCATCCATTCTAAGTGACAGCCTTGCTGGATAAAGTATTCTTGGCTCCATGTTCTTCTCATTGAGTGCCCTAAATATGTCTTGCCAGCCCTTTCCAGCTTGCCAGGTCTCTGTGGACAGGTCTGACATCTGACGTTATTCTGACGGTCTTCCCTCTGTACGTAAGGAATCTCTTCCCCATAACTGCCCTTAAGATGTTTTCTCTGGTTTTAAGATACACAAGTTTCACTATCATAGGCCACGGGGTCAGTCTGCCCTCCTTGACCGTGGGGGAGGGTGTCTTCTCTGCTTCTAGGACACAAACACTTGTTTTGTTCCCCAGATTTGGGAAATTTTCAGCTAGGATTTGCTCAACTATATCTTTTAGTTCTCTCTCTCTCCACTCCCTCAGGGATTCCAATAATTCTGACATTGGAATGGTTCATGACATCATTTATTTCTCTAATTCTGTTTTCATGGATTCTAAGCTGTTTGTTCCAGGCCGCCTCCTGATCCTTCTTTTCTATAAGTCTGTCTTCTACATCACTAATTAGTTCTTCTGCCTCATTTACCCTAGCTGTGAGAGTATCTAGATTAGATTGGATCTCATTGATAGCATTTTTAAATTCTTCCAGATCAGTTCTCACTTCTGCCCTTAGAAAATCTATGTTGCCATTAATGGTTTTCACCAACCTAGCTATTGTCTGCATAACTGTTACCCTGAAGTCTATTTCCGACATCTTGCTTATGTCATATCCATTAGTTCTGTGGTAGAGGTCATAGTCTCTGATTTTTTCCTGTGTTGGGGGTTCCTCCTCTTAGTCATTCAAGTGAGAGGTAATTGAGGGAATGTACAGAGTCCAAACCATTAACCACAATCCAAACAAGATGCACCTGTTTTATAGGGACTTTAGGGTGGCTGGCCTCTTGTTCTTTCATCCTGCTTCTGGGTGGGTGGGGGGTTGATTCTCCCAAGTGCTGTTACTCAGGCAACCCTGTTAGGGCAGAATTGCCTTGCCCCCTGTAGTGGGGGATGAGCTCAGTGAAAACTGGTTTTGGGGGCTTTTGTTTTCTTACGGCTTTCCCTGGCAGTTTCTGCATCCCTTCCAAGAGTCAGCAGAATTGACTGTGTCCAAACTTCTATCTCCGAACAGAGAGATCACAGACTGTTCTCCAGAAAGCCCTCCAGGTCACACTGACTCCATTTTTGTCTGTGCTGCTAAAAACCACAGCAACCTCAGTTGTGCATCCTTTAGCAGCACTCCCAGCCCTTGTTTCCAGGTCCAGGCGCATCTCTGTCTTTTGTGCTTCTAAAACCACCAGCCACCCCCATTTTACATGCACGCCCCTGCAGGTCCAGCTTTCAGTCTGGAGGGGTGCCCTAAAGTCCTTCCCCCACAGTTACTGGTCTGTGAGTCTGTGCCTGGGCCCCAGTGTGGGACGCTTTTGCGCTCCTGTGTGTAATTTCACCTTCCCAGCTCCAGCACTTATGGCGGCTCCCTCCCCCTTCCATTTATCTTCTGATATCTGCAGGCAGAATTGCAGCTCCCCACTTCATACCTTGAAACCAGCCGCTGGAGATATTCTGTTGGTAGAGATCCTGAAATATCTTTTTAAATCTCAGGCTGATTTCATGGGTGTTCAGAGTGGTCTGGCAGATATCCAGCTCAATTCAGGGGACCAGTTGAAATCGGGTCCCCCACTCCTCTGCCATCTTGTCAGACCTTTCTCTTTGTTGTCTTTATAAAATTCTGGTAAATTATGCTATTGGGGTTTTTTTAAGGACAAATACATGAAATGGGATATCCAACCAAAATTATAGTACATATTGATTTTCCAGTTTCAGATATTGAGCAGGTATGAGTTATTAAATTATTGCACTAAGGCAGAGAAGCCCCATTTGGGAGATTACACCCTTTCAGAATGGCCTGTGTCTTGGGACAGTGCTGGGATAGGATAGCTATGGGTTAAATCTGTCTTTTAACATATCATGTTCTATAAAACTAAAATACCTTTTCCCCAAAGCTTTACCCAGTCCTTTTTCCTTGACTCAAAGACCTTCTGGATATTTCCAGGGAACATAGATAGGAAGGTTCTTTCCCATTTCACTGGTCCCACAGAAGTGAATGATTTCTCTATAGTGGCTCACATCTTGGAAAAATAGTTATAATGAATGTTAAACTGCATTGGTGAAATTTATTTATTGATGAGTATAGGTCCTGATATTGACTTCCCTAATTTGTTATTCAGCTCTCCATTTTATCATAATTAGCAACTTTCACATACATTTTATTAAACACCCATCTGTATCCATATTTAACTGGCTGATACAACATATGCATCTTGTGCACATCTGTCTAGTTTTGGAGAAATACTATTTTATAGGAGTGGTGATTTCAACTGAAATAATGATCCTGTCCTTAAAGGATATGACCTCTCTACAAATAAGGCAGTGGTGGGATCCCAGAAATACAGGGATGGAAACGTTTGTCAGAGCTCAGCAGAATCTTAAAGACATCCCAGCTAAAGGCTATGCTGGGAAAGAAAGAAGGCTAAATAAAGTACAGGGGACTAGAAAGAGAATCCTGGAAGTCAAAGCTGAAAATCTACCAGAAGACCTTAAGTGACCTCCTGAATTAATTTGGATTTGTTGGTGGTACAATTAAAATCTTTTGGAGGGGAAAGGCCACGATTTGAGGTGCACACTCACAAAATGATTTTAAAGTGCTGTTTGATGGCAGATTCACTAGAAGCAAGGAGAAAAAGTTGGAAGTTATCACCAGTGTTAATGAATGATTTCCAGTCCTAAATCAAGTGGTCAAGATCCAGAGAATTTGTCCAAAATGGAGTGGGCAGTGATTGCCATACATCTTGGCTTAGCTCTGTGAGAGGGAGCTTCACTAGGCAGGTGATCAGTGGAAGATATTAAAGAGTATCAGGGAAACAAAGGAGTACCTGAAGCTTTGGAGTAAAGAGAAATGGCTAAGTTGACTTAGATCTAGTCAGGTATCCCATGTTCAAAGTGAGACCTCATCGGATATGATGGCTTAGGATAACACATCATATACAGATGGTAGCCAATCAATGTTTGTGATAGAAAGACTAAATGGGACTTGGAAAAAATGCTGTTTTTGATTTGAGGGTGCCCAAGTTCAGGGTGAGATGAGACATTTTTTAAAAATAATGAAATTTCATACGGTATAAAGAAAAAAGTTTTTACCTGGGAATAATAAGCTGTTATGCTTAATTATTTTCAAAGAGTCACAACTAGTATCTCAAAGAAATTGTTTTATTCTCAAAACATCCCAATTGGACAGGTTTGACCTAGTTGTGAAAAGGAAGATTTCTCAGGAAATAGATGAAACCTAAGGTAAGCCAAGAGAATTCTGAATTATTATTGCTCTGAGTTACAAGGAAACAGGAGGTGGGATGTGATAGGAATGTAAAGAGTCTTGGGAAGGTGTTAAACCAAGTCTTGATAAGAAAACATGAACTCATGGAAAGGAAAGCAGAAATGTTTCTTTGAGTGTTGATAAGGATGTTAGACAAGCACTATCCAATAGTAACGCTGCTTCCTATTATTGGGTAATCATCCTCCATTACCTCAAACTTTTAGTAAAAGTCTGCTACAGGGAACAGTTTGTTTATTATATCTTGGGCGGAGGGAATGAAGGGAAACAGGTAAGGCTGGAATGGGTTATGATGGGGCAAGTGGAGAGCAGCAGTCAGAGAAAGCATTGAAAATACACAGAAACAGGAAATAGGTATGAAAGATATGAAGGAAATTACAGCTCTCCCCACCCCATCCCAGTGAAGGCAACCCTGGGAGAGAGGAGGGACACATGGATGGCTCCATGACAGAAGCAGCATTTGATCTGTGCTTTGTTAACTAACAACAGATAGGGAGGTCCAGCTTGTGGAGGGAGGAACCCAAGAAGAGACACAGAGTTAGGATTTATGGTCAGTTTGGCTCTGTCATTGGACAGATATATGATAATATGGAAGGTAAGCAGTAAAAAAAGATGATATAAGCCCTTTATCAGCCCTTTAAATTCTAAGGATAAAGAACTGGGAATCCGTCTTGGAAATGGACAACTAGAACTTTAAATCAGAGGAATGAAATAGAACTATCATTTCAGCACATGAGTTCAACAGTTGCATGGAGAAATGAAAGGCTAGACTCATCATTACCACTTGCGGAGCAAGTGCGATAGTTTAAGTGAGAGATTACAAAGTTCTGAACCAGGGCTCTAATGAAGGGAATGGAAAAGAAAGAATCATGTGATATATGGAGGTACCATGTTTAATATTTGGCAGCTGATTACATGGTGGTAAGGGATGTGTGTAACAAATTATTCCCCAAACATACTTGCGTAAGGCAGTAATAAATATTATCACTTACAATTCCCAAGAATCAGGAATTTGGGAGTTATTTGGCTGGAGGTAGGGTGGGGGATCAGGCTTGGGGTATTTCATGAAATGATGGGCAGATGGCAGCCAGGGCTACAGCTCCCTGAAGGCTTGGGTAAGGTTAGATCATCCATCTTCATGGGGATGAGTTCACATGGCTGGCAAGCTAGTGCTGGCTGGGGGCAGGAGGCGACAGTTGTTCTCCATGTAAGTTTCTCCCTCAGCTTGCTAGTATATCTTCACATCTTGGTGACTGGTTTCCCCAGAATAAGTAACTGAAGAGTATAAGGTAGATGCTCTAATGTCTTTTGTAGAACCTGGTTTCAGTAGCCTCACACTGTTACTTTACAATATCCAACTGGCCACGTAGGTCAACCTTAATTCAAAGTGGAAGAGGAGTAGACAAGGGTGTGGATACCAGGAGGAGAGAAGCGTTGGGGACATCTTGGTGGTTGGCTACCGAAGTGTGGTTTTCTTTGATGGAAGGAAACCTCTACTTCATATCCCCGGATCCTAGCCCTGTGCATGACCAATCTGAAAAATGAAAGATGACTTTGAGCCTTTGAGCTTGTATAATTGAGAGAATCATAGCTCTCTGCTTTATAGAAGTCGAGATGGAGAAGCGTGTTTGAAAGGGAAGATAAGTTTGATTTCTTTTTTATATGTTTTCTTTGAGGAGAGAAATACATAGAAGAATGTATTTATTTGATTTTAAACCCTCAAATCTCAAAGGCTAATTGAAAGAGACAAAGTTCAACATATAACTCTTCTATATTCAGTTCCTTCCAAGTGCCTGGATTTCACTGTGAATAAGAAGTGGCATGAACCATGGCTTCATTTTAGATGAAACTTTGTGCTTTTTGGCAGCTGCTGTAACATGGAAGGGACTTGAAAATTTTTTTCAGGGTAGCTGCCTACCAAGTGTGGTGCTCATGGAGATGTGAGGAGCCTCTGAAGATTTTTAAAGGGGCAAAGTGGAGATGATTTCACCTTTTGTGCTACATGAAAGTTAAGACATTCCAAAAGAAATCATAATAGACTTGTAGTTTGTAGAGGTGCATTTTCCTCTGCCACAAACCCAAGTCCCTAATCTCTGCTGTGGTTTGATAATGATAGGAGGTAATATGACTACACATATCTCCTGTAATCACACAGAGCTAGACATTGAGTAACATCCTGCCTCAGGACTGTCTCTTGCATTGTTTAACCCAGATGGGTGCTATTCTTACACCTTGGACTCGAAGCTTCATCATTCCTTTAATTACAAGAACTGCAAATACCATCCAGAGGCTTCTAAATGTAAGTATGTATGTGTATGTGGTGGAGAATTGCACCATTGGCTTGAGCATATACATCATTCCCTTGAAAAGCATCACATCTTTCTGTTGTCCCAGCAGGTATATAACCTGTTCATTAATATATAATTTTTGAGAATTGCAAGATAGTTTGCCTTCAACATCTGACCATCAGTGGTAAAATAAAACTGCTTCAGACTCTAATTTCCTATGGGATGAAGTGACATAAATGATTTATTATACTCTAATGTCTATTTGTGAAGAGTGTTCCTTTTATTCATATGAAAATTAACTGCAGCTTTTATAACAAAAGAGTTGTCTAGTTTCCCAAGTATTTCTTGAAAGTTCCATTTTATCACAGGATTGATTTTCATGTTTTTCACTCAATGATGAGCGCAACAACATTTGCTACCTGCCCAATCTGTCACTGGCTACCGAGGGGGGGAATTTTGGGTGACATTAATGAATCGTGTGCTTGTAGGGGAGCTGAACAGGCATAGAGCTGAGATGGGAAGCATCTTGGAATGGTTAATGCAGGAGCTATTTTGTCTGACAGGAAAAGACACAAAAGCTGCTATTAGCATTAAACAGAGGGCTTCTGTTTAATTTTTTTATTTTTTATTTTTATTTTTTCTTTGATTTTTTTTGTCCATTTGTTTGCGGTCCTTCCATTCTACTGCATTTAAGTATGTAATATAACAAGGATTAATTCTAAGAAGACTCAAGCCCACATTTAATAGTACTAATATTGGGGCCATACAGTTGAGGAAGAATGACTCTTACAAACACACAATGGTTACTAGTGATAAGAAATAGCCCAAAGTGTATAAATATTTACTCGGGAGAGATTTGGGGATCCTCCAATAGTAATTGGAAGACTGAGAAGGAAGTGTTTGGGAAAACACTGCATAATGACTTAGGGTATACTTCTCACATAGGCAGGTTGCTCTGTGGATTCATGTGGAGGTTCTTGTCTACCTTTAGCAGCTCCCTGAAAATGACAACCAGGTAGATTTCATCACTTGCATTAATGAACAAACTCTGTGTGTGTGTCAGAGCAGGGAAAGTCACCCAGAGAGTACTCTTCCTGGGCACTCTTTCTAAAAAAGGTTTTTTTCACGTTTAATGTAAAAAAGATGATCTTGTGAAGTTTACATCACACAGTATTATTTCTCAGTGTCAATTTTGATAGCTACGTGATGTCATCTAAAAATAGGACAGTTGGTGGCACATTACATGTTTTCCAAAACTGCTATAAAACAGAAATAATGTGAATTCAAATATATATTGCCGACAAGCTGAGGATCACTCTTAAATGACCAAGTGGCAAACTAAGTGTCAGCAAGAGAAAAAGAAATTGCTAAAACCTTTTTTTCTCCTGTATTAAAATAATGAATCTTAGGTGATAAAGTAACAAGATCCAAGAACTTTTTAATACAAGAGCTCTTAAACTCCCAATTAAAATAAAATAAGGTGAGGGAACATGTAACGAAAGCAACAAATTATGCCAGTTATGTAAAAATATCTTCCTGGTAGTTTCAGAAACACCTCCTACCTTTCCACAAAGAAGAAACTTGAATAATTATCTGAAGAAAATACTGCCTCATCTGAAAATTGAAGTTCAGCGTAGTTTATCCAAGATGTTTTATCTTAGGGCCATTAAAAAAGAAGACATTTTATTAAATAATACCAATCCTCAGGCAGATGCCTTATAGGACTTTAAAAAATGAGTAATTCTTTTTTTAAATTTATTTAATTTTATTTTTTTCCAGTGTTCCAAAATTCATTGTTTATGTTCCACACCCAGTGCTTCATGCAATCCATGCCCTCCATAATACCCACCACCAGGCTCCCCCAACCTCCCACCCCCGCCCCTTCAAAACCCTCAGATTGTTTTTCAGAGTCCATAGTCTCTCATGGTTCACCTCCCCTTCCAATTTCCCTCAACTCCCTTCTCCTCTCCATCTCCCAATGTCTTCCGTGTTATTCCTTATGCTCCACAAGTAAGTGCAACCTTATGATAATTGACTCTCTCTGCTTGACTTATTTCACTCAGCATAATTTCCTCTAGTCCCGTCCATGTTGCTACAAAAGTTGGGTATTCATCCTTTCTGATGGAGGCATAATACTCCATAGTATATATGAACCACGTCTTCCTTATCCATTCATCCGTTGAAGGTCTTCTTCATTCTTTCCACAGTTTGGTGACTGTGGCCCTTGCTGCTATGAACATTGGGGTACAGATGGCCCTTCTTTTCACTACATCTGTATCTTTGGGGGAAAAATGAGTAATTCTTGGGGCTCCTGGGTGGCTCAGTGGGTTAAACAGCCAACTCTTGGTTTTGCCTCAGATCATGATCTCAGGGCCCTGGGATTGAGCCCCAAGTCAGGGTCTACATTCAGTGGGGAGTCTGCTTGAGGATCCTCTCTCTCCCTCTACCCTTGCCCCTGCTCACACACAATCTCTCTCTCTCTCTCTCAAATAAATCTTTAAAAAAATAATTGAAAAAAAGAGTAATTCTTAAATTAGCAAGTTGCTATCCTTTTTAGTAACCACCAATGACACTGAAAGTTATCTTGTGATAAGAAATGGCACATTTAGTCAGACAGTAGTTAACCTGTATTTCTAATTATGAAATGGCAATGAAAACCAGTTGTTCCCAGAAATCAGGTGTGAAAGCTGTATTTGGACAATGAACATGTGTTTCTGAATCTACATATTGCAAATATAAGCAAAATTATTAGCACTCTTTCTGTTTTTATAAAAGATGTAAACATCATTTTAACAGGTCTCTATTCATAAGATAGATTTTCCATCTAAGTGGGAAATAAAATACTGGAAAGGTGAAACTTCTTAAAATATTTCAATCAGACATTCTTGGGCACTTCTAATGATGTTTGACTCCATCTGTGGGACTGGAGGGGACCTGGAATCCTATCTCCCCTCTTTGTGGGGAGATGGGAAAGGAATTCCAACATTGCTGGTGTTGAACCAAAAGTTTCACAGCATGACATTTGGTTTTCCTGCTGTGTAAATAACCGTAATCCCAACTTCCAGAGTCTGACTTACTTCTGTCAATTTAATGTCTGAGTTTTGGTATAATTGCAAAAGAAACTTAAAGGTAAAAATTGCGAATTTTTAAAAAAGATTTTATTTATTTGACAGAAACAGGGAGAGAGGGAACACAAGCAGGGGGAGTGGGAGAGGGAGAAGCAGGCTTCCTGCAGAGCAGGGAGCTTGATCTCAGGGCCCTGGAATCATGACCCGAGCTGAAGGCAGATGCCTAACAACTGAGACACCCAGGTGCCCTAAGATTGTGAATTTTTACTTGTAGAAGTATTTTTTCTGGAATATTATTGAGATATTTAGTTTGGATTGATTGATGCAATTAAACTGGGAGTTAACAAAAGGGTGCTCTGTCATTATATTGATACCAACTCCTCACTCCTGGGAGATGCATCATGCTTTGAGGGATTTGTTTTTTCCTTCTCCTGTTCTGTCTTCTTCTCTGGTCCATTCCTTCCTGTGGCCACTGATGCTGACTGCAGAATGGCTGACTGGGGTGAATGGTACAGTCTATAGCAATGGAGACAACAAATTTGCTTTACAAATTTGGGGATAGGATTGGCGGCATTTTATTTACAGATGAAGTAAGCCAGACACAGTGCCACAGAAAGGAGTGTATACAGTTTACTTTATTAATGTCCTAACATGGGAGCAAATCAGATAAAAGGTGGGGACAGATAATCCCAGAAATAAACAATTAGCTATACTTGTTTTACTTATAGGTAGAGATACCATCTGACATTATTTTTATCTTCTCAGAAACATGTTGGATAGTGTATGTATTTCAGGCTTTCAGAGCTATTGCTATTTCTTTGGTGCATAATCTAAACTTACCTTTTTGGGAAAAAAATATCCGTTATCCTTCAATTATATAAGAATTCTTTTTATGGAAGCTGGTAATAAACAAAATAAGTATACGACACTCAGAGCATCCATAGAAACAATGCTGGCTAAGGCTATTGAATTATTAGCTTATGTTTTCTTCTCTTCATGTTTTACTCTTCTGTTCTAGGATAAATCAATCTTTGGTGCCTCCTTAACTCATGTTAGTTTTCTATAAACAGGAAACACAAGTTTCTTGGGTTTTGTTTTTCTGAACACTATTGCTTTTTTTTTTTTAAGATTTTATTTATTTATTTCAGAGACAGGGAGAGAAAGTAAGAGAGAGCACGAGACGGGAGAAGGTCAGAGGGAGAAGCAGACTCCCCGTGGAGCAGGGAGCCCGGTGTGGGTCTCAATCCTGGGACTCCAGGATCATGACCTGAGCCGAAGGCAGTGGCTTAACCAACTGAGCCACCGAGGCACCCTGAACACTATGCTTTTTGAAAAGCAAGAAGAAAGGTGATAATTTTGGAAGTAGCAGAAGGAGATGCTGGAAGGAAATGCAGGTTAAGTTGTTTGAGTTAGTGGGACTTATTAAGTGCAGTTTTAGTTCCCTTGAAGGAAAATGACTACTTGGTACAAATAGGGAGGCTGATCCCTGTGCCCTGGCTATAGCTTTTATCAAGTTCCGTGCATCCTAAGGGCTAGACACAGCGAAGCTATACAACACCAAGAGGCCATGCTGACTTGGACTGTGGGCAGCTCATAGTGGACCAATGACCAGAGACTTTACTAATTGTCCTTCTGGAAACCACATACAATGCTGTGTTGGAAGCGGCCATGGAAGGGGTAAGGTTTTAGGGATTCCCAATATTGATTGAGACTGAATTTATAGGCCACACTGTAAGACGTGGAATGGAAGTTAGATATAATGTGAGTTCTAAGGAAATAAGAACATTGTCTACCAAAGTTTGTGGAATGAGAATCATATGTGCTGTGTAAGTTCACCTTAGTCTTACTCTGGCTCAGTTGTATATATACCCTTAACTGTTTAATTCTTTATCTTTTTAAATTGAAGTGTAATTAACATAGAGTATTGGTTTCAGGTGTGTAATACAATGAATTAAAAATTCTATACATTATTCATGTTCATCGAGATAAATGTACTCTTGATCTTTATTTCTCCTTTCCACCCCCAACCTGCCCTCTGGCAACCAACAGTTCTCTGTATTTATGAATCAGGTTTTTTGTTTCTCTTTTTCTTTGTTTTGTTTCTTAAATTCCACAAATTAGTGAAATCTTACAGTGTTCATCTTTCTCTGACTTACTTCACTAGCATTATAATTTCTAGGTCCATCCATGTTGAAAATGGCAAGATCTCATTCTTTTATATAGCCAAGTAATATTTCATTGTGTATTTTATAATATACCCACCCACCCACACAAACACATGCCCCCACACACACCCACAGTTTCTTTATCCCTTCATCTGTGTGTGAGTACTTGGGTTGCTTCCATATCTTGGCTGTTGTAAATAATGCTGCAGTAAACACAGGAGCACATACATCTTTTCAAATTGATACTTTTGTTTTCTTTCAGTAAATATCCAGTAGTGGAATGGCTGGATCATATGGTAATTCTATTTTTAATGTTTTTGAGGAATCTCCACACTGTTTGCTATACTGGCTGCACCAGTTTGCATTCCCATCAACAGTGCATGAGGTTCCTTTTTCTCCACACCCTTGCCAACTCTTGTTATTTCATAGGTTTTTGGTTTTAGCTATTTTGATAGTTATAAAGTGGTATCTCATGGTGGCCTTGATTTGCATTTCCCTAATGATGAGTGATGTTGAGCATATTTTCAGGTATCTGTTGGCTATCTGTATGTCTTCTTTGGAAAAATGTCTATTCAGGTCCTCTGGCCATTTTCTTTTATTTTTTTTTCTTTTATTTTTTTTAAGATTTTGTTCACTTATTTGACAGAGATCACAAGTAGGCAGAGAGGCAGGCAGAGAGAGAGGGGGAAGCAGGCTCCCCGTGGAGCAGAGAGCCCCATGTGGGGCTTGATCCCAGGACCCTGAGACCAGACCGGAGCTGAAGGCAGAGACTTAACCCACTGAACCACCCAGGTGCCCCTCCTCTGGCCATTTTCAACTGGGATTGTTTGTTTTTCTGGTGTTGACTTGTGGAAGTTCTTCATATATTTTGGATATTAATCCCTTATCAGATATATCATTATCAAATATCTTCTCCCATTCGGTAGGTTGCCTTTTTGTTTTGTTAATGGTTTCCTTCTCTTTGCAAAGCTTTTTATTTTGGTGTAGTTCCAATAGTTTAATTTCACTTTTATTTCCCTTGTCTTAGGAGACATATCTAGAAAAATTTTTCTACAGATGATGTCAAAAAAATTACTGCCTATGTTTTCTTCTAGGAGTTTTATAGTGTCAGGTTTCACATTTAAATGTTTAATTCATTTTCAGTTTACTTTTGTGTATTGGTTTAAGAAAGTGGTCCAGTTTCATTCTTTTCCATGTAGCTGTCCAGTTTTCCCGACACCATCTGTTGAAGAGGCTGTCTTTCCCCATTGCATATTCTTGCCTTCTTTGTCGTAGATTGACCATATAAGCCTGGGTTCTCTGTCCTGTTCCATTTATCTATGTCTGTTTTTGTGCCAGTACTATATACTATTTTGATTGCTACAGATTTGTAGTGTATCTTGAAATCTGGGATTATGATATTTCCAGCTTTGTTCTTATTTTTGTGTAATTATTTTAAGCTTTTTTTCCAAATTGAAGACATTTTATTTCTGCAGAAAAAGAAGTATTTGGAGTAAATTTCATTGGCTTATTCATATAAAGTATCAATGCATTGATGTAATAACCCATAAATTAATTAGAATTTATACTATTTTTCTTCTGCTCTTGAAATATTTATCAATCTAACCGTTTAATGTTAAGAGATTGAACATAAAATTCTCTACTCTCTTACTATATTTTGATACTGATTTCTAGAAAATCTTTCCAACTGTTGGAAACGAATACTTCCTGCACTTCCTTAAATTATACCCGAATTCACTCTGGAAAGCTATTTTGAATAGTTGAGCTCCCCCACTCCCTGCTTTTAAAAATATTTCAAGGCCCACCAGTCAGAATTTGTCTAAATAGCAATTACAATATTTTGAATAACTGGTAACCCATATACTAAAAATGCAATCTGGGTGAAAGTTGCCCCAGTGTCCCTTTGTTTAATTTGTTCTACAATGCAAGATTTTCAGAAAACTGACTTTTTGTACAGATTTGGCTTTTTGATTCTGAAGATTATTCATTTGTACTATTTCCAGTTTTTTGCTATTATAAGTAGTGCTCTGTTCATTTCTATCTTTTTCTTTTTGAACAGATTCTTGAAAGTCAACTCACTGGTTAGGATTTTTCTCAGACACTTGATATAAATCAGCAAATTGGTTTTTTTTTTAAATCAATCTCTTATATTCCCGCTACAGTGCATCAAAATGTCTTTCTTGCTGTACTCTCACCAGCATTAATGGGAGCATTTTACAAATTATTTGTTAATTTAATAGAAGAAAACTGGAGTCTCATTGATCTTTAATATACATATCTTTGATCAATAGCAAGATTCGATAGGTTTTTTTGTTTTTGTTTTTGTTTTAGTCACTGCATATTCTTTTAGGCTGCTTTCCTGTTTTTAATCACTTTTCAATTAGAGTTAGTGTTTCTTACAGTTTTATATAATTAAATATATTTACATAGTTTTGTATAATACAGGTTGTTAAAAGTTTGCTTTGCTTTCTGAAAATGTATCCTTGTTGATTCATTATGTTTTAGTGTACTTTGTGGTGTTTTAACATTTACTATATTCTTTTCTCATTTAAATTAATAATACAGGCTCTGAGTCACTCACTGTGACTTGAAGAATGCACAGGAACTTTTCAGGTGAAAAAGGAGAAAGAGAATTTCAGACTGAGGGAAAAGCAAAAAGGAGCTGAACCCATTAGGGAAGTGATAGAGGTGAGTGTTGCTGAAACACAACTTGGTTGGGGCAGCAGCAGAAGGGGGGGGGTCGAAGGGGGGGGGGGGGGTGAGGTCAAATGACCAAACATCAATTTTCTGGAAGACATTCAACCAAAAGTTCAGTTTCCCAAATTTTCTATTTTAAAAATGACTTTTCTTCACTAAAATTTCATGCTTTTTTTCCCCAAATGGGATACTTCAATTCTCCTTTTACAATTTCTGAAGGCTTTTAGTTTGCAAATTTTTCTCCTTACAGCATTTTAAGTAGTGTTCATGCTGTCAAAAGTAAGGTTCATAGTTACTTTAGTGCACTTATTGATGTCATTTATAGAAAACTATGTTTCATAGTAAATATAAAATTAGAATTTCATCTGGGAACTTTTCACTTTACACTGTTTTCTCATTTTCCCCATTTTTTTCCCCTGTGGTAAAATTTCACATAATGTAATATTAACTGTCTTGACCATTTATAAGTGCGCAGTTCTGTGGTATTAAGTACATTTATACTATTGGGCAACTACCATCACCATCTCCAAAAGTCTTTCATCTTGTAAAACTGAAACTCTGTGCCTATTAAACAATCATTTCCCATAACCCCTACCCCCAGTCCCTGGCAATCACTACTTCACTTTCTTTTACTGTTTTTTTTATTTCTCATTTCCCCCCATGTCCTAGCCTCAGCTTCTGGTAACCACCATTTTACTCTGTCACCATGAGTTTAGCATTTATTTTTTTTATTTTTTTAGATTCCACATATAAATGGTATCATACAATATCTCTCATCTTTCTTTGGCTTATTTCACTTAGCATACTGTCCCCAGGTTTATCCATATTGTCACAAATGGCAGGATTTCCTTCCTCTTCATGGCTGAAGAATATTCCTTTGGTATATAAAACACGTTTTCTTTATCTCTACCTCTGTTGATAGACATTTAAGTTGTTTCTATACATTGGTTATTGTGAATAATGGTGCATGGTGCTGTGACTATGGGAGACAGAGAGCTCTTTGATGTTGTGATTTTATCTTCTATGGATAAATACCCAGAAGCAAGATTGCTGGATTCAGTGGTAGTTCTCTTTTTAATTTTTGGAGGAACCTCCATACTCTTGTACCCAGTGAATGTATCAATTTACATTCTCAGCAAGAGTACACAAGGGGTCCCTTTTCTCCATGTTCTCACCAACACTTGTTATCTCTTGTATTTTTGGTGATCGCTATTCTGACAGGTGTAAGGTGATACCTCATTGTGGTTTTGATTTGCATTTCCTTGGTGGGTAATGAAGTTGAGCACCTTTTCATATACTTGTTGGCTATTTGTGTGTCTTTGGGAAAATGTATTCAGGTCCTTTGCCCATTTTCTGATCAGGTTATTATGGATTTTTTATTGTTGGTGGTGGTTTGTGTTTTGCTACTGAGTTGTAAGAGCTTCTTCTCCATTTTGGATATTACCACTTTGTTAGATACACAATTTGCAAATATTTTCTCCCAATCTATAAGTTGCTTTTCTTTTTATTGATTGATTCCTTTGCTGTGCAGAAAATTTTTAGTTGTGACAGAGTCCTACCTGTTTATTTTTGTTTTTGTTGCCTGTGCTTTTTGCCATCAGATCCCATTTTCTAAGACTGCTATCAAGGATTTTTCTGCTTGTACTTTCGTCTAAGGGTTTTACAGTTTCGGGTCATTTAGGATTGTGTATATGCTTGGCTTGGCCATGTCTGAGCTGCTTTTTGACCCTTTAAGGTTAAGTTCATCTAACTTGCCAGGAGTTTTAGGAACCCCTCTGGGCTGCCACCAGTTCAGTCTTATCAGTAACAAAACTGTACTGTGATTAATTCCCTTTCAATTTTTTTTGGCCTGTCTCTTAACTAGTTTCTAACTTGGGTGTAGCGAACAGGAATGCTATTCACTGGACACCCAATACCCCAACATCTTGGATCCTTGGCTAGAAATCTTGACCTGATATTTGGGGAGGAAAAAAAATCAGATTTCTGGCACAGCCTGAGCAGGAGGCATCAGTTTCAGTGCTTTTACATGTCATGTGGGGTTTTGACCTTAGTGGGTTGCAGCAGTTTATATTTCAGTAGGTTTTTAACTGGATCAGGCAGGACAGGGCTCAGTAAGCATAAAAAATGGAGCACTCTGGCTGCCCTTATCTTGACCCACACTGGCTTAGCTTTTAACCAAGCAGGGTCTGCTGACACAAGGATTAAATGATCAAAGGAAAAAGCTATTTAGTCCTAGTTAAGGCCTATATCAAAACAAGCTGAGCCTTCCAAGTGTTTGAGCTTTCCAAGCATTTGTGCGTTGGGGCCAAGGGGAAAAAAAGAAAACTTTTGCTGTTTTCTCAGGCAAGTGTACGTGTGGAATTTTTTAACAATTTGAGATATAATTGACATATAACATTGTGTAAATTTAAGGCAGGCAATGTGTTAATTAGATACACTTATATATCATAATCTGATTCACACTGTAGTGTTCGCTAACACCTCCATCATGTCATGATTATCTTTCTTGTGGGTGAGAACATTCCAAATCGATGTAGTCACATAGTAACTTTCAAGTATATAATATGGTATTGTTAAATATAATCACAATGCTGTGCACTGGGTCCCCAGAACTCACTTATCTTCTAAATGCTAGTTTATACCCTTTGACAAACACCTCTAAATTTCTCCCATTCCCCAGCCCCTGGTAACCACAATTCTACTTTATTTTATGAGTTCAGCTTTTTTTAAATGCATATATAAGTGGTATCTAATCTCACTTCTGTGTGTGTGTGTGTGTGTGTGTGTGTGTGTAGGGTATTGAAGAGATATCTATGCTCCCATGTTTACTGCAGCATTATTCACAGGAGTCAAAATATGGAAACAACCTAAGTGTCAACTGACAAATAGATAAAGAAGATGTGAGATCTATATATGGGATATTATTCAGCCATGAGAAAGAAGGAAATGCTGCACTTTTATACTTAAAATAGCAGAGAGAATCATGGGGGATAGAGGCCAACAGTGTGTGTTTCATGTCAGGTTGAGAAGCCCCAGATTTAGTTCATCTTAATGTCATTTGGAATTATATTGAGGGATAAGAGGCAAAAGAAAAAAATGGAGAGTCCAATCTTTAGGAATTAAGTGATTTTGCTGTATGCATAACTCTAAGTCCTCACTGTGTCATCTCAACTGGGACTTGGATTTATTAATTATATAAATTTGGGCCAAGGTTTTAGGGCTCATAGACCCAGACTGTGTTTATACCTGGAAGAGGGGGGTAGATTTCGTTAACAATTAGAAAGTGATATTTAAATTAAGGATGATGTGCTATCATTTGTTGTTAGATAAACATGTAAATGAAATTGAAATACCAAAAGTTGAGAGGACATAAATACCTGTTCTTGAAATACTTTCTCTTGGAGAATCAGATTTATTCAAGACATCAAGGAGGGAGGCACCTGGGTGGCTCAGTCAGTTAAATGTGCAACTCTTGATTTTGGCTGAGGTCACAATCTCAGTGTCATGAGATCAAGCCCTGCATCCGGCCCCAAGCTCAGTGTGGAGTCTGGCTGAGATTCTGTCTTTCCCTGCCCCTCCTCCTGCGTGCACACTGGAGCATGCTCACTCAGTGCTCTCTCTCTCTCTCTCTCTCAATAAATAAAATTAAAAATAAGCCAAGGAGGATCTAGAGTAATTTAACATCTATACTTAAGGCTTGCTATCTGTACAGGAGCAGTAGGAAAATGAAAGAAAATAGAGAACTATGGACTGATTGAGCTGATAGAGATTTACTTTAAGAACTTAGAACCAGGTAAAGAAGATATAAAAGATGAAAGAAAATGCTTTTGTTTCTAAGTTGCCTTTAAGGGGAAAGCCCTGGCAATGGGCCTTAATGATAAAATGGAAGGCACTGAGTACACAGCTTTGCTAAATGCCAAGTGAGGTAATGTTAAAAGCAAGATTTGGCCAATGCTGTAAAATGAACCTCTGGGATACAAGAATATATCTGAAATGTTTTAAAACTAATCATTACTATGAACTTATCATTAAAATGTAGTCGCCATTCTTAAGCATGGTGAACTTGAGGATGGCTCCAGCAATCACTACTGCTCATCTGTGATGCTACACACTCACTTTCAACAAGCCTTTCTGGAGGAACATCTCACATTTTCTTCTTTTTCATGTTCTTTATATTCTTTATTATGTGTAGTACATAATTCTGGTTGGTTTTGTTTGTTTATTTGTTTTCCCCCTTAGGAAAGATTAGGACCTAAGTATAACATTCTGCTTTTACTTTATTTTCATCAGATAAGAATTTTTTTGAAATGAAACTTTTACTGGAAAGACTCATGGCTTAATTGGAATTAAAAAAAAATAAAACTAAAGGTTTTTGTAAAGCTTATTTCTTAAGAATGAAATATGGCAAACAGCATGACATAGTCTTTATTGTTCTGCCTAGATGGATATTTAAATGCACCTTCTTTGGCTCAAACCAGGTATAGTGTCCTCCATAAAGTTTTCTGGCTAATGTTCATTGAATATTCATATTGGCAATCTATTTCCTTTTTAAGTATTTAAAAATTTTTAATGATTGTTTTTGTGTATCATTGATCATCGTTAAATTTACTCTTGCCAAAATACATATAAACTTAAACATCAACTGAATGACAGGATTTCAGTACATAAACCACATGTGATTTTTTTTCAAGTTATACTTAACATGGGAACCTATCTTTGAAAACAATTCTTTAAATTTTAAAAATAAATCTGGATGATATGCCTTGTGTCTATGATTGATTACACTGATAAGAATGAAGTAGGTAACCACATGATCAAATACAATTCAAGAATGCCAGAGACCACAATGAAGTAGACACTTAGCACTTCAGCTTTCCAAGTTCCAAGACCAAAGCTGAAACTGAATAGCTGTTCTTAGTCACATCCTGCAGTCTGTGTGAATCCAAGTGAAAGACGTCATCTTAAAACTACAGATATGTTGTGCATTAGTGTTGAAATTGTGAAATGACTGCTGGAAGATTGCATTCTTCTCTAACATACATTTTTGCTCAATATTATGTTTCTTAATTTCCTGTGCCCTTTATAGTATTTATATCCCAACTTCTTCATAAGCATTTTTCCCTTCAGTCCAATCACGATTCTAGGAATCTAAGATTACATGTTCACAAATATAAAATAATATGCAGAATATATATAATTTGTTAGATGTTATTCCGTTTACTTCCATATCACTTGTCCTATTTTAAAGTCTTAGCAACAATGTATAAGAAAGGCTGTTGAGGGACGCCTGGATGGCTCAGTGGGTTAAAGCCTCTGCTTTCGGCTTGGGTCATGATCCCAGGGTCCTGGGATCGAGCCCTGCATCGGGCTCTCTGCTCAGCAGGGAGCCTGCTTCCTCCTCTCTCTCTGCTTGTCTCTGCCTACTTGTGATCTCTGTCAAATAAATAAATAAAATCTTTTGAAAAAAGAAAGAAGAAAAAAAAAAAGGCTGTTGACCCCCTGGTTTGCCTTTCCTTTGAAAACAGTTGAGAGTTTCTGAGTCACAGAGTAAAACAAATCAAAACAAAAATTGTAATATTGGTTTGCAAGTATAATAACTAGGCAATTATATTCTTAGAAAACTAAGAGAAATAAAAATGTACACCAACAAGAATACATGTGACAAAGTGTTCAAAACTGCTTTAATCATTTTAGCAAAATCTGGGAAAGAATCCAAATGTTTATCAATATTGTTCTATGTTTATTAAATGCACTATTAAAAAGGTATAAAAATATTTTAACTTAACGATATTCACAACAGTGTAGAAGAGTCTCAGAAATACGATGTTGATCAAAAGAAATCAGACCTAAAAGAGTACATACTGAGCTTTCTTTCACATGAATTTCTGGACTATAAATAATAAGTGATAATAACAAATAAGAATAGAGTTGGCCCTTGTCTAGATTGGGAGATTTCTTAGAATGGCAAAGGAGGGAAATTTCTGGTATGATAGAAATGTTCATTATCTTGTGATCATGGTTTTAATGGGTGTATGTATTTGTCAAAGCTCATTGAACTGCATAGCTTTAAAAGGTTGAATGTTTTGCATGCACATTAGATCACAATTTAAAATTTATATTACATGTATAAATTTATGTATTTGTAGTAAAATAACATCAGTTCCAGAAACTCAGGGGGCAAGGTCATGATTTGGGCTTGTATTGAGAATTAATTCTCCACAGATCTCTCTCATTGAGGCATGTTTGTAACTGAGGTACCGTCCTATATCCTAGACTATCTTTATGTAAGTTTATATATAGGATATAACTGTCCTATATCCTAGACTATCTTTTCAGAAAGACTTCTAGTAAATTCCCTTTTGACTTCATCTACCCCAATGAAGTTTCTGCTCAAGGCTCATGACTTTCAACAGGAAAATGCAATGGGGTTAGACTAAATTGACCTTTTGAGGATGCTTTTTATAAATCTAAATGTTTAATAGGGATCTCAGCTTAATTTACAGTTGTTAAAAAACAACTTTTGGAGGGAAAAGTGATCCACTATAGTTCTCTGGTTCAAGGTGTGGGATGCAAGAAGTAAAAGAAAGATATATCTGTGAATCTGCAACTACTTATATAATATATATATCCTAATAAGTGCAAGAGTTTTTGCAAAAATAGTTTGGACAAAGAAGATTACAGTGAAAAGCATTTAAATAGTATGCTTATTTTTCTGTCTTAAATGTGGAGTTTGTACACATTTAATCTCTAATTCCTTTTTAGATGCCAGTTGTGTTCATTCTATGTGTATATGATAGGCCTATTATATATATTTATATATATATACATATATATATACACCCACACACACATACACACATATATATATTTAATAATGAGAATGATGATGGATTTCTTTATTATTTATGTATACACACAAATACGATAATGAATACCTATAAGAACTTGAATGTTTTCCTCTCCATATTTGATGCAACAGAGCCTCAGAGTTGTTAGAAACTCACAGCTAGTAAGTGTCAGACTCAAGGTTTTTCCTGAGGTCGATTTAATTTCAGAGCCTGCCATTTTTCTATCACTTGATGCTGGTTCTCTAGCAGTATGAATAGGAGTGTTAAAGACTAACTAATTATAAATGAATAAGTTGGTATATCTCTTAACTCACTTTTGACAGCTGCTTCCAATATTCCTTTTTGTATTTATATATTATTTTTCACCATAAAAAATGCAAAACTGGTTTCCTGCATGTCAACTCTGTTCATCCACGCCTCTCTATCTTCAGCCCCTTCTCTTTCAAAGTGAAAATTGTATTGCTAAACAGTTGGCTTCCCAGCTCACAATCTCATCTAGTTCCAATTTCGTTCAGAGACAGGTGTACATTGATAAGAATTTTATCTCTGGGAGTTTCTACCAAGTTCATAGCTGCTGCTTCAAATAAATGGCTCCCTCATAGTTGGTGAAAATGGGGCACTGCATAACAATAGCCAAAGCCCTGTTATGTTTTGTCCTCTGGTAACAATATAATGAGAAATCAATGGAAAGGAAGAACAGGTTTGGGATGGATTAATAATAATGGGAAGATTTACCATGACCTCAAACTTCAGGGCCCTTGACATGCACAGGTACCTTCCAAAGCTCTGTCTGGTCGTAACAGATTTCTATAACTTTTCTTCAAGAGTCCTCTCACCCCAGACTATGTTCCACTAATCTAGAGTCTGTCTTGAAGTTTGGAAGTGATAGGGATATTTCTAGCTTGAATGCAAGGTCAGTATCAAGGAAAAGAAAGGTAATGGGGTAGAGGCTAATACAGGAAAGGAGAGGAGCAGGAAAGGGCAAAGGGGCAAAATGATACAGTTGCTGTTTTCAAAATGGAATGTTTGGGAGTAATCCAGAAATCAGAACAAAGAGGACATTGAGACAAAAATACACTGAATATGGGATTAGGGACAAAAGAGATATCAATCTCCCTTCTCACTTGGGAGCATTCCTTGGCGATAAAATTGCCACATCAATTCCTCACACAATTGACTTCACATATATTTAAATTTCGGTTTGTTATAGCAAATATTGTATAAAACTTTACCTGAGAGTTTACCTTTCTATAACTGTTAGAACTAAACACAGAAGCTAAAACTCAGTTGCATGTCAAGAATTTATCTTAGGTAAATAACAAAATAGAACAGGCCAAGTACTGATGGAAAAATAGCCTTCATTGGAGAGATCCAGGGCCTTCTGATCTCCCCTGATTTATGTACAAAGTCTTGACTCATTTCAGTTCTGAAATGTATGGTTTTTTTCCATGATGCATGCATTCAAAGAAACTCTTTTCTTCTTTTTCCTTTTTTTTTTTTACTGAAATTGGAATAACTGAAAAAAAAAAAAAAAGAAGAAGAAACACAGAAACAGCAGAATGATTCCTTTTTGCCTAAACATACTCCTGTTCTGATTTGTAGTAGTACTTTGTCTCTGTTACTTTTCTATGATCTTGGCTTATTTCATGCACATTTTATCCCTGCTGTTGTTAAATCTTTCTTTAGTTTTGCCAGCTCCTGAAGGTCTTTGGAAAAGCCACCCATAGAAATGCATAAACCTGGAATTAATATTTAACTAAATTATGAAGGCTTTGGTAGTAAAAACAATGAGATGTTCCATTTTTCTCAACCAAAAAATTGCATATGACCCAAAACTCTTGAGTACTGAAGCAAAGAGTCATGTTGTAAGGCAGAGGGAAGAAATACTGGATTAAGGATGTGTTCATAAATTAGGAAGAAATTTATCAAAAGAGAAAAGTAAAAGAGTCACAAAGTAACTTTGTCTCCTGAAGAGATATGAAGTGTCTGTAAGAGTAGGGAGAATTTATGAGCACAGTAGAGGGAAGACTCATTTTCCTCAGTAAATTACAGAAAGTGATTTGAACAAGTTAAGATGTAGAAGAAATTTCCTATAATTATTTAAAACCATCCCATGAAATAATTAATATTTTTGTTAGTTTCAAGGACACTTAATCAGGGTGGTCTTTCGTATTTCAGGTCTTTTATTTGGTGCCTGTGGTGGTTTCCTGTGTGTGTGTGTGTGTGTTTGTAACTATCAAGTCTATGGTATTCTTAACTGTAATTATCATGCTGTACATTAGATTCCCAGAATTTATTCATCTTGTAACTCTAAATTTGTATGCTTTAACATCTCCTCACTTTCTCTACCCCGAAGACCCTGGTAACCACTCTTCTGTTTCTATGAGTTTGGCTTTTTTAGATTCCACATATAGGTGGTATCCTATAATATTTGTCTTTCTCTGCCTGACTTATTTCACTTTGCTTAATGAACTCAAGGTCCATTAATGATGTTGCAAATGGTATGATTCCTTCTTCTTTCTTCCTCATGGCTGAGTACTATTCCATTGTTTATCCACTTATCTACTGACAGATACTTAGGTTGTTTCTATATTGGCTATTATTAATAACGCTGCAATGAACATGGAAGTGCAGATACTGCTCTGTGATAGTGATTTCGTTTCTTTTGGATAAGCACATGTAGAATACTAATTTTGATCTTCTCTGATACTACTTAAAAAAATTAACTCAAGATGAGTTAAAGATTTAAAAGTAAGACCTGAAGCCATAAAACATCAAGGAAAAGACATAGGGAAACAGCTCCTTGACATTGGTATTGGTAGAGAGGCTTTGGATAGGACACCAAAAACATAAGCAACAAAAGCGAAAATTATTAAGTGAGAATATATCAAACTAAAGAGCTTCTGCACAGCAAACAAAATGATCAACAAAATGACAAGACAGCTTGTGGAAGGGGAGAAAATATTTGTAAGTCATATATCTGATATGGGGTTAATATTCAAAGTATATAAAGAACTCCTGTAACTCAATAGCAAAATAGAAAACTGATTTTGAAATAGAGTAGAAAACAAGACTATTATAAAACTGATTTATATGATCATGTAGTATATTCAGACATTTTGAATCACTTTGTTACTTGGTTCATGTAACACCCCAGTTTGAGTGTTACATTGGAGGAAAATTAGGTACACAGTGACTGGCAACCTTGTGCAGTATCACACACTGAGGTAGTTTAGAAGCCATGTCATGAACTCAGGTCCTTTTGATGCCAAATGCTGTGGTTTTTGTTTTTACTAATTCTAGCTCATCAAGAGTATACTTCTCTAATAGAAAGAAAAGTTAGCATTTTCTAATGGGCGGATATTTGCCAATAATATCCATCCCACACATCCTTCTATCCATTCATGAATGTATTCATTCATTTATTCAACAAATACTGTTTTATCATTTATTATGTACCAAGTGGTGGGAAAGTCCTGTTAGGTCAAGTAGAGAGGTTTCACCATGTTTTGAACATGTTTTACTATTTTCTCACCTAGAGGTCACAGTTTTGATTATTCTGTACAATCTCTCATATGGAAAACATACCTTAGGTGCTTATTATATAAGATAGTACATTGAGGAACTTTTTTATTATAAAAATAAGCTTACATGATTATAGAGGCTGAGAAGTTTCATGATCTTTCTACAAGTTGGAGAACCAGGAAACCTAGTGCTACAATTCAGTGTGGGTCCAAAGACCTAAGAATCACAGAGGGGCTGATGGTGTAAGACCCAGCCTGAATTTGAAAGCCCAAGACCCAGGAGCAAGAATGTCCCTGGACAGGAGATGGATATCCCAATTCAAGGAGAGAGCAAATTTGCCCTTGCTCCACATTTTTATTCTAGCTATCCAGTTTGGAAAGGCAGCAACCTGAGCGAGCACTATTTGGCTACTAACATATTCGTTTTACCATCATAATATATCTTCTATCTATCCCCTTCGCTTTGGATTCATCCCCCCACCCTACTCAACACCAACATTGGGTACTTTGATTTACGGCTAAAAGTATTGCAAAAATACCTGTATGTTCTTTCTGCCATTTTCAGCTAAGACAAAACCAAATTCTACACACTTAGAAGAAAGACTGGTCTCACATGCAGATGTAATCATATAAGTAACTTGCTTAAAACATTTTCTTCCCATTTTGATAAACCCAAACTCCCCATGTGCCAAATATCCCTTCTTTCCATAGCATTCCTAAACCTTGTCGGTCACTGGGTCTCAGGATTTTTCCCAGCAGGATGCATTTGCATGAGTGAACTGCCCCTTGTCCACGCTCAGAGTGTAATACCTACCCCCAACAAAAAAATTTTTTTTACAGAGGTTAAAAGAAAATATAAGCAGAGTGTATGCGTTTTGAGTAATACTTGCCGTTCTCCTTATACAAATGTATCCTAGACAAAATTTAAAAAGTAAGTTAAATCTCAACTTTGGAATACTGCAGTTATTCTCCTCTCAGCTATTAAAGCACTTTGTTCTGGCAGTGGCCCAGATAAAGAAGGTTGTAATTCCTTCATGGTAGCTCTAACACCTCCTTGTTTGCTCCATCTGAGAAAACCTCGGAAAGCAAATGAGTCTAAGTAAGGGCATAAAAATAAACCCTAATACATTCTAAAATACAAGAGGAAATCACTCACAAATATTAGTGGGCTTTTGGGTTTTGCAGGGGGGTGTTTTTGGTTTTGTTTTTTCCTTTTTCTTTGCAAATTACTGGTGAAATTTCAGGAATCAAGTGTGGTGGTGGAAACATGATGATGACAGGCAGTGAGGCCTTCCCTCCTCTCCCTGTCATGACTTTACAGCAACTTCTGGGTGCTACTTAACACTTAGCACATTTCATTTGAAGTCTTTATTGACCGATCTGTCTCCTCTTAAATACTCTTAAGTTCCCTGAGAAGAGGGACGTGGTGTACTGTCTTTTCTCTCTGGCTCCTAGGAAATTTCATAGAACATGGAAATAGATGTTGGCTCAGTGAATGAGCAAACAGGTACTTCCCAGTATTACTACTAATATTTTTGGCTAGTACCTTAATTTTCTTTTTCTTTTTCTCCCTAAAAAGAGCAGTAATACAGGTACAAGCAAGGTCTGGTGAAGTTAACTCATGTTGTCACAACTTAAAAACTGTAAAGCACTACAAGACATCAGAAAGCCGTGATTTGAAAATATGGGTTACTCTCTTTCGATACAAGTAGCAGACAAGATTGTGGGGGTTAACTGATATTTTCCTTCCTTTTCCCTTATTTCATGTTAAAATTCCCTCTCATTGGAGGCCCTTTAACAAGACAAATGAACTCTTATGTCTGACAGAATATTACTCAATAGGATACACGCAGTTAAGTTACTGTGAATTCTAGCACAGCTGAGATCCTGAATATATGTTCTGTTTGGTTGTCCAGTATATTAACTTGCCCTAATAAATAAATGCCTGTTTGTTACTCTCACGTCTTTTAGAAACTATAATTTCCTAAATCTCACTATAGCCTACCCCATCTTCTCATACTCTGCCAGGCTTTTGTGAAATGGAATTAACAATTCATAGCATCCTCTTCTATTTTTATGCCTAATGGTAGGGTACAGTGGCAATCTTCTGGTCTATAAATTCACATGTTTTTTACTTCTTCCCCTTTCCCATGTGTGACATTTGCTGCCCTTCACAAATTCAAATCCCCTTTCATTCAACAACAGGATATGTTGTTTCTCTGTCTTCTTCCTATGATGTGCTCTGAGTATCTGGCGTTAAATGGAAGACTGATTGGATACTCCTAAAAATGCCCACAGTTGGTGTTGAAGACTCATTTCAGTGACAACAGAGCACACTGAAGATTTTTTTTTTTCTTTTATGAACGAACAACAACAATGTCCACACTGATTTACAGTCATCTCTATTTGGTTTTCTCCAGTATAATTTCTCTCTACAGGTGCTCGGTGACTCAGTGGGTTAAGTCTCTGCCTTTGGCTCAGGTCGTGATATCAGGATCCTGGGATCGTGCCCTGCATTGGGCTCTCTGCTCAGCAGGGAGCCTGCTTCCCTCTCTCTCTGCCTGCCTCTCTGCCTACTTGTGATCCCCCTCTCTCTGTCAAATAAATAAATAAAATCTTTTAAAAAAATTTAAAAAGTAATTTCTCTCTTTAAATACCATCAAATTGTCAAAATCATCAGTTATTTCATTTTTTAACATAAGCAGGAAAGGTTTGACTTTTACTTAAAACTGAAATGGATGGAAAATATGAGTATAGGTTTGTGTCTGTGCGTGCGTGCACGCACACACACACGTGCGCACATGCTTTACAAAATACTTAAGTGCCACAAGCAGAAGGCACTACTGGCAGCATGGAGTTTGGAGGGGACGGGTATCTTGAAGTAAAGAAAACTAGGTAATCCAGTGCGATATATACTTTTGCCTTGGTGATACTGCATGTTCGTTGATTTTAGCCAACGACTGTTGCTTCATCGTCCTCTCCCTCATGAGGACCACTTGTCTGGTATTGATGGTAATTATATAGCATCTCTGACAGTCTCTAGGGATGTCTCCTCCTTGGCAGAGATGACGAGGCATCAGGGAGACTTATTCAGGATCCAGTGGAAGGAATATAAAGGGTGAGCTGGAACACAAAATGGGAAAAATGGAGAGTAGTTAAGGAAAAAAGACTGCCAGAATGTTAATGCTTGATTTTAAAGATCCTTGTGTTCCAACCCTTTGTTTTTCCATTCAGGGAAATTGAGACCCAAAGATCTTTAAAGCGTTGTTGAAGTACACAAGATTATCTAGATTTGGTCTTTTTTTTTTTATTACTCTTAGTTGCCCATAAAAACTTTGGTTAGAGAGCCAGTTCCAGGGTAGTTTCCTCATGGCTGACAATTCTACCACTGAGGGAGAGTTTCACTCTTCGATAATTATGTCTTGGTGCTCACTCTGGTGTTCTTACTTTCTCAACTCTCACTGATCCATTTTGAGTAATTCTACCTAACAGAGGTATTATTTTGAAAGATTGCTTTTGTTGAAGGCATCAGAATGTTATAAAAATACCTCACTTCTTTCCTCTGTGTTACCTCCCTAGACAAGAAAAAAAAGGCCATTTGGAAGAAACAATGTAGTTTCTTTGGTGAGTTTTTTTTTTTTTTTTTTTGGTCTCCCCCCATCCCCAACCCAAACAACGCCAGTGTTTACACACATCAGGATGTAGGCATCCTACTGCTGAAAAAAATAGATCTGTGTGAATTTGGATCTCAGGCATTTGCATTAACAAAATCATTTTCCATACTGAGGGACACAAAACTGGAGGGCTAAAAACTGGCACTACCCAGGTAAACTCCATTGTGCATGGTTTCCCAATATATACATATGCCTAGTCTGATGGTAAAGTCAAATCTGTTTCTTTGTTTCCCTTATATCTAGATCTAATCTTTTTAATATCTGGTATCTGAACACTTTGATCCTTCCTAATGATGACGTTCTAACAATTTTCCTATGCCCACTGGCTATGGAATTCTAGTAAATTCCAGGATGCTGCCCTGTCTCTGGTTGTAACAGATTTTGGTTTTGATACTAGCGTATCTTTTCCTTGATGTTGGTCCTTATTATCTTTTACTTGTCTTGGGTGGCAGAATTCTTTAAAAAGATTAATAAGCTCTCCCTTATTAAGATCCCTTAGCATTAACAAATAAAACTCTGGAAAATATGCTTATGGTATAATTTTTCACTTCAAAATTTGGTCTCACTGTTCTTTCTCTAATTGGAAAAGGGCAAGCTCCCATTGAACTACATTTCTAGATATCAAGTTCTTGACAAAATTGCTCAATTATTATGTTTAATTGAAATAATTGGTTCCTAGGCTTATAATCAGGTGTTATTAAAACTGTTCTAAGACCATACATTCACCATAGAGATTCATATTTGCATTTTCAGGATGAAATATGCTGCTTCAAATGGAACAGGGCTAAAATATTCACCAACTTTTATTATTCCAAACTTTATCTTATTGAACAATTATCTTAATGTAATAAAGGAAATGACTAGAGCACAAAGCATCTGTTTTTCTTCTGACAACTGGATTATCTGAAGTATAAAGAGTGCTGTGTTTACAGAATAACACATGATGTAATTGCAGTGATTACAAAATGAAATAGAGGAATTATTCTTTTTACATATAGTTTCTTTGAGGATGACAAAAGACAATAGTATTTGAAAACTTTTTATGTTCATAACTCATATCTGATTTTGATGAGTATCTAATTTCTTGTTTTTTTTTTTTGAGGCTTAAACTTTTAGATCACCTTCAGATATGAAGCTAAAATTTTTAACTCTGTATCATAACCTTCAGTATCTCAGTCTCCCAGGAGAAAATTGCAGTGTTCCTGGCTCAGTTTTGTAAAATATTCATGAAACTATGATGACATCATGAAGAATGATACTTTTATTCTCTAAAAGTGAATCTTGGTTTCTTTTCAAAAATAGCTAAATTTTCTAAAATGAAATGTCATCTCAGAAGTTCACTTTTTAAAAATTATCAGATAAAATATGAGTGGCTATCAAGAGTATTGGGCCCAGAAGTGATAGACCCCAAGGAGAGCACTCTAGCATCTGTACCGTAATGAAAAACTTATAACAAGCAGGAACTTACTTTTTCTGTAGACCAGAATGTTCTTCCCATTCTTCTAGCCCAGTGCTTTTCAGAGTGGTGTCCTTTGTAATTATGTGTTCATTATAATATCAATACAAATTTTTGTATACCTATAATGGGTTAGCTTTCACAATAGATAATATAAATATAAAAATGAATGCCCTGATCCACATCTCTGAGAAGTTCGCAGGCTAAGAGAAAAAGGCAACTATGTGAGCAGACAAATTATAGTACAACATGGTAAATGCTATGGAAAGGCTTCTGTGGCAACATTATGGCTACCTATCCAACAGTTCTTTCTGTCTGCCCGTCTGTACATAAACTCTGATTCTAATGAGTTATTGCATAGAGATACCTTCATATTGGGTAAGGACCAAATCTGTGCTCTAGGGATGGCATGTGACCCAGGTATGTCCAATAATAAATTGTGAAAAATCTACTTAAGACAGTTTTGGGGGAAAATTCCTTTATAAAATGTGAGATCTGGCTCTCTCTTTCTTCCTCTCCCACTCTCCCTCTTTCTGTCTCTTTCCTCCTCCCCTCCACACTCCTCCACCTTTACTTCTGTTTCTGCAGCAGCTACATCCCTGCTTCTTGACTTTGAAGAAGATCATGATCCTGGAGGTTTTGACAGTGATTTGGCAGTCACGACCTAGGAAATCATCAGACAAGCACATCATGAAGATGTCAGAGCAGAAGCAGAAGAATGAGAGATGAGAAGTTGACACGGTTTAGCAGCTGAATCGAACACCTTCTTCCATACATTTTGTTATCTGTGGGGTAAAAGGAACCCCTATTTGTTTAGGCCAATGTTGCATTTTCTGTTACTTCAGACAAAAGAATCTTCAGTGCTGCAGCTTCATATGGGAGGAGACCTTTAAATTTGATTTTTCGATATGAATAGGGGATTTTCAGGCCCAGAAGTTGTGAAGTTTTAGGCAGAAAGAATAACATGTTGATATTTGAAAAGTAAAAATCTGTCTGGAAACCTGGGAGAATTTCTGTGTACTATGGTTGGATTGAACACCAAAGAGAGGGGTAGAAACAAAATTGTGTGTGTCAAACTCAAGAGGTCAGACCGTCCTCTAGGCAATGAGGGGAACGTTACCATGGAGAGTTACATGATGGAATTGTTTTGTGTTGGTGACTGCCATGGCGGCTTTGTGGATAGACTTAAGGAGAAGCTTGATTTCGGAGAGAACAAGTTTCCTAAATATCCTGAAGGAGGATCACAATTGCTGGGCCTTAACACAACCTGCAGTGTGCGCTGTGGTGCACACCTCCTGTACCTTCCTTTGGAGCTGAGGTTCTCATTCTTGCGACTGCCAGGAGTGCTAGTAGCTAAAAACACATAGCCAAACTCTTGCCCAGAAAATTACCCCAGTGAAAGGCAGGCCTCTCACTCAAGGTTATACTGCCTCCTCAGTGACCCCCTCACACCCAATGGCTGGTCAATACAGTGATATGAAGATGAGGTTCTCTTCCCTCCATTTGAGCTATCCAGAATGGCCATGCCAACTTGAGAATGGGGCTTGGCATCAGCCAAGGAAGGCCTCTGTTGCAGGGGCATCAGAATTCAGATTTTCTTTTCTCTGCTTTCAATTCTGCTTCCCTCATTCCTTTACAGATGTTATTCTTGAACTTTTTGCATGCAGATATCCATCTCAGAATCTGTTTCTCAGGAAATCAAACCTAGACAGTTGGTACCATGAGTGGTCTGAGGAAAAAGATCCAAAACCAGGATTTGGTGCTGGATTATCAGCTGGACACCTGGCACTAAGGACCACTTCACTACTGATGAGCAGAATATTGATAATCCCTCAGATGCTGGAGCAGTGTAATTGTTACCATTTCAACACTGGTGAGATGGGATGAGGTAGTGATAGAAGGAATTGCCCTGACAGATATAATATCTTAGGTTTTTGAGAGATTCTGAGGAAATGGGGATTATACAGTTATGGAACTGAATGGATGGTAACCAAGGCATTGGTGAAAATCACTGAAAAAGTCAGAGTTATCATTTACCAATCTGAGAATTGAAGGGTCTCCTTAGAAATACATAAACATAATTTCATTCCTATATCTGGAGTGCAGAAGAAAACTGAGCATGAAAACAGGACTTAATCAAAAGCAGTAAAACTCAAGAAGGTTGAATTCTCAGCCTCAGCAAATCAACTAACCAGGACACAGAGAGGGAAGGATGGGACCCTGAGGCCTGGGTGGTGGACAATCTAGGTTGATGTACTGGCAAATTCAGTCCTGAGATTTTTCTGAATTTTTCAGGCCTGCAAAAGTGTTTCCTTCCTCCAAAAGCTATTTGCCTCTTGTTTTCTTGAAAATAATGCAGCAGTCTCTGCCTTGCTCCCATTATGAGTCCCTTTCAGGACCTAAACCATCCTTTCTCGGGGACTTCAAATAACTAGGTTCCATTCACTATGTAACTCAGCAAGGATGGTGCTGGACATGCTAAGGAAGGAAAGAGACTGTTTTTCCAAAAGAGACTGCAGGACCTAGAAAACATTTTCCGGAAAGAACTGGGAGAGTATCGACAGGTCTAGAGGAGGTATCTATACTACACAAGCCTGGGAAAGCTACCCACAAGGTTTATTCCATGAGAGAACCCAGAGGATACTGTATTTACTAAAGTGATGAGTCATGCTTACATAAGGGGGAAAACCAGGGACCATGCATCCTCAACCATCTGTGATTGTCAGAAGCATCGTCTTAAAGCTAACCAAACTTCGTAGCATTCCACTGTAAAATGGAAGTGGAATAGCCAGGACATGCATGAGCAGTGCATGAATGCACGGGTAAACCACCCAAGAAGGTGATCGACCCTCTACTCTTTGTTTTTCTCCCTTAGTGATTTATTTTCTGCTTTTCAAATTTCATAAGCAATTTTGTTGGTGGTGTTACAGTGTTTTGTAGTATTGTCCCGTCCAAATCTTCTATCTACTTGCTGGTTGCTTTTCTTTGTCTAATTTGTGATATACTGAGAGAAGGATATTTACATCTCCCACTATGGTGGCAAGTTTGTCCATTTCTCTTGGGCAGTTTTAACTGTAAGTGCTTTTACTCGGTGTAGTTAGTCAAAGTTAAGCCTAAAAAAATATAGTTGAGGTCAAGAAAATGATTGCTTTAACATTTCAAAGTCTCTTAGGCTGTCTTACTTGATTTTGTTACTTATTTATTTAAATAAAAACCATTTACCCATTTCTCCCATTCCCCACCCACCTGCCATTCTGTTCTTTAGCTATAAACTTGGTTTTCTTAGATTTCACATATAAGAGAGATCATATTATATTTGTCTTTGTCTGATTTATTTCACCCAGAATAATGCATACTTCTGTGTGTGCTTCTGCACATGTGCTCTGTCTATAAATATGTGTGTGTGTGTGTGTGTACACACACATACACAATTTCTTTATTCATCCATAAATGGACACTTAACTTGTTTCCATATCTTGGCTATTGTAAATAATGCTAGTGAACAAGGCGGGGGGGATTGTTTTCAGATTCTTCAGAGAAATACCCAAAATAGAATTGCTGCATCATATGATAGTTTTATATTTAATTTTTTTGAGGAAACTCCATACTGTTTTCTATAGTGGCTGCACCAATTTACATTCCCACCAACAGAGCAAGAGGGTTCCCTTTTCACTGCATCCTTGCCAATCCTTATTATTTCTAGACTTTTTGATAATAGGTATTCTATCAGGTGATACTTCATTATGGTTTTGATTTGTATTTCCAGGACAATTAATGATATAGAGCATCTTTTTGTGTACCTGTTGGCCATCTGTATGTCTTTTTTGGAAAAATGTCTTTTCAAATTTTCTCATTTTTCAATCAGATTTTTTTTTTTTTTGCTGTTGAGTTGTATCAGTTCTTTGTATATTGTAGATATTAGCTCCTCATGAGATACAGGATTTGCAAATACTTCTCCCATTTTGTAGATTCCTTTTCCATTTTATTGATGGTTTCCCTTGCTGTGCAGAAGCTTTTTAGTTTAATATAGTCCCACTTGTTTATTTTTACTTGTGTTGCTTTTGCTCTTGGTGTCAGATTGAAAGAATCATTGCCATGACCTATGACAGGGAGCTGATCATGTCTGTTTTCTTGTAGGTGTTTCTTTGTATTTTACAGCTCAGTACTGATCAGAAATGGACAAGTGTAGTGGCATGAGCTGTAAAATTAATGAACGTCACATAGCAAATTTGGGGTCAGGTCACTTAGAATATTGATGGATTTACTATTGCCCAGAATTGGTCATTTGGCCTGTATGTTCAAACACAAGATTATATCAGATTATATATTATGAGTATATATACACCAGTCAGGAGTTAATTCCCACTAACTATGTGTATCACTCTGGAGCCAGGCGGGAGAAAGATGCCACATTCAAATGAGGTGATTTAAAATAATTTTTTAAGGACAGTTTATGAAAGTGTGAGCTAGGTTAAGAAGATACATCAAGGAATGGTGGAACATCCCTGGGCTAATTACAGCAGTATTTTGAGGAGCAAAATAGGATATTATAAAAATACTCAGAACATATTCCTTTAAATGGCTAATAAGATTCCAAAGATGATAATCACCTGAAATGTCCCAATGTGTTATACCTGTCAGCTTTCCTTTGGATTAGTCAGGTATTTATTCATTTTTCTGAGACTTTATTATTTTTTAGGGCAGTTGTAGATTCACAGCAAAATTTAATTCATTTGTACCATTGATTTTCTGTTTTCAATTTCATTGATTTCTTCTCTAAATCTTATTTCTTTTTTTCTGCTTAGTTTGGATATAATTTGCTCTTCTTTTTCTAGTGTCCTAAGATGGAAACTTAAAGTGATTTTAGATTTTTCTTCTTTCCCAATATATGCATTCAATGCTATCAATTTCCCCCTAAGGGCTGCTTTCACTGCATCCTACAAATTTTGACAAGTTGTGTTTTCATTTCCATTTAGTTTGAAATATTTTAAAATTTCTCTTGAGACTTCTGTTTTGACCAAAGTGTTATTTAGAAATGTGTTGCTTAATCTTGGTGTATTTGGGGATTTTCCAATTATCTTTCTGTTACTTCCAGTTTAAGTTTGTTGTGGTCCGAGAGCAGACAGTGTAAGCTTTCTATTTTTGAAAAAAAATGTTAAGGTGTGTTTATGGCCCAGAATATGGTCTTTCTTTGTGAATAATCCACATGAGCTTGAGAAGAATGTGAACTCTGCTGTTGTTGGATAAAGTAGTCTATAGATGTCCATTATATCCAGTTGATTGATGGTGTTTTTGAGTTCAGCTGTGTCCTTACTGATTTTCTGCCTGCTGCATCTGTACATTTGTGAGAAAGGTATTGAAGTCTCCAACTGTGATCATGGACTCATTTATTTCTCTTTGCAATTCTATTTTTTGTTGGATGCCCTGTTGTTAGCGCATACACATTAAAGTCTCTCTGTCTTCTTGGAGAACTGACTCCTTTATCATTATGTAACACTCTTTATCCCTTGTAAGTTTCTTTGCTTTGAAGTCTACTCTGTCTGAAATGAATATAGCTACTCCTTACTTTTGAATATTGTTCACATGGTGTATTTTTCTCTATCCATTTACTTTTAATTTACATGTGACTTGATGTTTCAAGTAGGTTTCTCGTAGACAGCCTATAGTTGAGTCTTGTTTTCTTGGTCCACTCTGACATCTCTGTCTTTTAATTGCTGCATTTAGACCATTGACATTCAAAGTGATTATTGATATAGTTAGATTGATACCTACCTTTTTTGTTAATGTTTTCTATATGTTGCCCTTATTCTTTGTTCCTCTTTTGTCTTATACTCTTTTTCTGGCTTTTGAGACTGAGCATTTTTTTTAAAGATTTTATTTATTTATTTGAGAGAGAGAGTGACCATGAGAAGTGGGAGGGTCAGAGGGAGAAGCAGACTCCCTGCCAAGTATGGAGCCTGATATGGGACTTGATCCTGGGACTCCAGGATCATGACCCGAGCCAAAGGCAGTCGCTTAACCAACTGAGCCACCCAGGCATCCCGAGACCAAGCATTTTATATGATTTAATTTTAAGCATATCCATTATATTTCTTTTTTTTATAAACTGCTGTTAGTGATTCAGGCATTCATTCAGATTGGTCAGAGTTGAGGACATGCCAATTGTTAAATATTTTGAATATCACTGTTGTGTGGATCTGACTGTCCAAAAGTGCCCAAATGATTCAATTTTTTTATTGATTTTTTTTCCTAAATAGTGCTACTACTACTATCACTATAATGATTATCCAAATTTGTTGAAACTTTGGTATATTTCTTACTATAAGCTAATGGGATAAATATTTTTGTCCTTGTTTTGTATGAGTAGTCTGAGGCTCATAGGAGATAATTTGCCTAAAATCACATGACTTCTTGGTAGCAAAGTAAAGAAACCAATTCAAGTTTATTTGACCTCCAAATATGTGTTAATTTTACTGAGCTATCCAGCTTTTCTAGTGAGTGGGTGAGAAAAAGCCGGAAACTGAGACAAAGAGAGAAATACAATAGCTTTCATAAATCCAGCTAATAAATACTAAAATTAGGACTGTATCCTATATGTGAATGTAATGTAAATGGCATTTCCGTAAATAAGGGATCTGGTAGTTTTGACAGAATGCAAGTGATAAAGCAATGTAGTATAATCCATTTGGAAAGCAGTTTGACAACATATACCAAGTAGCTTAGTATTATTATACTTAATAACTATATTTCTAGGAATGTTTCTGTGTAAATATAATTTAAATATTAGAAAATGTACCTAAGTATGAAGTTAGTTGCAATTTGATTTGTGATAATATAAAAACCTAAAAAGTTAAAAATAGGAATTATTGGTAAATAAAATAATGGCACCTTGATTGTTTAAATACTAAGCCTTTTAAGTAATGTTTCTAAAGAATGTTTAAAATACGGAAAAGACTTCTGATAAAATGTTAAGTAAAATCATATTTTTGTAAAACAAAAAATTCTACACAGATAGGAAGGAAATACATTCAATGTTAATAGTGTTCCTTTGTTTTTTTTTTTTACTTATTTTAAACTCAAGTAGTTAACATACAGTGTATCATTAGTTTCAGATGTAGAGTTCAGTTATTCCTCAGTTGCATACAACACCCAGTGCTCATTACATCACATGCCCTGCTTAATGCCCATGACCCAGTTACCCCATTCCCCCACTCACTCCCCTCCCCTCCCACAACCCTCAGTTTGTTTCCTGAGATTAAGAGTCTCTAATGGTTTGTTTCCCTCTCTTTTTTCCTATTTTATTTTTCACTCCCTTCCCATATGATCCTCTGTTTTGTTTCTTAAATTCCACATATGCGTGAAATGACATAATTGTCTTTCTCTGATTGACTTATTTCACCTAGCATAATACCCTCCAATTTCATCCTTTTTGATGGCCAAGTAGTATTCCTGTGTGTGTGTGTGTGTGTGTGTGTGTGTGTGTGTGTGTGTGAGAGAGAGAGAGAGAGAGAGAGAGATTTTTTTTAAAGATTTCATTTATTTATTTGAGATAGAGCAATAGTGAGAGAGAGAGAACATGAGCACGGGGGGAGGTGGGGAAGGCAGAGAGAGAAGTGGGCTCCACCCCAGGCCCCTGGGATCGTGACTTAAGCCAAAGGCAGACGCTTAACTGATTGAGCCACCCAGGTGCCCCACCACATCTTTTTTTAAAAAGATTTTATTTATTTATTTGTCAGCGTGAGTGAGTACACAAGCAGGGCAAGCAGCAAGAGCAGGGAGAATCTGCCTCCCTGCTTAGCAAGGAGCCCAATGTGATACTAGGACCCTGGGATTGTGACCTGAGCCAAAGAGAGATGCTTAAACCCTGCTCAATGGGGAGTCTTCTTCTTCTTTTCCTCTCCCCTCATGCTGTCACAGTCTCTGTCTCTCTCAAATGAATAAATAAAATCTTTAAAAAAAATAATGCTTCTTACAGATACATCTTATGGGGAGTATTTTTATATTCAGTTATAGAAGCTTTAAAAATATTTTAATTAATACTAACTACCACTTAATCTAACATGAGCTTATGTTCAGATATGAAACTGAGGATTTATAACTGAATTCTACTAAACACAAAGTCTGTGTAGTTACGATCTAAGGTTGGGTGTATGGGTTCTGGGGACAGATCTGCACATTAACTACTTAGAAAAGACAATTAAATTCTCATTGCCTCAGATAGCTTATTTATAAATAGAATTGTACCTGTCTTGTAGGATTGTTGTAGGAATTCACTGAGCTAATGCATCTTCGACATTTACACTTAGAACAGTTCCTGGTAATGATAACAGCTCAGTGTTTGCTATTACTATTATTGGTCCCAGTTTTCAGATTTATTTTGTGTTCAAATATCTCTGAAATATTTCTCTGACAGTACCTCTGATTCTCCCACGGTTAGACTGTTTATCTCTTTTATTGCATTGGAGGTATAGGAGTAGGGATTGTCAATTGTTTCCTTTTCCCTGAGCTCCCAGTAGACAAGTTACAAGGCCTCGCTTGAACGGTGGTTCTCAACCTGAGAGCCACAAGCCATACTGATAAACACTGAATGAAATCAACTGACACAGTTGATGTTTCTGCAGCCCCAGCTTGGCTAGGATTTTCCCTGCTACTATATTACTTTTTTCTATCTCAAGAATTCTAGTTTTCTCTCTTCTGTGACATGAAGAGGGGGAAAAAGATATTCCCTTCTCACCTCCCACCAAAGACTGTCCCCAGGAGAAAACAAAGCTACCCATAGCTGGGCTCTATCCTGTCAGAAGAAACTGTTTTCCTCACCATTCATAAGAATGAAAAAGCCCTTCTCTTTCTCTTTCCAAGATAGTCATTTTTTTTTTCTCCTAATGTTTTACCACTAGGAATCCAGGCTAGATATCCTTGGAATCCAATAGGCTTGTAGGAGCCCTTCCAGCAATCTTAACTCTTCCTTGAACTTTTACATCCTCTAGGTGTCAGCATCCTTTTTCTTCATCACTTTGACCCTTCTGCTCCTATAAAAGCCAACCCAGCCCAGATTACTTGTTTCCACCAGACCCCACACCGTTCTTGCCATACCTTTTACTGATGAGAACGGTCCTCACAGGAAATGCAGTGAGAAAAATAAAGGTGGTTTTGCCAGAAACAGTGTAGTGGTTAGAGAATATCCTTTAATACATGGTTGGAAGATTACGGTGGCTGCTCAAGGTGATCCAGATCTGCTGTTAAAAAGATGAAAGCCTAAGTATACTCATTGGATCAGGCTCAACACAGTTGGCATGAGGGTAGAGGTCCTTCTCAGATCTTTCCTAGGCATGTGCACAGCCCTGCATATGCATGTGGTTCTCTAAGTCCCCACAATTTTTTTTATAAGATTTTATTTATTTGAGAGAGAGTGAATGAGAAATGTGTGCATGGGCAGGGGCAGAGGCAGAGGCAGAGGGAGAAGCAGACTCCCCATTGAGCAGGGAGCCTGATGGGCAGCTCAGTCCCAGGGCCCTGGGATCATGACCTGAGCCCAAGGCGGGCGCTTAACCCACAGAACCACCCAGGTGCCCCTAAGTCCCCACAATTATATCAGAACTTTTCAAAGGCCTTGATGACCATTTCATTCCCCAGATCTTCCTTTCAAGTTTTTGGTCAGTCTCTTGTTTGCTCCAACTGGTATTGCCCTTGTAGGCAGCAGCAGTATTAACCAATTGCCATGGACTCTTTTTTTTTTCTCTTTTTCTTTTAAGCTCATGCTTTATATAGGGCTTTTTCCACCCAGTGTGTTCTGAGGTGGATCAAGCTGGCAGAAGCCTTGTGTATGGGCCTTTCCCAGGATGCTGCTAGAGAGAGAAAATAGTGGCAATTCTTTGGAGAAGGGGCTTTCTGCAGAGCTACAGACGATTTCTGCTTTTTTTTCCCTTTTTGTTGTTTTTTATTTTTTTCCATTTTTTTAATTTATTTTCAGCATAACAGTATTCATTGTTTTTGTACCACACCCAGTGCTCCATGAAATCCGTGCCCTCTCTAATACCCACCACCTGGTTCCCCCAACCTTCCACCCCCCCCACCTCTTCAAACCCTTCAGATTGTTTCTCAGAGTCCATAGTCTCTCATTGTTCACCTCCCTTTCCAATTTCCCCCAGCTCCCTTCTCCTAACTCCCCATGTCCTCCATGCTATTTGTTATGTTCCACAAATAAGTGAAACCATATGATAATTGACTCTCTCTGCTTGACTTATTTCACTCAGCATTTCTGCTTCTTTAAGTGTCTGCTCAGCTGCTGGTTTTCATAGCGATCAAAGTTGTTGAAGCTGTTCCTTGTCATTGTTACTATGGAGGGGCAGAGAGGGAGATGAGAACAGGGAAAGTTCCATCTCCACAAAACACACTGTCCTTTCCCAACTTCAACAATTTCTCTTGAATAAGCGCTCCCCTGGTTACTGTAGGACTGTGTTTCATTTTCAAGGCTTTGAGAAGGCTGTTTTTGACAGTTTTGGCCAGGGTCCTTTGGTTTCTATGGCTTTTGGTCATCCTTGCTGTACATTCCAGAATTCCCACCCCTCCTTTTGCTTTTTGATCTCCTGTTGATGCCACACTTTGGTCAAATGTGCAAGCAAACAACAAATAGCAAGGGTTCCAGGTAATGCAGTCTATCAAATCCATCTTCTGGAACAAAGAAACAAGTGGAAAAATGGAGTGAGGAGCAATTCGAGAATATCTGCTACGCCATTTTAATAGAAACTGATGTGTAAACCTGAATACCAATTTACTTGGCAATGAGAAATAATTTTCACATGCACTAGAACACATGAAATTGAAATGACTAGAGCATCCACTCTCTGTACACAGAAAGCAAAATTATAATCAGCAGTCTGCTTGCTTGGCATGAAATCAGAAAATGCAAGTAAATAATAATGTCAGGTTTAGTTTGTCTACAACTTCATGCCTGAAGTAAGAATATACTTGGCATAAGAGCCATCTTCTCCCTCTGCTTTTTATGTTGTGAGATATGTGAACTTCATAATGCAGGAAGTTGCCCGTATGTAGTAAAAGTATGATTAAAATACTAAGCAAGCATGACTATGACATACACTTCTACCCATGAAGGTAAAACTCAATAAATACTACAAGAAGAACTAAAAGCCAATCCTGCAAGAGGAAAGCTACCCTAAAACAAAATGATTTGGACAACAAACTCTGGAAAGTTTCAGCAGAAGGAGACAAAACTTTGGAAGTTTTGCTCACCGGATAAATTTAAAATAACATCAAATTGGTTGTGTGTTTGCGAAAGGAATCGCTTGACCTTAAATCTGTCGAATAAAAAACAAATCCAGTCTTAGCAAGGAAATACTTTGTTCAAAAGGATTATTGCAAAGATTGTTGTACTAGAGAATGTTCTGACCATAAAATGCACAATAATGTCAAGAATTAGGCAAAAGGAGCTTTTCTTTTATAGAGAGGAGTAGACAAATTGGGTATGGGGAAGAGGGATGAAAAGATGCAGTCAGAGATCAGAGCATGTCTTATGCTGAGTCTAGCCTGTTCTCAGGAGGGACTGTTAATGAGATGCTGTGTGCTGGCCCGGGAGGTGGAGGGGAGGGAGGTGATCAAAGCTTAGGGACTTGGGGGAAGGAGAGAATCTTAACCAACATTCGGTTAACAAGCATTTTGTTCTGACTGATGGGTGATGGAGTTGGACAAGCAGTTCTGCTAATCATTTATAAGACAAGTATTGGAAATTTGGAGGGTGTTTATCTGGCCTTGTCCCAGGTAAATAAGGGAGGCATTTGTGAATCTTACTTAAGCCCTACGGAGAAGGATGACCCTGGTCCAGAACACAAAATGGTGGGGAGGAGTCCTTTAATTGCCACCGTTTTTCAGGAGCACGCAGCTCAGCTCTAATTCCACACTGTCATATCCCTTGCTGTAGGCAGCAGAGTGTGCAAACTGTTCCACCTCTGTCCTCTGTGCCTAAGATTTACTCCCTCCTGAGAAGCTGAGCCAGACAGGATGTGGATTTGGGTGCACCAGGCACAGAGGACAGGAGTGAGATGTTATGGTGAAATCAGGGTCATTCAGTGAGATCTGTTACAGTATGGTGAGAACCCAACCCTCCCCGCATCTCCTTTCCATCTGTAATCTGAGACACTAAAATGGTTTCTAACGGTCCCAACAGCAGAGGCTTAGAGATCTTGCCGTTCATAGAGCCCTTACTAAAAGTACTAGAATCATTACCTACCAATTTTTGAAGACCAGTATTTTAAGCCCCATTCATGCACAAAGTATATGCAATCAGCATATTTAGATCTCACTTTTTAAAAAGTTTATTTATTTTAGAGAAAGCATGTGTGGACAGAGGGAGGGGCAGAGAGAAGGGAGAGAGAATCTTAAGCAGACTCCCCACTGAACACGGAGCCTGATGCAGGGCTCATTTCATAGCCCTGAGATCTTGACCTGAGCCAAAATCAAGAGTCAGATGCTTACCTGAGCCATCTCAGTGCCCCTGTATCTCACTTGTAAATATAAAAGGACAAACAAGGATTTGAATACTCGGAAAAGCCTCTGGCAAGAAAATAGGGGTGTGGGAGCAGGGCAGGAAGAAGGCAAAGAGAGACAAAACTTGGTAAAAACAATTTCAGGTAAAGAAAATGATAGTAATAATAATACATTTTAGAAAAATACGGAAAGTTTTAAATCCATTAGAGATATGATGAATGCCATTACACTTTTTTAAAAGATAACTTTACTAAGAATAATATCTTGGAAATGGAATAAAAATGTCAATAAAATGGTTAGAGATAATGTCAAGGCAGTATTTCACAAAACAGAAGAGATAAAGAGTTACAAAATAAAATGAAGAAAATTAAGAAAATTAGATATCTGAGATGACTAAGTTTCAGAAAGAGAAAAAAAAGGTGGCAAGAAATTATTAAGCAAAACAGAATTCTCCAAGAAAACTTTCCAGAAGTGAAGGACATGAATTCTTTGAATTAAAAGGGCCCACTCAGTGACAACAGAATTCAAAGCAAGCAAACACCTGGCTCCTGGATGGCTCAGTTGGTTAAGCATTTGACTTTGAATCAGGTCATGATCTCAGCATCCTGGGGTCAAGCCCATGTGGGGCTCTGTACTCAGCAGGCAGTTTGCTTCTCTCCCCCAGGCCCTCCCACTGCTCCCGCTGTCTCTCTTTCAAATGAATAGATGAAATCTTTAAAAAAAAAGGCAAAAAAACACATAATTATAAAATGTCAATTCAATGATAAAGAGAAAATCTGAGAATCTAACAGGGAGGTAGGATTCCACGGATCAAAATGGCATTGGACAAATTATTTCCAACCTGAAATTGTGTACCCAACCGAATTCTCAAAAGTGAGGATAGACTAAAGGCATTTTAGAATATGAATGGTCACTCTTTAATGGATAAGGAAAGCTCCTGGAAGACTTGTTTCTTCCAAAGTTAGAAAAGTTAGAATGAAAAAAAAAATATATATATATATGCAGGAGGAGGGCAAAGGGGGAGAGAGAAACTCAAGCAGACTCCCTGCTGAGTCCCGGGGCTTGATCTCAGGACTCTGAGATCATGAGCTGAGCTGAAATCAAGAGACAGTTATCATATGGTTTCACTTATTTGTGGAGCATAACAAGGGGAGATGGAGAGGAGAAGAGAGTTGAGGGAAATTGGAGGGGGAGGTGAACCATGAGAGACTATGGACTCTGAAAAACAATCTGAGGGTTTTGAAGGGGCGGGGGGAGGGAGGATGGGGGATCCAGGTGGTGGGTATTGTAGAGGGCACGGATTGCATGGAGTACTGGGTGTGGTGCAAAAATAATGAATACTGTTACACTGAAAAAATAAAAAATTTTTAAAAAGTTGCCTAACTGAACCAACTAAGCCCCCCAGGTTCCCCAGCTGATACTGAGGAAGAGTTCCAAAAACACAACTGTAAGCAAGCTGAGAAGATAATAGTGCAGTTTGGGGAGGCGGGATGGACTATTGAAGGAGAGACAAATCTAAGAAAATTGTGCACCTGCTGGAATACCAAATGCATTTGAATGCTTGATTGGAGGTTAAGAATTCTCTTAAAAAGATTGGAGAAGAGTTAAGGAGGAGACGTTTAAGTAAACATTTGATTGTGTTACATAATGAGACAGATCTTATAATCCAGATCTACACTAAATGCTTTGAAATTTATCAGTGGGGCGGGGGGGACCGTTCTGCTTGTGGAACTCTTTGCAAAGAGGATATGACCATTCATTCGGTCGCTTATTCAACAATTGCTAGTTGGAGTCTAATAGGGAACAGGTGTGACCATAGGCGCTGTGGATACAGCTGAGAAGAACACCGACAAAAATCCATTATTCCTTATGGAGCATCAGTCTGGTGTGGGAGAAGGAAGAAAATTGACAAAATGAATAAACAGAGTCATATGGATGATGATAAATGCTAAGAAGAAAAATAAAACATCATTTAGGATCAGGAAGTGGCAAAACAGTAAAGCAGGGCAGAGAGAAAAGGGACTCAGGGAACCTGTGAGTCTGAAAAGGGAATTCATTGTTTGACAAGAGTCTGCCACTTGCAGAATTATCAGTTATGTTGTTCCGGGGGTGATTCCAGCCACTTGTTCTGAGATCCGAGAAAGCCTACTCAGTCCTATAATTGATTGAATGGCAGTCTTTTCATCATCCTAGATGATCAATAAGCATTAACTGCAGACCTTTAGTTGACTATTTCTTAAGAACAGGCCTTTTGGGTGGGTCTCAAAGACTATGGAATCAGCTTGGGTGTATTTGATTGAAGCATTATCTTGAATTGGTCATAGTTTGGCATAAAGATTTTTCGAACAGTCCTTGTAGTCAACAGATAAGAATTTTAAATCCTAGCTCTGCCGTTTACAATCTCGGTGACTTTGGACAAGGGCCATGGACTGGGTTTCCTAGGTTGCAGAATCTGATTTGGAGCTTGGCAAGCAGGGTATTTCCCAAGGAGTACCCTGGGATCAACACCTTGAGAAGGGAGGGAAAAGTCAAGTTTTGGTGCAATCTTAGTGGAGACGCCAGCCATTCCCATGGGACCTTAGGCACTGGGGGAAAAAACCCTTCAGAAGTATCCAGGGTAAGCCCGAGATAGGTATTTGTGCATGTACTTTCTTTCATTTATTTCAAAGGACATTTATCAAGCACAAAAATTCCATTTGATTGATAGAATACAGATTATGTTAACGTACAGATAAAACTTTACTGGCATGGATAGAATTATTCTGAAGCATTCTGAACACAAAGATAGGACAAATAAGAAAATAACCTTCTATAGAAAGGGAGATTTTCTACCTGGGAATTTTATATCAAGATGAGAAACTTAGCCACAGTCTAGCATTTAAAGGCTACCCTGAGTGCCTTTAGATATTTGAAACTATTTTTAGGTTTCATTGTCTCCCTGACAATGATCTGCTATTTTGAGGTCATAGGAAAATTGGAAACCATCCTATAGAGTGGTTGCATTTTAACTTGCAGCTTATAGAAAACCCATTTATAGATGAAGGCTTTCTAGTCAACATTTAATTTTAAAATCCAGCTTTGTTTTTAGAAGAGGACAAGCTAGAACTACATTTATTATTCAGTCCAACAAATTATAAAAAAAATAATGTTTTCTTCATTTTTTTCTTCCATGACCCTTAAGATGACATAAGACTCATATTTAAAAGAAATGAACTCAAATCTGTAGTTACTGTTTTATAGATATACAGAAGTGAAAATTTCTCACTCCATACATCAAGAATTGACAAAATTAATATACCTATGTACTAACAAATATTAAGTGATAAACTCCTACATATTCTGCACTGTTTTGAGCACTATGATGAAATTCACCTTAAATAGAGTTTCTGCCCTTATATTGCTCATTACCTATTCAAGACCCAAAGAATCTGAAGAGTATAGTAAAAAGGTGTAACATAATTGTCAAGAGTTTTATGTTGCAAATGGAACCTGACTTCGTTGTTTGTTTTTTTTTTTTTTTAAGTGAAAAGTAAATGTATGGCAAAGATATTTGTCAGCTCACAGAACTGACAGGATGTCTGGAGAACCAGGCTCATAAAATGCAAATACAGGGATGCTTGTGTAAGAACACAATGATACTAGCTTTTTTTTTTTTTTCTGCAGTTGAACTCAGCCCTTTGTGCCAGATGCTTCCATAGCTGTGCATCTAATTGTTCATTTCTTCACCTCTGTGACACTTTCTCAAAATTCACGTTCCCTAACCACAAAGTTAAGTTATGTTGGGTTATTTGCTGGTGGCAGAGAAAGGGAGAGTCTCATGTTTTGGTGTTTTCAGTGGGAGTTTGGGACTTGTCTTTCACGAAGATTCCCATTAATGAGGATTCTTCCAAATTAAGGAAGAGAGTTGGGTGCTGGGAAGTGAAAAAAAAATGACACTTTTGCTACCATGTGAACATTTTGAAGTTTGTTGAAGTCCAGTGGACAAGGACAGATAAAGATGGAGGAACCAGAGAAGGGCTTTGTGGAGAAGGAATGAGCTAAGATGTATCAGCCCATTGTGACACCAGCATCAAGGAACAGGGGCAAGGCTGAGGAGACTTGCAGATATCAGAAACTGCAGGCTGCTGCAATTCAGTGAGAAAAAGTGATCCTTTACAATTCCCGAGATGCTTTAGTCCTCCTACTTCCACCACTCTTCTGAGAATGTGTCCCCATGTTATGGTGGAACCTCCGCAGCATCGTCACAAGAACCATTGTGTTTGCCAACTTGATGGGACCATGGAGATCACCAGGGCTGATAGAGGTTTCTTATTTTACAAAGGACAGATCTGAGGCCCCAAGCAGGAGTTCGTCACCTAAAACTGGTCAGTCAGCAGTTGGGTCACAATCAGAACCTGACAACCTGGTTCCCAGGCAGAGCTCAGTCTACTAAATACATTCAGTCTGTCACATGTCGCTACACCGAAGACTGTTGTGTTGCTTCGTTTAGGCCCTCGCTTGACTGTTGGTTGCCTCTGCCTCCTAAACTCTCCCCCCTTGGGTCATTCCAGCTCTCTGCTGATGGCTGATTAATCTTTCAAAGTGGAAGGACTGCAGTGGTTTCTCTGATGAATGAAGATCAGACCCCCGAGCCTAATTTCTGAGGCCATGGCTGCCCCTTGGGCCTGGTCACCTGCAGTTCCCCAACTTTCTCTCTGAGTCAAGTCCTCGTTGGGCTCCTTCCATTATTTATAGTTATATATGCTCTGGCCTCTCCTTGTAGTTCCCTCATCCCTTTCTTTCCTGTGTACTCCTTTATGTTTCATATCAGCTCAACTATAATTTTCCCAAAGAAGATGTTGCTGGAATCTCAGAAAAGCATTGCTATGTCCTTTGCTGTGGTCCCATAGCATCCTCATATGCACAACCATTGCATTCCTAACTGAGTGGATTTATTGAAGTGTTTGTCTTCCTCTCTATATTGAAAATGTCCAGGATACATATTGTATCCTCATGCTTAGGTCAAGTTTTGAAAAATACCAGATATTCAGTGAGCAATTCTGTATAAGAAACTTTATCCACCCACCTTGTATAACTTCTAAGAGCTTATTCTATGGACCCAGGAACATGGACTTAGGGAACATTTTCTGTTTTTTGACCTAAATCTCTCCTGCACTGATTAAAAACCACTTATACTTTGGAGTTGTCACCCAATTGTATCATCTTTAGCCTTTTACAAATCAAAGAGTAAATGTTCCTACAAATACAACTTTGTCATCATTTTCATTTTGAGAATGGACCCAGTTGTGTACATTTTTATGAAAAGATGGTTTTCCAAACTGAACTGAGAACAGTAATCTATTAAGACTTGGAATCATATCATGAGAAGTAGATTTAAAAAAAATATATTCTAGCCGGGTGTGGGAGAGGTGCAGTGCAGAGGAAGAGGGGAAGAGAGAATCTCTAGCAGAATCCTGCTGAGCAGGGAGCCTGATGTGGGACTCAGTCCCATGACCCAGAGATGATGAACTGAGATAAAATCAAGAATTAGACTCTGAACTGACTGAGCCACTCAGGGACCCTGAGAATTATGTCTAAACTAAAACTTGCACTCCTTAAAACTAATTAGTGTAAGAATTTGGGAGGTTTAATATAAATCTATAAGCTTGGGGCACCCTTTCAATTCTAACCTATTAGTGTTCTTTTTTTTAAATTTTTTTTAAAATTTAATTTTTTTTCAGTGTTCCAAAATTCATTGCTTATGTACCACACCCAGTACTCCATGCAATACATGCCCTCCTTAAGACCCACCACCAGGCTCACCCCATCCCCAGGCCTCCTCCAAAACCCTCAGTTTGTGTCTCAGAGTCCACAGTCTCTCATGGTTTGCCTCCCCCTCTGATTTCCCCCATCTCACTTCTCTTCTCCATCTCCCAATGTCCTCCGTGTTATTCCTTATGCTCCACATGTAAGTGAAACTATATGATAATTGATTCTCTCAATGTGTTTTTTGTGCTAAACCAAGTTTTATATAGTAAGTGTTCAAGAGAGCTGTCAATAAGAATTATACTATTTTATCTTCCTTCTTCCTTTCTTCCTAACACTAACTTGAGGAAATACATAAGAGGTAAAAAAAGGGAGAGGAAGAGCAAAGAACAGTGGGACATCACTCTGGCAGAGTGAGCACCTGGGATAATTCAGTGTCTCAGAGTTATGCAGATTTCAGCAGGATATGGATTGGAAGACAAAGATTTTGCAGGAGAAACACACAGATTCTCATAAAGTAGAACTGAACTCTTATTTTGTATCCTAGTAATAAGTGGCATATGTTGCCCCATCAGAATCTGGAAATCTAAAATGACTAAGACCAGTTACAACACTAAATACCACAATGGCATGAAAACCACATTGACAGGTTTATGAGAGCTTTTAAAGGACAGCTGTGCCTCCCTGCCGCCTTTCCATGGAATGCAAATCAATAGAAAATGACATTTCAGCATTGCACTCTAGTGAATATTAAATATCAAATGCTTCTCAATGCTGGCAGTAAGTGGGCCACATTGATTTTTTTCCCCTGGCTCCACTGGCATCCTGCTAATGAAGCCTGCCTTTGTGGGCTTTTACTGTATATGCTAATAGGCACCGTGGGAAGAATGCATCATATCAGAACCCCTAGCCCTGTGAGAGCAGTTTGTGGATAAAGAACATTTGCTCTTAGAACCACAGCCCATATTAAAACATCTGACTTAGGGAAGTATCAAGCCTGCCACAAATTTATATCTTATCAGTGAGTTTGCATCTTTGGAGGTCTACATTATGTCAGATCTCTGTCCGTTATAGAGACCTAAATTACTTCAGTAAGAGAAGCTGAGGAGATAGTGCTCAACAAGGTTGGAATTTATTGTGCGGAGTCCTGGTTCTCCAGACTTGGCTGTCATTGGAATCATCTGGGGAGTTTATAAACCCATGGCTGACTGGACCCAACCCTCAGTGATTCCCACTTAATGGTGTGGGCTATGGTCTTAGCATCCAGATTTTTAAGTGCTTTGTGAATGATTCTAACAGGCAGTCAAGGTTGAACACTACTGATGCCAAGAGTGCATGCTGTAGTTCACATTTCGAGAAGGCGTTCTTCCCACTGAGTTGTCACTGACGATGATTATATTTGTTTTTGCCCTGGTTCACTCATACTCACATTCATGTGCTTGATAGGCTTACCCAGCTTCTAGCAGTGATTGTGTGTGTGTGGGGTGGGGGGGTAGGAACGGTGCACACTACTGGAATTGGGCAAAGAGCTGGTCATTTACAGTATTTGGTTTTGTTCATACTTAACTCGCTGATCTTTTTCTGGATACCTAAAATGGGCATAGTATTTTTCAGAAAATGTTGGCAACAGATGGTCATCTCTTTATACTCTTTATTGTTATATATTGTCAGCTTGAACAGTGAGCACACTCATTATTTAAAATAAATGTTTTGGGATAGCATGAAGTGTTGGTCTACGTCCTACAGTTCAGAATGTGGGTGCTTAGCAGACCACAGAGGAAGATGGCCTTGAAGGGTAAAAAAGGCTCTTTCTGCTTATTTCCAGTACTGTGTGGCCTGCTTTTCCCAGAATCAAATGAAGCCCTAAGAAAGTCACAACTGAATCAGATGATTCTTCCAACACCAAATGGGTTGGGGTGTGGTGCAGGTGGGGAAGGAATGCAGCAGCCTTAAGAACATTCCTTGTACTGTACAGACACCACACTGCCTGGGCCATTGTGAGCCATGCACGGAGGATGGGAGTAGATGGATAGGGTCCTCTACCGATATTCCTTAGGCCTTCTTGAGCTTGTACCAGATCCTTCTCCATGCTCCCAATGTGCTCATTCTGTCTTCTTTCCCGTCTTCTCTCATTTACCTGTTGGCTTTCTGTACTTTTACTTGCCCCCATTTTCCATCCTATCCTCTTTGCTTAAGGAAATCAACTTGGCCCCTTAAGACTTGAAATGTAGTACTTTGGTTTTATTCAATGTAGACAGCGTCTCATCTGCCCAGTTACTCCACGTTCTGCCTAAAAGGGTAATGGTGAGAGGTTTTTTTGGTCCCAAGAATGGGGTTTGGAACAGTGAAAGGCTTCCAGTCTGTTTCATTTTCCTTACAATGTATCTGAAATTATTCATGTCTCAACTTGTAGGATACAATTTCCTTTCCAATATTCCCAACTGGGCCACAAAAGAAATTCATCTTCCTTATGTACTTTGACTTTGACCTAATTTCTAACTAACTATTATCTTCTTATATTAAGATAGTTTCTCCCTTTTCCTTGACCTGGTAATGTTATAAACTTTCTTGGATTAACTATTAATAAAGGGCAACATGCCCAGTTTGCTTCATTCTGATCCCTAAATCCAGTGTGTCTGAGAGAGGAAGAGAAACCTCAATTCACCCCACTACACTACGTTATCAACATAGGCCAGTATTTCTTAGCACTGATGTTTACTTAAAGGTGGAGAGTTCAGGCAGAAAAAGAGAGTTCAGGCGGAGAACAATGAAGTACAGCTGTCTACTACCCAAAGCAAATATTATCTCCCCGGTGAATTTAAGTGCATAAGGTCAAAGGCTCACCTGCTTTTTTAACAAGAACAGTAGGTTTCACAACTACCTCCCCACCTGTGCACTTTGTAGCTAATAATGATGACAAGTCTCTCGGTACACTTTTATAGGAAATAAAAAGCCCACAATTACTCTGTCAGCACACATAGTAATGCAGTTATCCCTTAGCATAGAGTCTTGTGTCAAATAGCCATTCAGGCAATACTCGTTGTATGTATGAAAATCAGAATATTTTACTGGAGTAGTTGTGACTTCAGTTTTTTTTTTTTTTTTTCACCATCCTGAGAGTCCTATATCCAACGAGTGGAGTCTACTACTGAGTATGCTGACAAGTTGAGGACATTCGTGACCCACCTTCATTTAGTTAAACCACAGAATGAATTGCTTGGAATATCACATGTGTGTAGAATGTGAAACGTGGAGAAAATACTGTATGAGTCCAAACCGTTCAAAGTGAGACGTGAATAATCTTGCCAAAAATGGAAAAATTATGGGGAAAACCCACTCACTTAAAAGAAGGCAGTTGTCATTTTCTTAGCTCTATTACACACAATAAAGCCTTCTGTATGGAAAAGAAATGGATATAAGACTGTTAGTGATCTTCTCAGGTTAGTAGATAATGGGAAAAAAAAGAGTAGAGCACGTACGAGGTCATCCTTATCTGAAAAAAAAACCCTAAATTTACAATTAAATCTTAAGGGAAAGATAGGTTTGACTGAGCTTCCCTTTCTCAAAATGACTCAGGGAACAGGTAGTTCTGTATCAAACATCTATTGCTACAACCCCTGCTTTATATGTTATTTGTAACACATAGCCAGATACAACTTTTTTTTTAAGTGTTTAAAATTTACCTCTGTGGAGACCAAGGAAATTGCTCAAAGGAAACCAGTCTGATTTGTGATTGCTGCAACTCACCATATCAACATAAATCATACTCCCACACATAGATAATTGAGACTGAAATATTAGTAAAAACTCATAAGGATGCTGTTTTATAAACAACAGAGAATTATTTTCCATAGTTCTGGAGACTAAGAAGAACAAGATCAAGGTGTCTTGATGCAGATTCCGTGTCTAGTGAGGGCCACTTCTAGTTGGTAGATGGCTGTCTTCTCCCTATAACCTTACATGTCAAAAGGGGCATAGGAGCTGTCTGGAGTCTCTTTTATGAGGGCACTAATCCCATTCATGAGGGTTCCACCCACATGAACTAATCACCTCTCAAAGGCCCCACCTCCTAATACCATCGCATTTGGCTTTAGGATTTAACATAGGAATTTTGGGTGGACACAAACATTTAATCTATAGCAGACGCCCTAACATAAACTATTAACCATTAAGAATTGCTGGTTTCTCAACTCACCTTCTACTCTAGGATTCAGTTGGAATAAATAAATGGCATTGGATTTCAAAGTTGGCTTCAATCATGTTTGTTGAGCCTCAGTTGAGGAGTTAGGTCATACAAAAAATAATTTTCAGAAAATAAGCCTTAAATTACCTTCTCGACTCAGTTACGTCATAAGAATTAAATCTCCTCTAGGAACCATGAATCTAGAGAACGTAGTTCCTGACTTATTAATTTTCGGGTGTTGGGGAGTAAGTTGCAGGGAACATATGAAGAAAGTATTTGGGGGACCTTGCCATGCCCAGGGTGATATTACCTAGGGGTGTTATGAATGTGTCAAATATAAATGGTCAGATGAAGCATGCATAGAGAAAAGTCATCATCAAACCCAGGAAATTTAGGAGCATTATTGCAAGACAAACAGTAAGACAAAAAAATGATTTTTTTAAAAAAGGTTGTTAAACAAGAGGGATAAAAAGAAAAAAAGAACAAAAAAGATAGGAGAGAGGTAGGATCAGATAAGAAAATAGCTTGTTCATTTATTGCTTGAACTACTGCCCTGTGTCAAGCTCTATATTAGATGTTCAGTGTAGTTAGTGCACTCTAAGTTATGGTCTCTGTCCATAAATCTTTGGGTAAGTCTTTTATTTGGGATCCTGCTTAGGTCATTTCTTAAATGCCAGCTTCAGCAATGTATTAGGGTCACAAGGCCTCTTTCTTTCAAGACACAAAATGCCTGGAGGTCACTGTACAAGCATTTTTTAAAGATGACTTGACAACAGTAGCTGTATTAGTGACATTGTATCTGGAGTCATTAGACTTCTCTTTTGTTGTACTTGTGGCTGTTTATTTTTTATACCCCTCGAGGACTCATCAGGTAAGGAATTAGAAGAAATTTTTTTTTCTAGTACAGCATAGCCTCTAGTGGGAGTTCTGTTCATACAGCTCTGAGACAGCCTTGCAAAAAAAAATCTCTTTAGTTGGAAAAAATATATACCCAATAAGAAAAAAGATACATACTTTCAAGATTGGAGTGTTGAGATCTTTCTGGAAAGTTTGATCTTCTTGAGGTCCCACTCTTGCTGATTTTAATAATTCTGGGAAGCTGGAGGTCTAGTCAGTGACATGCAGTAAAAAATAAATACTGCACTTTAAAGTTTTGCCCTTTTTTCCATACTTTTACTTTTTTTTTTCTTCTCCAAGCAAATCAGAATGGTACTCTGTTTAGAAATAAATTAGCATGTTGAAGAGTAGTTCTTGGAAAAATGCAGTAAATCCAGAGAATTGGTGGTGGTATCTGGGCAGTTGGCCAGTCCCCCGTATGTTATCTAGACTTACGCTGCATGCAGTAATAACACCAGATGGTCCATTTTCCCATCTGTCTAGAGCCACTCACATTCTTTCCAGAGAGAAACATTTGGGGATTCCCAAGCTCAATATGCCAAAAGACAAATTGAAATGCAAGTGAAAATGAGAAGAATGAAAAGTTCCCATAAGGGTGCATTTTTTTAAGTCATCAAAAACTAATGAGAGTTTGCATTGTGATTAAATTGCTAGTATCCATTTGGGTTACCAGTGAATATTGACCCATACTCATTCTATTCACTCTTTGTTCCTCCACTGAATAGTGAGTGTTGATCCCTAGCTTCCCACAGCTTCCGTCAGCAGCATGCACTGAGGATGCTCAGACTGTAGGCTCAGTCACATCTGGCTTCTGGTCTCGATGAGCTCTTGACCAAGGCTGGTGGCGTATTACCTCTTTAATCCTTGTATCTCATGGGCCCAGTGTGTCCCAAGCTGCAGGCTCCCTCCTTTTGATTTTCCCAGGCACAGAGTAGCTTCAGTTCTGGTTTCTTATTTTGTATGCTAGGTTCTTTTTTTTTTTTTTTTTTTTAAAGTAAGAGTAGTTTGCCTTTTTTTCAGTTAAGCCCTAATGGACCTTGACTCTAATATTTCACAGCTGTTCAACACACTGCCTCTCTTTACAGCCTGCTTACCTCAGTCATTAGGGAAGGGATGGTAGTTCATAAACAGCAGGCTTCTGAAGGGCAAATCTGAAGAAGTGGAAGGTCCTCCTAGAGTTGCCAATCGATGAAGGGACGGCATTTTCATGGTTCCCCCTAAGTACGTAAATCACATAGGGCAGTATACAGGACTGGAGATTTTCCTTATTGTGCACACAGTGCTTCATGTCCCTGTTTAAGGATGCATTCTTGAATTTTACCCCCCGAGTTCTACATTGTTCTCTGGATTCTCCGATTTTGGCTCATTTCTTCTGGAACAGTGCTTCAGGAATTAAAACTACTAGTGGTGTGACACCCTGTTGGGCATGCAGAAAGCCCTTGTGCTTATCCTCAAAGGTAGCCTCCTTCATAGGGTCCCTGGTCAGCGACCTGTGGGCACAGACACGATGGTACTGTTTGAAAAAAAAAAAAAAAAGAACACTGAATGGGGCAAGCTAAATGAAAAAACTTTAAAAAGTTAATGGTTGGTCTAAACTACAATTAATTTTTTCCAAAGTATTCTAGAGTCTATAATTCTAAGTACAAAAACTATATTCATGGGGCATCTGGGTGGTTCAGTCGGTTAAGCATCTGACTCTTGATTTCAGCTCAGGTGATGATCTCAGGTTCCTGGGATTGACTCCTGTGTCCAGCTCTGCACTCAGTGGGGAGTTGGCTTGAGGATTTTGTCTCTCCTCCTTCTGACCCTCCCCCACTCAAGTAAATAAATAAATCTTTAAAAAAAAACTGTATTAAAAGGAATGTTTGAAGATGGACTCCATGCTAGATGTGGAGCCTGCTTTAAAAAAAAAAAGGAATGGATGAAGGTGGTTTCTGGTGAAGAATTGGAAATTGTACCTAAATTTTGGATGATGAATTCAAAGGTTGTTAAGTTTAAAAAGAGACCTCATTCAAAGGGATTAACAAAAACAGAATTTTCAGGGAGAGATGAGGACAGATAGGTTATTGACATTGAATTGTAGGTGGAAATGTTAGAGATTAGTTACAAGTGTATATATCCAACCTTGGAGTGCTCCTGGATTTCTGTGAATAACAACACAAAATATCTAAAAAACAAATGGAAAGTAATTTAAATTTCAGGACTCACTAAGCTGTAGTTTAGAGGAAGCCAGAGTCAAGACTAGGATGAGAGGCTTTGCATGAAATCTAACATTGCCACAGATTGGCAAGTGGTTATTCTCATGTGAATGAAAGAAATTAAATGTGAAGCTGATTTGAGGGCTTCAGAATTTAGAATGTCTGGTTGTAGGTGATCCCTTGAAGATAAAGGGTAGGGAAGGTATAGATAGGAGATTCAGAATCTGTTATCTTTGTTTGAAAATTTTTCTACTAAATACAATGTACTGTGAGGCGCCTGGATGACTCAGTTGGTTGAGCATCTGGCTCTTGTTTTTGGCTCAGGTCATGATCTCAGGGTCATGAGATCAAGCCCTGAATCAGTTCTAGGCTCAGCAGGGGCTGGGGGGTCTGCTTGAGATCCTCTCCCTCTCTTCCCACTTGGGCTCACTCTCTCTAAAATAAATAAAATCTTTAAAAAACTACATGCACTGTATCCTCTCTGTGGCAGTTATTACTGAGTATTTTAAAGCCTACATTCTACTAATGGTAGCTCTCTTTGCATAGCTCTTACTATTTTTCTTATAAGAACCTTTGGATAAATGAGATGATAGGCTCCCAGGAGGAGAAAAATCCTCCCTCAAATGGTCAAATTGAACATAATAATGGAACAGTTTTCATAGGCTTGGACAGATCTAGTGAACCAACAAACAATTATGAAGTCCCCAAATTATAATCTCAGTTGAGAGATATTACCACTTGGCCTGAGGTGGCACAGAGAGGAAATGGTATCAGAAGTGTCTGATAAGACCTGACCATGTAGACTAGAGGTGGCTGGAAAAGATTCTGTGGCCTTAGAGGGATACAGCTGCTGCCCAAACCCTGATAAGGTTAAGGAAGTATCTGGGTATGGAAAAGAAAATAAATATTCTATCTTCCCTTCCTTTGGTTTCAGGCTGGTTCCCCCCACTGGTCAAAATCAATACAGGACAATGGAGCTCTCAAGACACAGTCCATAGAGGTCAGCCTCCCAGGGCACAGAGCAGGGCCAAAAGGTAGAAGGATTAGAGTCCATGAATTTTTTTTAAAGATTTTTTTTTTTGACAGAGACACAGTGAGAGAGGGAACACAAACAGGGGTACCGGGAGTGGGAGAGGAAGAAGCAGGCTTCTCGCTGAGCAGGGAACCTGATATGGGGCTCGAACCCAGGGCCCTGGAATCATGGCCTGAGCTGAAGGCAGATGCTTAACTACTGAGCCACCCAGGTGCCCCTTCAAGCATTTTTTTTAACCAATCTTGACTTCTCTCACACTATTCACACGAGTACTTTTTTATTTCAATAAATATTTGTTAATTGATTAAAATCCATCTCTCTGGCTCTATTCCCATCACTCTTACAGTAAGAGCACTGTTTCAGGCTCTTACTACTTTTTCATTGGGACAGTCATCTAACTTACCTCATTAACTGCCTCTGGCCCAGTTCTTATCATGCCCCTCCCCTGCTGTGAGTGTGTCCTCATTAGCTACTCTCTAATGGCCCAAGTCATGTAGACTCTTTATAAACTGTATATCTTTGTATCTAGAGACCATGTGTCTAGAGATAATATTTTATTGAATAGAACCAATTTATGCATATTGTAATCCTTTAGTGAGGGAGCCATGTTTTCTGCAGGAAGAAGATTTCTTGTAAATAATGTCCAGTAGGTTTCCAGTGGTTTAAAATCATTTGGATCATTTCTCTTCTAAGCTTGGTTCCATGGGAAGTATATTGTTAGAATTACTCATTCATTTACCCCCATTTGCTCAATTATTCAATAAAGATTCATCCTATAGTATTTGTCAGATATTGTTAGGTACTATGGATATAAAATGCATATTGATAGCTTATCCTGTAGCAAGAGTTAGAGCTGAGTGAATCAATGGCTGCAGCACAGGGTCCTACTATGTGCTAAGAAAAGCTTATGCTCAGGGTGAACACTAGTGCATGAAAACAGCTGTTCCACTTGAGGAAGGGAAAGCATAGAGATGTAAAGATGCCCAAGCTCATATTTAAAAAATAAGTACACTGAAAATCAGCTGCAGGAGAAAAACTGGAATAATGTAAAGGATTCAGGACGAAGGAGCATGCCACAATGAGGAGTCACAGGTGGTTCAGTATGGATACAGAGATCAAAGGCCATATATGATAAGCCCACAGCTACTGTAATACTCAGTGATGAAAACCTGAAAGCTTTTCCTCCAAGATTGGGAACAAAACCAGGGATGTTTATTCTTGCTACTTTTATTTGACGTTATACTGCAAGTCTTAGAGAAATTAGAGAAGAAAAAGAAATAAAACCTATCCAAATCAGAAATGAAGAAGAAAAATCATGTCTTTTTGCAGATGATCTATACAGAAATTCTAAAGACTCCCCCCCAAAAATATTAGAATTAATAAATGAATTCAGTAATGTTGTAGGATACAAAATCTATATAAAAATTAGTTGTGTTTCTATACACTAATTGTGACCTATTAGAGAAATGAAGAAAAAGAATCCTGTTTACAACATATTTGGGAATTAACATAATCACATTAATAAAAGGATAAGAACCATATGCTCATTTCGATAGATGCAGAAAAAGCATTTGTAAAGTACAACAGCCATTCATGATAAAAACCCTCAACAAAGTAGGTTCAGAGAGAACATATGTCAACATAATAAAGGCCATGTATGAAAAACCGACAGCTAATATCATCCTCAATGAGGAACAATTGAGAGCTTTTCATCTAAAGTCAGGAACAAGACAAGGATGTCCACTCTCACCGCTGTTATTCATAGTACTGGAAGTCCTAGCTGCAACAATCCAACAACAGAAAGGAAAGGCAATCACTTTGGCAAGGAAGAAGTCAGACTTTCACTATTTGTAGATGACATGATACTGTATATAGAAAACCACCAAAACTCCACCAAAAAGCTGCTAGAATTGGTAAACAAATATGGTAAAGTTACAGGATACAAAATCCATAAATGGCATTTCTGCACATCAATAATGAAGCAGCAGAAAGAGAAATTTAAAGAAATAAACCCATTTGCAGTTGCACCCAAAACAATAAGATACCTAGGAGTAAACCTAACCAAAGAGTTGTACTCTTAAAACTGTAAAATAATGATGAAAATATATATATTCCTCTGCTCAGCAAAGGAAATCATTAACAAAATCAAAATGCAGACCTAGAGAATGAGAGAAAATATTTGCAAGTCATATATCTGATAAAGGGTTAATATCCAAAGCATGTACTCATACTGCATAAAAATTTATCCAATCAAAAATGGACAGAGGAACTGAAAAACATTTTTCCAGAGGAAACTTACAAATGGTCAACAGGTGCATGAACGGGTGCTCAATATCACCTTTGATATTACCTGTTAGCATCATTAATCACTGTAGAAATGCAGATCAAAACCATAAATGATATATTACCTCACCCTTGTTAGAATGGTTATCATCGAAAAGACAAGAGTTAACAAGTATTGGTGAGGATGTGGGGAAGAGGGAGTGCTTGTGCACATGGGTGAGGATGTTTGTTTGGATACCACTATGGAAAACGGTATTTTTTCAAAACTTAAAGATACACCTACCATATGATCCAGCAATCCCAGTTCTGAAGATAAATCCAAAGGAAATGAAGTCTCTGTTTTGAAGAGGTGTCTGCATCCCCCTGTTCATTGCAGCATTATTCACAATAGCCAAGATAAGGGAACAACCTAAGTTTCTACCACTAATGAATGAATAGAGAAGATGTGGTATATGTATATATGTATATATAAATATGTGTGTACATATATGTATATACACATACCACATCTTCTTCATTCATACAAGCATTCCTTACAGGGAAATATTATTCTGTCCTGTGAAAGAAGGAAACCCTGCCTTTGGCAACATGGACAGACCTCGAGGGCATTATGCTAACTGAGATAAGTAAGACAAAAACAAATACTGTATAATATTACTTTTATGTGGAATTAGAAGGGGACAGACTAACATAAACGGAGACTACAATGGTAGTTACAAGGGTCTGGGGGATGGAAGAAATGGAGAGCTCTCGGTCAAGGAGTACAAACTTCCAGCTAAAAGATGAAGAAGTTTTGGGGATCTAATGTACAGCATGTGGTTATAGTTAACAATATTATATACTGGAGGCTTGCTAAGAGAGAACATCTTAAATGTTCTCATAACAGAAGAAGAAATGGTAATTATGTGACCTAGAGGTTTTAGCTAACACTGTAGTGGTAGTCTTTGCAATATAGAAGTGTATCAAATCAACACATTGTACACTTTAAACTTACACAAAGTTATATGTCAATTATATCTCAACAAAGCTGAGAAAAAATAATGCAGATAAAAAATTAAGTTCCTTGGCCACACTAATTACGCACATATGCACAGAAATCTGGTTATAAGGCAAGATGCTCAAATTTAAACACAAAGAAATACGAAATTAAAATACGGAAAACAGATACAAATAGTTGATGTTTGGTAAAATCCAGGTTTGCTCAGGGATGTATAGGCAAGACAAGATTTTGAATCGAGCAGATGGTAAATGTCAGGGCTTCGTATTGAGAGGTTTCATTGGTGAGAAGATGTAGAAAAATCATAGACTCTGTCAAAATTTGTCCATATAGCGGCAGGGGTAGATTACCCAACTTACCCTTCTGATTGGTTTTAAAGCAGCTTTGGGATACTAGCCTTAAGTTTTTTATCAGTCACATCCATGAGTCACTTGTCTAGGACATACACACAAGTGAGGACACACACATGTATGTGCATTTAAGGCAGCTTTGAGTGGTTAAACAGCTCTGGAGCCCTGTCCCCTGGGTACACACCCTGGCTAAATCTTTAACTATATGATCTTAGCCATATTGCTTAATTGTTCAAGGCCTCTGTTTCCCCACTTGTAAAATGGAGATAATTGTATACCTACACATGGGATTTGGTGAAGAGTAAATTAGTTGATACAATATTTAAACCTGGTCTGGCACGAAGAAAACACTTAGCCAACTATTATCATCATCATTAGTTCTATAATTAAAAGATTAAAATGCATAAAAATATGAACATTGATTAGCTATGGATAGTGGAGCTATATAATGGGGTTATAGTTTCATCCTTTAAATCTGTTTTTACTCTTACAGTTTATTGAAGCTCCCTAATAATATTGTTGATGTAATCATGAAATGTCAGTGTTATTTTTTTTTTAATCTGCTAACCATTCTGAGGAGTAACTCATTAAATGGTGAGCCCTTCTTGGACCCAAAAACAGTTGGGTCAATGAAACACCTAAAAGATTCTGTATGGTCATTTTAAAAGTATTTGATATTTGAATAATTTACACATTGTAGAATGTGTAGAACAGCACAAAGAAAATGGCAAAAATCACAAAATCCAAAGATAGACACCACTACAATTTTGTGGTCATGTAATTGGAGGAGGCTCCTGGCGGCCACGTGTGCCTGGGTTAAGTGTTGTCATGACTACATGGGGGCAATGCTGTCCCCTCAGAACTTTTCCAGAAATCTTCCAGAAATCTATGAGGGAAGACTTTACCAGCAACACAGTGATAGACTCTCCAGGCCAACACGGGAAATCCTTTCATGCTGCCCGTCTCTCAGACTTGTTTTCCAATCACCTTTTGCTAATTACACTTTCCTTTTCCTCCCTCCCCTTACTTCCTTCCTTCTATCCTCCCCTTTTCCTCCCAATCAAGGCTAAAGAAATAATAACTAATTATTAAGTCATCGAACCTTCCCTTCTTGGCATTATTTAAATTTGGGAAGTTCCTGTAACACAGCATATACAGGGGTGTGTGTGTTTGTGTGTGTGTGTGTGTGTGTGTGTGAATTCATCTCAGAGAGTTTTAGGGGGAAACTACTGGTTTTGGTCAGAAAGCTGGGGGAAAGAATTCAGAAGATTAATGCTGCTCAAGTACAGATTTCTCAGTTCCGATACTTTGAAAAAAATCATCCTCCATTGTGGCAAATTAAAATCCTACCCTCAAAGTGTTGGAATATAAAAGACCTTAAAAAATAAAATACTTTTTAAAAATTGGGATAAGAGGTTAAGTTGTTACATGTAAGTTCAGAGAATGTACTATACATACTGTATACTTATATATATTATATATATTTACTTAATATGTATAATATGTGTACTAATATGCTACACTTCTAGCGAACCTCTGGAGAGTGTCCTGTTCGCTCTGAAACCAGAGTCATAGTGTCTCTCTACCAACAGTAAAATGTGTGTAATAAGAATTTACAAAGAAGAAGAAGGGAAAATGCATTAGTACTCTTGCTTCAAAAGGCAGAAAAGGCATTTGATCAGATGATTGATTCTCCTCTGTCATGAAAAGCTTTCTTATAGAGAAAAAAAATCTCACTATGTTTCTAACAGTGAAATGGCGGATTCTCATTTCCTGCCTAATGAATTATTTACATACTCCACACAAGGCCATTTATACTCAATCTGCTGTTAGGCAATGCTCCAGAAGACAGTGTCCTCATTTGTAAGAGAATCTCCTCTGAATTCAGCATATTCTCTTTATTTAGTCTGTGAAAATGTTGGTGTACTCAGCCTCAGACATGAAGATCTATGTTCTCCTAACATCACAGAACAACAGGGCTAGTGAATTGTCCATTGATCTATGGAAATAAAATAGGGAATTCGGGGCCAAGTAGGAAGGAACCATTGTTACTCGAAGGCATGGTCCAGCCCCTTATCCAGAAAGATCTATCCTTGAGTCCTGTTGCCATTTCCCGACTCTCCCCTGCATTCCTACTCTGACCAGCTCATCCAGGTGCAAACACTTCTTCCCTAGTGCCTGCTCAGGACAATTTGCAGGAGGTGGCAGCCTTTAAACAGAGGATGGTGCTTTAAATATCTCAGGAAACCTTCCCAGTGAGAGATGGTTATTATTTTTAGGTTTCCTTCTTTCCGAAGGTACATATTGACAGTACCTAGCTCATTCATATATAGAGTAGCAAGTGTTCCCCTCACAGAAAAGCCCTGTTTCTGCTCCACATGACATGTAGGAAGAAAAATATATTTTGAAGGCTCTGCGTACTCCTCCAGTGCTCTGCTTTTTATTATAGAGAAAGACTGGGAGCCTTACCATTAGTAGTGGTGGCTCCTGGTCTTTGGCCAGAGGTCTCAGCATGACAAGGGTAAATAGAAGTGAAATGGAGACTAGCTGACTTGCAGGTTGCTCAAGAAGCATTGTTTCTTATTTCATGTCACTGGCAGAGTTAATTTCCCCATTAACACATCAGCTGGAGTTATCATTTGTGATGACTTTCCTGATTTTATAGCAACATGTCACATCCCGTTATCAATCTGATACTAGCTTTGAAATAAAATGCATCTTTATGTAGAGCATAGATGTGATGATGAACGTTGCAGAGAAGTGGGCAACAGCATGCAGGCTTTGGTGGATTAGCACATTGTAACAAGGACTTCTAGGTGTGAGTCATTAAAATTTGTTACAAGTCATTCCTTTTCTTCAGTAGTAAAGTTGGCCAAGTTTCAGTGTGACTTGGAATGGCTGCGGTCTCCTAAAGAATTCATCTGAAAAGTTAACATTTTGTTGTTTAAAAAAAATCTTTAAATTATTAATCCAGTGGCTTTAGATCACTGAATAATCTCTGAATTTTAATTATGTAAGTGCCATGACTGTAGCTATAAAGTTTTGCTTTTTGTTATCAATAAACTGAAAAGTTACAAAATTCTTATTTTGGAGCTTCATGGAATTTAAAAGATACCCTTAGAGGTAAATTATTTTTTTCTTATTTTTAAGTTGTCATGCAGTACAATTGTACATCTTTGTCCTACGGTGCTAGGACTCTTACCACATGTGTAGATTCGTAAAACTACTGTCATAGTCAGAATCAAAAACACTCCTATCACCCCAGAAAACTCCTTCATGCAGCCAGGTAGAGGCAAACACTCCTCCACCCAAACCCCTGGCAACCAGTGATCTGTTCCCCATCCTGTAGCTTTGCCTTTTTCTGAATGCCATATGTGATATATATAGTTAGTTTTACGTTGTATAACATTGTATTATTATATATTACATATATATAATATGTACTATATATTTGATTCTATAAAAAGTTATATATTGTATAATTATATATTTTATATATTGTATGATGATATAGGCATATATAACCTTTTAATAATATATAGTATATAGTAACATAAAATGTATAATCAGTATCTATATAGACAGAATCATACAGTATACAACCTTTTGAGACTGGCTTCTTTGACTCAGCACTTACCCAAGTTGTGTGCATCCATCAGTAGTTCTTCTGTTTTACTGCTGAGGAGTAACTTATATGGATGGATATACCAAACTTTATTCAGGCTCCTATTGATGGGCATTTGAATTGTTTCCTTTTTTTTTTTTTTTGGTGCTAATAAATGAAGCTGCTTGCAGTAGACAGACTAACGCCATGACCGCTAATGATTTGCACCCCATATAATCCACAGACCTTGAGTGTGGGAGAAGTTTATGGATACAATGAGATGTCAGTTCTGTGATCAGGTTATCATATATGGCACAGCTTACTCTAAGAAAAGGAGATTATTTTTAGTGGATGTATTAGTCTGCTCAGGCTTCCATAACAGAATACCACTGAACGGGTAGTTTAACATCAGAAATTGACAGTTCTGAAGGCTAGAAACCCAAGATCAGCGTGTGTCCAGGGTTGCTTTCTATTGGGGTGTCTCTTGTTGCTTGCACACCTTGCTGTGGTTTCCACATGTCCTCTGAGTTACACTCTTCTGTTGGCTCTTCCTCTTCTTATAAGGGCACCAATTCTATTGGATTAAGACTCTGCTCTTATGAATCATTTAACTGTAATCACCTCCTTAAAGGCCTTATCTGCAAATAAGTCACATTAGGAGTTAGAGCTTCAACGTATGCATGGGGGGGGGGGTGGCACAATTCCGTTCATAAATGGGTCTGACCTAATCAATTGATCCCTTTAAAAGGAATGGGGCTCTTCCCAGTAACAAGATTCAAAAAGTGAGAGGATTTCATGTAAGGGAGATTCTCCATTGTTGTCTTTGAAGATGGAGGGGAGACACTGGCAAGGAATAGTAGGCAGTCTCTAGGAGCTGAGAATGGCCGCCAGCCAGCAAAGAAACAGACTCAGTCTTAAACTGCAAGAAACTGAATTATACCACAATCTGATAAACTGAGAAGATTATCCTGTGCCCTAGATAAGAACACAGCCTGACTAGCATCTTGATTTTAGAGTCATGTGATTGTGAGCAGGGAACCCAGCCATACAACACCTGGAATTCTGACCCCAGACCATGAGCTAATAAATGGATGGCATTTTAAGCTGTTAAGTTTGCAGTAACTTGTTATACATAAATTAAAAATTAATGTATTGTGGTACCTGGAAATGATTCGGAGGTCTGTGCTTTTGCCAGTAATACTTTGCCTTGATTATGGTAGCTTTATACTATATCATAAATTGGGAGTCCTCTAGCTATGTTCTTAATTTTCAGAATTGTTTTGTCTACCCTAGTTTTTTACCTTCTCCTTTAAATTTCAGAATCAGTTTTTGGATTTCTTTTTGTAAGAGAAACTTACTGAGATTTTTATTGGGATTGCATTAAATCTCTAGATTGTGTTAGAACAAGGACATTTTAACTATATTAACTCTTCCAGTCCAGGAAGATGGATTGTTTCTCTAATTATTTGTATCACCTTTTCTTTCTTTCATCGATATTTTGCAGTTTTCACATAGAGATCCTATGCATATTTTGTTAGATTTATACTCAAGAAATTCATTTTTTGCTGCTGCTACCCATTTCTTAATGTAAAAATGAAAGTGTTTTATTGCTGGTGTGTAAGAAAGAAATTGACTATTGTACACCGACCTTGTTTCTGAGACCTTGCTAAGTTTGCTTATAGTTCCAAAAGTTGTGTCGTTTCATTCTTAATGTTTTATATGTAAGCAATCATGTCACTTGCAAAAAGAGATATTTTTATTTTTTTCCAAACAGTACAGTTTTATTTCTTTTGCTTGCCTAATTGAACTAGCTACAGTTTATGGAACAATGTTGAACAGGAGTAGTGAGAAAGGATATCCATGTCTTGTTTCTAATGTTAATTTCTTAATCCATGGATTCCAAATTAAGCCGGCAATATTCTTGAGGAGTCCATTCTTCTTGGCTCGTTAGCAAATATTCCTCATTCCCCCCCCCTTTTTTTTTTCATATACAAAATGACCATATATGACTTGGTCTGCTTCTGTGTTCTCTGTTCTATTCTATTGGTCTACATTCTATCCATGCACCAATTCCACACATTCTTAATCATCATAGCTTTGTAATTAAGTCTCAATATCTAATCAGGCAATTCCTGTACCTTGTTTGGACTTTCCTTACATTTTTCCCATATAAATTTTAGTTGATTTCTATATTTGGGTGTGCCCAGGTTGGCACCAAGGCCCACTGCTTTCGGTTGGCTTCCCTGCATCTGTGGGATGGGAACAGTGCAGCGCGTTGGTGCCACCTGTTCTTTTTGCAACCTTGGAGATCCTCAGACCACACTGTCAACTAGGATTCCTGTTAGTCTACAGCCTCTGGCAGTCCTGCACTTTGCCTCCTACCTTCCAAAAGGTGGTCACTTTTCTGCTTATAGACTTGAAATTTTTGTTCTCTCAGTCCTCCGATTGGTTTCTTGGGGTTGAGAATGATTTGATAACTATCTAGCTGTGTTCTAGGGACAAGACAAATTTAGGGGCTCCCTACTCCTCTGCCATCCTAACTCCTTCCCCCCCACCGTGTAAATTTTATTTATTTATTTATTTATTTATTTAAGATTTTATTTATTTATTTGACAGAGAGAGACAGTGAGAGAGGAACAGGGGGAGTGCGAGAGGGAAAAGCAGGCTTTCTGCCTGCTGAGCCACCCAGGTTCCTCTCCATATAAATTTTAAAATCAATTTCCCCTATTCTGCAAAAATGCTTTTGGAATTTTGACTGCGATTCCCTTGACTCTATAAAGCAATTTTGGTAGAATTGATATATTGGCAATATTGAATTTTTTAATAAACAAAAATGCATATCTATTCATTTTTTGGTTTTCTTAAATTTCTTACCTTCAGGCTTTATTGTGACGGTGAGGGCTAGCAATACAATGTTGAGCCACTGTGTAGAGCATCATCATTTCAAAAGAAAATCTTTCAAAGTATCACTGTTCAGCAGATTAAAGAATTTCCTTTCTACCCCTAGGTTGCTAACAGGAAGTTTTTCTTTTGTTTTAATTTTATGGGGTAAAAGAACACTTAACATGAGATCTATACCTTAAGAAAAATGTAAGTATCAAGTATCTTCCCATTTTTCCACTGCATATATGTTAAATTTGATCAAATGCTTTCCTTTATTAAAATGACTCTATGAGGGGCACCTGGGTGGCTCAGTGGGTTAAAGCCTCTGCCTTTGGTTCAGGTCATGAGCCCAGGGTCCTGGGAATTGAGCCCCGCATCGGGCTCTCTGCTCAGGAGGGAGCCTGCTTCCCACTCTCTCTCTGCCTGCCTCTCTGCCTACTTGTGATCTCTGTCTGTCAAATAAATAAATAAAATCTTGAAAAAAAATTAAAAAAAAATGACTATGAATTTTCCATCTTATGGTACTCTAGTAATTTACATCAGCTGACTTTCTAATAGTAAATTCACTTGCTCCATGTGTATTCTTTCTCTATATTGCAGATTAAGGAGAGTATTGCCATGTCTATTTTTGCATGTATGTTCATCATCGAGACTGACCTATAAGTTGGCCTTCTTGTACTTTTCTCCTAGGGTTTCTGTATCGGGGTTCTAGTAGCCTGATACTCAGTTTGGAAGTGTTCCTTTTTACTGTCCTCTGGAGAAGTGTGTGTTAACTTAGGGTCCTTCCTTCCTGAATATATGAGAGTGTTAGTAGCCTTCTTCTGCTCATCATCTAGGAAGCTGCTTTCCTTGCAGTTCCTGAGGGCAGGTACGGTAGGAGCAGTTTTTACCCCAGTTTTCACTCAGTCTAAAGGTGTAGCCCTTGTGCTACCAGGTTTGTTGAGGGGGAAGATTCCTGTTAGTCTACAGCCTCTGGCAGTCCTGCACTTTGCTCTTTGTATCCTAATCCAAGAATCTGAAAACTCAAAGTCAAATTCAGTAAATACCCTCAGGGCCAAATTGGCTTCCGTGCTTCCATTAATTATCTCGTTCTGGCCTTCACTTAAATTTGGCCTGATTGTTCCTTGCTATTTTATCAGCTTGGTGATATTTTTAAGGAGGTTACTTTTTATATTTCATCTGGCAGTTGGGGTTGTGTTTGGCAAGAGGCTCAGCCTGAACACCTGGCCAGCTCTGGTACCAAAATAGCAGTTAGATTTGCACTGAGATTTCCATGAACTTTGGTCTGTTTTTTCTCTCTAGAAGAGGAATTTGGTTTGGATTGAGAATTTCAATTCACTTCAGTCCCTCTTAAATGTCAGCTATGGTGTTGAAATGTGGATGATACATTTGTGAATAAGATCTCCAAGAAATTTCCATTCCAAAAAATGTAACAAATATTAAGGACTAGCAGGAACGTCAGTTCTCTTGCATTACTCTTTTTTAGGACTTTGTTTTTTTAGAGCAGTTTTAGGTTTATAGTAAAATTGAGAGGAAGGTAAATCATGCAGAACAACCTCACCAGCATTTACTGTTGTTAGTGTTCTGGACTTTGGCCATTTTAATAGGTGTGCAGTGGAAGCTCACTGTTATTTTCATTTGTATTTCGTTAATGATACGTGGTAATATGGAGCATCTACTCATACACTTATTCGTGGTCTGTGGATTTTTTTTAAGATTTTATTTATTTATTCATGAGAGACAGATGGGCAGAGGGAGAAGCAGGCTTCCCGCTTCGCAGGGAGCCCGATGTGGGGCTCGATCCCAGGACTCTGGGACCGTGACCTGAGCCGAAGGCAGATGCTTAACCGACTGAACCACCCAGGTACCCCAAGGGGTAATAGTCTTTCATCATATGTATCTTTTGCAAATATCTTTTCCCAGTCTATGGCTTCTCTTCTAATGATCTTGATATTGTCTTTGGCAGAGCAGAAGGTTTTTTTTTTCCATTTTAATGAAGTCCAGCTTATCAATTTTTATTATTTTTTAAATTTTGACCTCATTTGTACTGCGTGCCTTCATTTCATTCATCATGATTGATCCACTATAAGTAATTCCAATGTCACCTCCTGCTCTTGGGTGCAAGACTCAGACTAAAATCTGAGATCCAAGTCTACGATCCAAATTTCTGATTCAAAGGGACTAGTCTGAATTACACTATCATTATAGAAATAAACAGAGGGACACCTTATAACCACAGAGAATGCAGGAGGATATAAGGAGAAAATTCACAGCAACATTGTGCTGAACCATCAGGAGTATGATAGTGTTCAGGCTGGTTTGAATCTTGGGTAATAAAGGTTTAGGAAGTGTGAATGTTTCCGGGTTAACTCCCTGGTAAAATGTACTCCCAACACTGGTTTGTAGGAAGAAAGAGAGGTGGGCTGACTATAATGTAAATTTCAAGCTCCAAAACTGCAGCGAAAGTCCAAAGAAGTGGGATTGGGGAAAAGCCAAAAAGTATACCTTGTAAAAAGGGTCTTTCTAAACCTAATAAGCAAAGCGTTTAAAATAAGTCTGTGTGGAAATTTCGCTGAGTCCCCATAGAATGATGAATTCTTACTGACAATTGGCAGAGCACATTTCTTTAAAGTTTCTCAAATTTTGTACCTTCAAACAAGCCAGACTTTATAGTTTCCTACTGCTAAAACAAACTAGTCTCTATTGACTTGCAATAATCAGTCTTTCATAAATTTTGGGGGCAGTGGAATGTTTATCTTTCCATTTCCTTACGATTCACTATTGAGCACATGCAGTAATAAAAATATTAGTCTTTAAAGATCTATCAACATATCATTTATTTTTGGCAGCTGTTTCTACAAAAGACTTTCAAAAGCTGATTAAGAAGTAGTTACATATTCTTACGGGGTGTTTTTCTGGCTTTGAGCAAATAAAAGTGTCTATATGTAAAGTTTAAAAGGATTTTTCATGTATATCATCTTTATATTCAGCAAGGATTGGAAGCACAAACACACATATATCCATTTTATCCAGCTACCTAAAGTGACTATCTTAGTATTTTTAAATGGGATGTCATTTTGAAAGTCTGGCTCACACTTGAGAAAATAAAAATCTGAAATCGTGGAATGATGTGATCAAAGAAAATGTGCCTGGTTTCACTTGACATATATTTAAAAGTGCATTGAGAGCCAAACACGGAGTGTGACCCACCTTTAGTATAGTTTTATATCAATTGCATTACCAGTGATTCTTCCTTCTATAATATCTATGCCTTTCAGTGTTGAAAAAACTATGTGAAATTAAGTACAGTTTAGTCTTCCTTCTCCCATAAATATTTAAAGTCTTAGCTCCTACTTGATGTACCTTCCCCCTGAGTCCTTTTCTTGCTCTCTTCTGAATACGCACAGAAATAAATGCCTCAAAATGCTAAAGCAAAGAAGAAATAAAACATTTCCAACTTCATGCTGCAGTCATTTTATCAACAGGCATAACATATATTTGATCTTTCTCTGTTCAACAGAAAGACAAGAAATGAGATAGAAAAGTACTCAGAAAGAAAAGAGCGTAGAAAAAGGAACCAAAAGATACCAAGACTAAATACAATGGCTTCCCCTTTGGACCTCTGTGCTTACTCATGGATGAGAGAATTTTGGCAGTCCTGGTGACATGAGTTTACTATTATTTCCAAAATCTTTCAAATGTCATTTCTACCAAGAGGGAGAGATTTTTGGACTAGCGATTGTAAACAGACTTGATGACATTAAGAGAATAGACTTGATTAAGTGTGGATAATGCCTGTGACCCTTCATGTTATCCAGTAAGGACCTAATTAATAAACATTCCTATTTCTTTCTCTCCTTCTTTATTTTTAAAAATGTATTTTCTCTAGAAGTTCTGATCTTTTACAGAAAGCTCCATCTGGGGTGTTAGACAAATTTGTTCTCATATCCTGATTCTACCTCCCCCTGGCTATATGATACAGGGCAAGATACTTGTCTAAGCCTCAGTTTCTTCGTCTGAAAAATGGATTCACAGGGTTATTAGGAGGCCTACATATGACACTATATTTAGGAACAATACATACTAAAATGCAAGGGGATTATAATTATTATATATAATTATATATATAATATAATATTATATATATAATTATATATAATAATTATATATAATAATATATATTATCATATATAATAATTATATATAATTATTACAATTATTCAGTGGGACACCTGTCAATAGGAAAATAGATTTCCAAGACACTAATTTACATTAAGCAGTTTATATAGGTCTCTGTGAGGTTGCAGGAAGGATTCAGGATCTCATGAGAGACTCTGAACCAGCCAGGACTACCCAACTAAGCCACTTTTAAATTCCTGGCCCACAGACATTGTGAGATAATAAATGTTTGTTGCTTTAAGTCACTTGATTTGGGATAATTTGTTATATAGCAGTAAATAACACAAATCTTTTAAAGGCTCTAAGTAATGTAATTGACTACAGTTTGTGGCTATGTTAAAGTTACCAGTGAAAGAATGAAAGGACAAGATAATTAAATGATGGAGGTGTGAGGAATGGGATGATAATTTGAGAATATATACAAGACCATTTTCAAAGATCTAGATTAAATCTCTTGCTGTTGTTTATGTGTTGTATTTAGGTAGTCAAAGACAGCTAGGAACATACCTGTAGTCAAAGTCAGGTTTATTTAGTAGACTGCAGCAAATGAGAAATTACCCACATGGAATATCAGTAATGGGGATTTTAGAGGGGCTGTTTATCGGTCTGGGCTTGTGCTTCATATTCCCGAGGGAGATTATGGACACTTGTCCTGGGTTGGATCTTGTCAAGAAGGAGCACTTGAGCAGTTAGATTCTCATCAATCTTCTCATTCACCAGGTATGGTAATAATGCTGGCCTGGGAACATCATTGATAAGAAAGCAAAAATAACTTAGAAAAAGTGTTCATTAGTCCTATTTTCAGCTGTAATGTGGCCTTGTGATAAATATCATTCGCATGACCTTGTCCATGTCTCACTGGAAACTGCTTTACCAGTAGTGTTGATGAAGAGCCGACATAGGTCCCGTGGGTCGGTGCACGCTTTTACCTGACTTCTGATCAGTTGACAAATAATTGAAATAGTAAAGTAGGACAAGACCTTAGAAATTGTCATTTTATGAATGGGGAGGCTGGAGTGTAGGGGAATGGTGATTAGCTCAGGATCACCAAGGTAGTTTGTGCCAGAGGGAGAATTAGAACCGAGGTCTCTGACAGTTAGCCCAGGACCACGTCACATGAAACCAGGACCCTTTACAGGAAACCATTCTACCTTTATACTCAAAGTGATTGGAGCATCAGGACCAGGTGTGAAGTGTTGGCAGATGATTTGTTACTGATCTGAAGTGGTGCTCTATACCCATTTACACACTGTAAAACTGAGAAACATATGGTTAGAATGATCTCTTCAGCCCCCTCTCTCATGCTTACCACTGTAGAAGTTTATTATGAGTTCATTGTGTATGCATGTGTATTTGACTGTTCTACAAATGTAATAATATAGTAGTACAGAATTGTTTTGCAATTTTCGTCCCCCAATGATACTTCTTAGAGATTGTTCTCTATCAGTATGCATGAAGTCTAGAAACACAGATGGCATTATTTTATTAATTTACAGAGTGAAGGTGTCCTTGATTATAGTCTATATGCTTTTCTACATCTCCAGGCTTGATGTACACTCTATAAATAGATGTACCTTTTTTCCCTTATATTAAAAAAAAATGTTACCTAACGATTTAACTAAAACACATGTATTTTCATTCAGAAATTATCTTAAGTAGTGAAGGTATGGCCATACAAAATCAATGCACTCGGTATTGTTTTGAGAATTTGTAGGCTATTTTTCCCATGGGTCATGGGAAATATGAAGGAAAAAATTGTAGTTTGAGTACTGCTTCTTTGTCTGTTTGGGCAGCTATCACAAAATACCACACACTGGGTAGCTTATAAGCAACAGTTCATTTCTCACAGTTCCAGAGGCTGGGAAGTACAATATCAAGGTGCCAGCATGCCTGGGTGAGGGCCCTCTTCCAGGCTACAGACTTCAGGTTGTCTCCTCACCTGGTGGAATGGGCCAGGGACCTTGGTGGGGTCTCTTTTGTAAGCACTAATCCCATTCACAAGGGTTCCACCCTCATGGCCTAATTAGCTCTCAAAGGCCCCACCTCCTAATACCATCCTGTGGACATTAGGATTTCAAATTGGAAGCAACGTTCAGACCACAGCACAGACCACATTACGTCTTTCTGCCTTGTGTAAATTTACCTCTGCATTTCCAGTTCCCGATCTTCAAGGTGTAGTTTGCAAAATCCTGCTGATTATAAAGAAATATGATGATAAAATATCAAGTAGCACATTGAGAAGGATACATAAAACATGATATCCTAGTCTTAATTTCCAAAAGCTTCAATGTTCCAATATTGAACACAGGACCAGTGAGGGATTTTCCATTTGTCCCTTGAAAGCTTGTTATATCATTGCTGGGCCGGGTTTGAGTGAAGCAGTTTCTTAACCTGATCCATCCTACATGGAATCTTTTCACAGCCCTCCAGGCCTATTTTATTTTATTTACATTCCTTTTCTTTTTTTTTTTAAAGATTTTACTTATTTTATTTGACAGAGAGATCACAAGTAGGCAGAGAGGCAGGCAGAGAGAGAGGGAAGCAGACTCCCCACAGAGCAGAGAGCCCAATGCGGGGCTCGATCCCAGGATCCTGGGATCATGACCTGAGCTGAAGGCAGAGGCTTTAACCCACTGAGCCACCCAGGTGCCCCTACATTCCTTTTCTGAACCTGGAAACAAGAGTAAAGCCTGCATAACCAAGTGTCTGTCTTTGGAATCCAGCTTTATGTCTTGTATCTCATTTTTCTTGTTATTAATCCAAAATAGTTTGTCTTTCCATATGTTTCTCTATTTTATCCAGGATGATGGTTTCATAGAAAGAAATTCTGTATATAGTTTTGTGGAATTAATTCCCTCATGGAATTCTGATACTTCTTTATTTGCACCCATATTTGGCTCTATGTTATGCTTCATTATAAAGCAATTAAACTTTAAAAAGGATAAAATACAGAAATAGGTAGTATAGTATTACTTCATTTAATTCCGGCTATTCTAATAGCACCTTAATGTGGGCACTTCACAGTGACCACAATATGTGTTAAGTCAAGAAAATAAAATAGAAGTAGGAAGTTTTTTGGTAAATATAACAAACGAACTTCTAATTACAGCTACTTTTAATGTGTTCACTGGTCTATAAAACTGTAACATGGCAACTGTGATTGGAAACCTGCTCTATTAAGAACAGTAAATTAAGAGTATTAAATTAGTTTCTCTTGGTTACCAAGATTAAGATAAAAAGTCAAAAGTGCATACTGTTCATATAGCTTTTTAATTAAACTGTCTACGATTATTGTGTGTCATAAAGTAGCACGTGACAGACTTTAGTTTGCCCATGCCATTTTATGTAAAAGAAATTACCATTGTATTTGCTTTCCCTAGGTAATCTCTATTCTCCGTTCCTCATTTTTAAAGGAGTATGTTCTAGAGTTGCAAGCATGTCACTGAATGTTCAGTTTTAAAGGCTATGTGTCCACGCAGAAGTAGTCAACCCTAAATGACCATCAGTAGCTCATAAACAGACCAGTAACTAACTGGTGGGCACCAAGCGATCTGACTGGGTTCAGTTATTTCTCCTAGAAGTAAAATGCAGAGATTACATTGAAATCATGATCTGACATACTGTAGACAAAGGTAGGGTTAATAGCTGAATTTTAGAGACACATCCAAGCTTTGATCAGGGTTTCTCAATCTCAGCACCATGGATAGATACTTAGGGCCAGATCATTTTTTTTGTCATAGGGGGCTGTAAGGTTTCAAGATTCTATCACATGTCTTCTGGGGGACATAACCACCTCCTTTTGAGGTCCACTAGCCTATCGAATATTGGATCCCATCCTTTCATTTAGCAAAAGAGAAAACTGAAAGCCGAGTAGATTCAATTACTTAGCAGAGATCACTAAAAGAATTATGTAAATATTCTATTAATATTCTAACCGAATAATAATTTAACATTATTACTTCCAATTCCAATTTCATAATATAGTTTATAAAGCCCATATAATAAGCATATTCTCTTGATTCGGAGCTTACTATCTAAACCGTGAATCTGAAGTAAATATATCTCACAGTGTGGGTTTCGTAGGTCACATTCTCCCAGATAAACCAAGGTTGCAGATGCAAGTATTTTGTTAAGGATTTGCTTCCAGGAGAAACTGTTAAGGAAGTGAAGGAGGCAGGACAGAAAAGGGGAAGAAGCCAAGTAAATGTATCCTTTCAGGTGAGATATCAGATTTAACTTAATCCTACAGGGAGCTCTGGAGCATAAAGAACACCTCATAAGTGTTTTAGCTTTAAAGCAAAGGAGCTGTTCTGTCATTAGCTATGGACCATTCTGGGACTGGATGAGGGAATGTAATATTCCTTTTCCAATTCCAATTCTCTGTACTGGGAAGGAAGCCATGGGTTATCTGGGGTTTTAGAGGAAGGAATATAAAATTGGAAGGAATATGAAATTGCTAGACATTTCTTACTCTCTGTGTGAGCCAGCCAACTCCAATGCCCAAGGATTATCCTTCGAGGGTTAAATGTGTGAACACCTCAGCAGCAAACCACACAGAAGCCTGGCAAGGGACACACACAGTTGGTAAGAGATGTCTAAGGATATATGGGCACGACACTAGCAGAGTCTACTCCAGTGATATTGTGCAAAAACCAGGGACTGGAGAAAGAGAAATGCGTATTCAAGTTCTGGCCTTGCTACTTACTGTGTGACCTTGGGCAAATTATTTAAATTTACAGACCCACAGTTTCTAGAAGTTTAAGGCAGTAACACCTAACCCATCTCCTATGAGGCTGTGAGAATTAAAATATATAATAAATGCAGGAGGGGGATCATGTAAAGAGATTGTTACTGTGCTTTTTAATTCCTGACAAAGCTTATCTTCCCATTTGTTTAAGTCTTTTAAATTTCCCTCATTAAGGCTACAAAAGTTCTTTGTAAAGGTTATATACATGTTGTGGTAAATGCATTCCAAGATACTCAGCATTCTGAATTCTCTTGAAGATTGCATGTCTTAATGTTACATTTCAGCTTTTTTTCCTGATAGGTAGAAATACGGTTGATTTTGTTATGAGTAATGAATAACCAGAAAACTTTTATTATTTGTCATATATTTTCCTTAGATTATGTTGGATTATTCACACACACAATCATATCATTTATGACTGATGACAATTTTATTTCATCCCGTATAATTTCAATATATTTTGTTTATACTATCCGCTTTATTGTGGAGGTGGGGATCTGCGATACAGTGTTGAATTGCCATGTAGAGCATCATGATCTCAAATGAAAATCTTTCAGAATTTCACCAAAGACTGATCATCTTTAACAAGTTAAAGAACTCCCTTCTGTTACTAGGCTGTCAAGAGGATTTTTCCTTTTCTTAAAATCTTGAATGTATGTTCAGATTTATCAGGTGCTGTTTTTTATTAAATCAAATGTATGAATTTTCTTTTACCAGAAATCAGTCATTTACATTAACTGACTTTCTAATCAGTTACCTTGCCCCAAGTATATTGTTCTTTTTATATGGTGCAGATAAAGTAAATTTTGATCATGTCTAAGAGTTTTGCATCCACATTCATGAGTGAGATCAACCTCTAGGTTGGCTCTCTTGTACTTTTCTCCTCACGTTTCTGTATCTGTGTGTGGGAGATGAGAATCATTTGTTCTTGGACATTAGTGAGCACTGGAAGCCATCTCTTGTTCATCATCCATGCGGGCTTTCTTGCGACTCTTGAGGGTGGGTACAATGTGGGCAAGTTGACTTCTAGTTTTCCCTTACCTGGAGCTGCAAGATTTAGCAACCACAAATGTGGGGCACCTAGCTAAATTTGAATTATTTTATTTGTCTTTATTAGTTTGCTAGGGCAACCATAACAAAGTACCACAAACTGGGCTGCTTAAACAACAGAAATTTATTTTCTTACAATTCTAGAGGCTGGAAGTCTAAGATCAAAGTATCAGCAAGGGTTGGTTTCTTCTTAGGCTTCTGTCTTTGGTTTGTGGATGGCATTCTTTTCCCCGTGTCTTCCAATCGTCTTCTCTGTGGGTAGGTATCTTAATCACTTCTTATAAGGATACCTGTTAAAGTGAATTAGGGCCCACTCTAATGATTTCACTTTAACTTAATTGACTCTTTAAAGACCCTTTCTCCAAATACAGTTGTATTCTGAGGTACTGGGGTTAAGAATTCAACATAGATATTTTGAGGAAACACCAAAATTAGATACCTCTTTCTTTAACTACATTCCCCTGATGATTTATCTCTAAGTTTCTCATTTTATGGAATTTGCTTATAAAATTCTTTGCAGTTTAGTCTGTCTTCCATTTACATTAAAGCATAACTTACAGTGGTCACCTTTTACTTATTTCATTATTTTATCCTTTGAAAATTCATTAATGAGAACATATGCTCAATAGTAACATTATGAGTTGGTATACTAAACATGTACTGGCACGGTTAATAATCCCGAGAACTGCTCTTTAAATTACCTTTATAGAATCATGTAATACCATCTTCCATGGCATCTTTCACTTTTCCATTCTTCAGGATTGTATTACATCTCTTAAAAAAAAAAAGTCATTCCACAGGGGTGAGAGGCTCAGTCAGTTAAGCATCTGCCTTCAGTTCAGGTCATGATCCGTGGGTCCTGGGATATAGCCTCACGTTGGGCTCCCTGCTCAGCGGGGAGTCTGCTTCTCCCTCTCCCTCTGCTGCTTCCCTCTGCTCCTGCTCGCTCACTCTCTCAAAAAATAAACAAAATCTTTTGGGGAAAAAAAAAAAGTGTCCTCCCCTGACAAAAAAGAGTGTTGTTAACAAATGTTATTCTCTTCTTCTTGTTCTCTTGCTGGAATAATATTCAGGAGCATCCGTGTTACTAAATCAAATTTTTCATGTGATGAAATCCATTTCAAATTATAATCTTGACAAATTCCATCATAATTAACCACCTCAAGTCAGATTTTCTTCTCCTGTTCATAAGTAATGTTTATTTTAAGAACAGCCTGGACACATAAAGGGGGACATTTTTCATCAATTCTTTTTCTAATGAATTCAACAAATTCCTTTAATCAATCAAATATTTTAATAATACTGTTTGTTCTTTCAGTGTACATAGTCCTCTTGCTAGAAGAATATTGAAAACTATGGTGATGAAATAAGCAGACTTTGCTCAGGGGCTTATTTAAAAAGTCAGCAGTTTTGGAGGGGAACTTTTCTTCAAAATTAAAATGTGATATCAGTGCTTCAAATAAACTGAAGAGTCTTCCAACTGCATTTGTTAAAGAAAGCCAGTGGATTCTTGAATGAGAATAGAAGGCTTCTGAATGCTAACAAAATCCCCTCAATTCTTGGTGATTTAATAACTTTAATGACTCAGTTCAAAGACTATAAATGTTGAAATAAGAATAATTCTAGGGGCGCCTGGGTGGCTCAGTGGGTTAAGCCGCTGCCTTCGGCTCAGGTCGTGATCTCGGAGTCCTGGGATCGAGCCCCGCATCGGGCTCTCTGCTCAGCAGGGAGCCTGCTTCCTCCGGCCTCTCTGCCTGCTTGTGATCTCTGTCAAATAAATAAATAAAATCTTTAAAAAAAAAAGAATAATTCTATAACTATCCCTTCACTTTCTTTTTAAAAGTATTTATTTGTTTATTTAGAGAGCTCAAGCAGGGGCAAGGGTAGAGGGACATGGAGAAAGAATCTCAAGCAGATGCTGTGCTCAGTGCAGAGACCCACAGGGGTATGGATCTCATGACCCCAAGATCATGACCTGAGCCAAAATCAAGACTCGGTTTCTTAACCAACTGAGCCACCCAGGCAACCCCCTCTTCCATTTCTTTTTTTCTTCTTCTTCAATTTCAATAAAAAGGACATCAGATGCTGTTTGAGTGGCATTATGCAGAAAATGGGCAGTACAACCAACATCTACTATAGAATCATGCATATTTTTCATCAACTTTAACCATTGTAATTAACTCCTAAGTTTAAAAAAAAGAAAGAAAAGTCTCTGCAAAAAATTGCTGTTGTTTCCGAAGTCACATTTTCAAATGACTTTATTCACAAAAATGGCCTTATAAGGAAGCCTTTTTTCATGACAAAAGTTTCACAAGCCTAGGGAAAATGTATTCTGTAATTGCCATTACATGCATCTGTGGCTATGCTGTAAAAAAGGTGAGGCATTTCGATCTTTGATAATCTCTGTAATAGTAAATGGAGCTATTATATTTTTTATTATTGAAGTAGATTCTGTTTTAGCACCTGGAAATTTGTTTCTAACTTGAGGTGAAATATTGATGATGCTGTACAGCACGGAAGGCCATTACAACTTCTGTGATTAGTCTTTTTAATCTGCATGTCTCTTGAACAAAAAAATGCATTATTTTTTTTCACTGTCTTTGATACAAGTGGAGGAAATCCTGCATCTCCCATGCTCAGCTCTTAGCGTATACCAGTTTATATCTGGCTTTCCATCATTTTCTATATTGGATGAAGAGTTGCATACTGCACAAAAGGCTTTGAAGGGACTTGTTCCTCATTTAATAAATGTCAAATGTTCAAATTATAATCTTGACAAATTCCATAATAATTAACCACTTCAATTCAGATTTTCTTTTCCTGTTCATAAGTAATGTTCATTTGAAGAACATTTATATCTAGCTATTTTAAAATTTGTCACATTTACATTTGTGTCGGGCATTTTGTCACAACATTTGTCACAACATTTACACTTGTGTTGGGCATTTTGAGGTTCCAACATACACAAATAAAAACTGATATAAACAAGCATTCCAAGAACTGAAAAGGCTGAATTTGCACCTCTCTCTGCCACATTAGTCAGCGTGCCTGTCATGAACCAAGTCCGTAAACAGGGGTTGAATGAAGGTCAGAAGGTTTTGACCTTGTGAACTAAGAACAACTCAGACTCATTATTTGATCCAAAAAAGGTGAACTCCCCGTTTGGCTGAAAGGAGAACTGTACTTGTAAGGCGCAGTCTTTCTGAACAAAGTCACAGGTGACCCTCTATGAGGTTTGGCTATGTTGGGGGACTCAAGGATTGGCTGACATTCAGGAGCAGAGCGCTTAGGGACCGACAGACATTGAGGGGTGTTCCTGTGGTCGCTAGAGTAAGGCTGCTATCTATAGGCTGACTTTCAGAAGCATGGCCCCTGATTGGATGCCGTCTGGAATGTGAGGCTGTCGCTGATTGGCTGACTTTCAGAGTTGGGCGGATCACTGATTGGCTGAGTTTCAGAAGGCTGGAACTGTCGTTGACTTGCTGTCTTGCAGTTTAGTTCCTACGGGAGAGGCAGTTATCGACAGTTTCATTATACACGTCGGAAGTTACATGTCGTTAATGGTGGTTACCTGTTCACGACTTGGAACTATGGCCAAAAATACACTTTCTTGAATTATTTTTTCTTTAATTCTGAATCCTCCCCTTTTGATCTTCCATCAGCCAAACCTCTAGAGAGACCAAGTCTTTATTTGTGGAGATATGGTTTTCAGCTAGTGTTGACTTAACTGATTTAATTGCCAATTACTGTGGTTGAAAAATAGTTCCAGCTCCTAAATTTTTATAACTTATTGAAAAAAGCTAAATATAGGACCTTTAGGGTGTCCTGATAAAGTCACTACAGAAGGCAGGGCAAAATCACAAAGACGGTATGTTTTGTGTGTTCAGGCTGGCTTTCAGCCCTAGATGAAGTCTATGTCTGAGGCAGGGTCATGTAGCACTCAACTTCTCCAGCAGTGTTCGAAGGGCACCCAAGAGTTCTTTGGATGTCAGGGCACACTGCCCTCCAGGGGGAGGAAGGAGCTGAGTGGACAGGACTCTCGGCTTGCAGTCCCCATTTTACCCAGACTGCTCAGCCTTCCTTATGTTCATGGATCAGATTTCTGGGGAAAGCTTCAGCTAGAATAAGCAGTCCTGTGTCTAAAATTTTGACAATCACTGTCCCCCAATTAAAGAAAGAATGTGTCATGAAGTTTGCACCTCCAGGACCTGGACGCAAGATTGCCTCAAGCTTGTTGCTCTGTATGTCATTAGAAACTGGAGTTACTGCAGAGTTGCTAGCTGTCCAGAACAGACACATTTGTTAGAGCAGATAAGTGTCTGTGTCTTGTGGGTGTAAGCTCAGCCTTGAACCAAGGTTGTCAAGAGTAGGGTCATGAAGGGGACCTAAGAGAGATTTAAGGTTGAAAAGTCATGATCTAGGGGCTGCCTGGGTGGCTCAGTGGGTTAAGTCTCTGTCTTCAGCTCAGGTGATGATCTCAGGGTCCTGGGATCGAGTCCCACATCAGGCTCTCTGCTAGGCAGAGAGCCTGCTTCCTCCTCTCTCTCTCTCTCTCTCTCTCTACTTGTGATCTCTCTCTGTCAAATAAATAAAATCTTAAAAAAAAAGAAAAGTCATGATCTACACCTTCATGTATACTATTAGCTACAAATACACAGGCATAGGTGATACAAGGACAAAGGCACAGATACATGCTTAAGAAAAGCATGTATCTTTTCTTAGATACTTAGATACTTTTCTTTTTAGAAAAGAGAGCTTAAGGACATAGGAAAACTTTCTCTAAGTAGTAGATTTATGAGAGTGGACTTTCTCCTTTTACATTCTTCTCTGGCTTTATTAAGTTTTGTGTAATTTTGGCTTCCAATAGTGTTGGCAGGGGAGGAAACAGAATATAGGCCACTGTATATACAACACTTGACTTTCCTCCCCCTATATGGCCTCGCATGAGTTCTGTAGCCTGGGACCCTCTCCTGATAGCAAAACCCATGTTTTCTTCTGCTTACTGGACATCTCCACCTGGACAGCTCAGCTGGCAAAACCTTATCATCTGCCTGCCCCATATTGACTTAACCACTTTCCTCATCTCTACCTCTAACTGAAATCACCACCAGCTCTTCCTCCTCAAAATTTATCATCAGTCTCAGCTAAGAACAAGTTGTACCTAATCAGCCAACCTTTAGAACTGAGTCATTATAGACTCCCCCTATCCTTTTACATAGTCCTTACCCTCCTGAAACTTAAATGTCTCCTCTTTACCATCCTTGCATCCATAGCCTAAGTAGGTACCTTGCTATTTCTTTTTGTTTGACTTAGTGTTTGCCCTCAGTATATATGCAGTAAGCACTTGCTGGATGGACGGATGGATGGATGGATGGATGAATGAATGAATGAATGAATGAATCACCAAACAATCAGTTAAATCAAAACGCCAGAGTTAATATTCACTGGTTCAAAATAATCCCTAATAGGGCCTTTGGCTGCCATGGAAGAAACACAGTGTTAAAACTGCTCGCCGAACTTGAGAATTCCCATGACCTCATGGTACCCCTGGCCTGTCTCCACTGTGCGTCATCATTCACTAACCCTGCCCATTCACATAGCCCCAACCTCAGTGGAGGGGTCAACCATATTACAAGGTAGGAAAGCTGTCTTCAGGAGACATAAAGATAGCTTCCAGCCCAGGTACATTGACAGGGATACACTGGAACCCCCAGGGTCATCAGGAAATGTTGCTCTACCCTGCCTGACGATATGTAGAGAGGATTCAAAGGTAGGGTGGGATGTCTAAGTTTTGGGCTCTTTGATCCTTAGACCTGCCCATGTAGATCACTTGACAACTTCCAGCTGGTAGAAGAAACTCAGGAATTTTCCATGCCTATTTACGTGTCTTTGCATGCCCCTCCCCCCCACCACCTGATCCACCACCTTCTCCCCTTATGGTCACTTCTCCACATGATGCTGCACTTTCAGATCTGCAACTCCCAGTCTGTCCTATGCTCTTTGGACCAGGTTTTGCTTGTGGTCTTTCTCATGGACTCTGGAAATTGCTCTCCCCTGCCATCTTCCTCTTGTCCCTCAGGGCCTGAGCATGTCCTGACTGGCTCAAATCTCTGGTACCTGGTTATTCTGACCACATCTTTGCCCCTCAATGTAAAAGGAAAATATCCTGTTGACATCAGAATTTTAAGGCTTGTTCAGAGGAATCCTGTGACTCAGAACATGGCTGCAAAAATGTAGCTTCGTATGGACAAGAGATTAAGTTCATTTTCTGCTCAACTTGATTAGAAAATAGGGAAATACAAATTAATATAACTGTGAGACATTATTTTTTCAAAAGTTTGACCAAAAGTTAAAGGATTTAAAAAAGCAAGAGAGTGTAAGTTATTTACACACATTCATTTGTGAAATACTAATGGGTAGATACGCAGGATGCTATTTTGGCAATATTTACAAAAATGTACAGTTTTCATACCTTCTCCACTTTATTCCAATTTCGGTGTGAAACGTCTTTCCTTTGCACATATGCCCAAGAACTAATGTCTAAAGATGTTGATTCAGTTTTATTTACCATAGAAACTAATGGGTACTACTTTACGTCCATCAGGAGGAAAACAGTTGAATTAATGATGGAACATATATGCTTTAAAGTCATAGGGAGTAGTTAAAATAATGAGGTGGATTTTTATGTGTTGTCATGGAATGATGCTGCATTCATTTTATTAAGTGACAAAGGCAAGTGGGAGAATAGTATGTATATCACTACCCAGTCTGTTAAAAAATCACAGTATATTTTTATAGCACATCTATGTATTAAAAAGCTTAAAATTACCTTTAAAATAACAGACACCATATTTTTTTTTATTGCAGTTACCCCTGTGGAGAAAGCTGAGTTTTAGAGGAACATGGTAAAGGGAAGGGCTAGATTTATGTATGTTGTTAGAAATACTTGCAACAAGAGAATATATGCACTATTATTAGCTTTGTCATTAAAATTTTTAAATAAGCTTAAGAACATAAATAGTACCTGTTTATTAGCTAGATAAAATAACTGCTAGCTGAGGCAAAACATAAAACATAAAATCTGAATGACTTAACAAAGGTTTATTTCTTGTGCACATAAAATTTGATGTGCATCTTTGCTAACTGGTGACACAGAGACGTAGGCTGCTTCTGTCTCGTAGTTCCGTGTCTCAACACGATCTCTCCATCTTTCTACTGAATGCACGAAAGAAAGTGGAGGTAGCATCCTGGATCTCAAATGAATTGGCCCAGAAATGACAAGTACTGCTTCTGGCAAGAGTAGTCACATGATCCTTTTTTTTTTTTTTTTAATTATTTGTCAGAGGGAAAAAGAGCATAAGCAGGGGGAGTGGCAGGCAGAGGGAGAAGCAGGCTCCCTGCTGACCTAGGAGCCCGGGGGACTTGATCCCAGGACCCCCGGGATCATGACCTGAGCTAAAGGCAGAGGCTTAACAACCTCACAAAATTCAATACCCTTTCACAATAAAAACACTCAGAGAACTAGGACGAGAAAGGAACTTCTTCAACTGAATAATGAATATTAATGAAAAATCTACAGCTAACACCATACTTAACAGTGAGAAGACTAAAAACTTACAACCTAAGATCACCAGGCATCCCTGCCTGACCTTCTTAACTGCAAATGGACTGGGAATGTAGCTTTCCTGTGAACCCAGGAAAGAAGCCAAGAAAGGATGTGCATGAGCACTTGCAGTCCCTTCCCTTAATTGTTACATAATAGGTGCTCTTTTTATAGTTTGGTAGGACAATAACCCTCTTTGTTTCCTGGAGTAGTTTCTGTGAAGTGTGTTCTTCACCTTGCAGTTGGCCACGTTTTTTGAGCAGGCTTTCAAGTACAGGATCACATCTGATTTTTAAAAGAACGCTGTAAATCCCTCCAGGAAAGGTTCACCCTTCTTCGCCGAGTAGCACCTTTCGGCACTGCCCTTTGCAAACCCCTCTGTAATTTTAGCGGGTGAGAATTATCTCGTTCTTTTTGCTGCATGGTCACTCTCTTAACTTTAGGGTGTCTGCTGTACACCACCTGAGTACGCCTCAACATCTGTACAGTGCTATCAGGCACAGTGAAAACCAGGACTTTCTTCTGGGGAAAGTACACGAGCTAGAGATAACGTAAAGATGGTGAGTTATCTCTTTTTTCTTTTTTAATCAGTATAGCGTGTTAGGCCAAGGAACTAATCCTTGGCATCTCCATTCCTCCTGCTTCCTAGGACTTCCAGGGTTATAGAAATTTAGACTTGGGTTTTATAGATGTTTGCTTATACCGTGATTGCCATAGTTCTGTCCCCTCTATCTCTTAAGAGGGAAGTTTTGGTATTTGACCATGTAGGTATGCTTACTCATTGGTATATCTTTTCAGTGGCTAGTCCCAAATAGGATATCCCATTAAAATCCTACTGCAGACATCAAGGTGGTTTCAAAAACTTCTCTTAGTTCACAATATGTTCTGTGCCTGCTTAGACTCCGCTCACAAGCCCACTTGTAAAACACTTTGAGAGTATGGTGAAGAAGCCCATCAGGGAATGACCATGTACCTAAGCTTCACTCTTTAAAGAAAAGAGGTTGCAGCGCCTGGGTGGCTCAGTCAGTTAAGCATCCGACTTTTGGTTTTAGCTCAGGTCATGATCTCATGTGGTGAGATCGAGCCCCGCATCGGTGCTCCACGCTCAGCAGAGTCCGCTTGAGATTCTTTCCCCTTCCCTCTCCCTCCTCCTCTGCTCTTCCTGCCCACCCCCCCCCAAACTAATGCTCTCTCTGTCTCTCTCAAATAAATAAAATAAAATAGAACAAAATAAAATAAAATCTTTTAAGTGAAGGAGTTGTAGCAGAGGGATCCCATGGTGACAGTCAGCCAGGAGATGCCGGCAGAAAATGGAATCCTCTGAGTCAGGGGGAGGGTAGGTGATCCTGGACTGTCTCTTCCTCTGGAAGCAGGGTACAGTGTCCAGAGGAAGACGCAGTGAAGGGCTGGGCAGCAGGTCAGCTTCCAGAGTTGGACAGGAGGGCGATTGGGGAAGACTCGGGGGAAGGGCACCGTTAACATGGGAAGGTGTTGGGACAGCACACCTGTGTCAGCTACTGAGCACAGGGAACTCTTGAGGATCCCTGGGTTGTGGCAGCAGCACTCTGGGTAAATGAACCCCACAGACAATGCCCAAATTGTGTGTGATTCTCGTTTTCACGTTCCTTCATTTTATCTGTTTTTCGTACTTTGGCTACAAGGTCCTTCTTTTTACCCCTGAAGAAGCATTATCTCCATAATGAGAAATGAGCTAACAGAAGGTTGTCCCCAGGGGGGCACCTGAGTGGCTCAGTTGGTTGAGCATCTATATGCCTTAGGCTCAGGTCATGATCCCAGGGCAGATCGGTCCTGGGGTCGAGCCCCAAGTCGGGCTCCCTGCTCAGCAGCGAGTCTGCTTCTCCCTCTCTCTCTGCCCGCGCCTCCCCCTGTTTGTGCTCACACGCTCACATTCGCTCTCTGTCAAATAAATAAATAAAATCTTTAAAAAATGAGAGGTTTATCCCCAGGTTGGGAGGAGTAGAAAGAGTAGCATGGGCTCTGGAAGAATTCAAACAGGAGGTGTAGTCCCAACTCTGTCACATACTAGGCCTGCGATTTGTGTACATTCACAACTTTCTAAGCCTCATGGTCTTGTCTGTGAAATGGGCTTGATCAGCCTGGTCTTGTATGAATGACCATTAAAATGTGTTGTATGTCAAGCCCCTGGCACGGTGTGTGGTATGCGTTGAGTCTCTGATGATCGGCAGTTACTACTATGATGATTTTGACCCCAGACATTAGTCCCTTCCTCTCTGGGACTTGTTAACCCAGATGTCAGAAAATATGCAGTGTTCTAGGACACCGCACACCCAACCAGCCCAAATGGCTGCTTAACAAGAAAACCTTAGTAAATCTTCCCCAGTGTAGGATATATTATTTAATTTGGGTTTGGGGGAGTATTTCTCAACTGAATGCAACTCCATACTCCTAGAATTTGTGTGGGTCCTTCCCTCCCAGTTGCCCTTCCAATAATCTGTCCCTATTTTCATTCACTTACCTCCTCCTTGCTTAGAGTTTGCCAAAGTATATTTGAGCATAACCCATTTAATGAATGGTATAGGCTCTGCATCTCCGAGCCTGGGGCAGAGTGCCAGCCCAGTGGCTTTTGGGTATCTCACCTCAAGGAAATGTCATCCTTATTTCTCACAAACTCCTTGAAGATGATGTTCATAAAACACCTAATTTGTGCATGTGCATTGAACAATCCTAGAAAAGGATAATAGTTCATGTGCAACTGCGATTGAACAAGAATTCAGGATATCTTCCATTCTTGTCCCAGGTGGGATCTGGTCAACCAGAGTAGCTGCTGAGAACAGTTTTCCTTCCATTCTCAACTCTGAATCATACCATTTGAGGGTCTGACCCCTGCTCACCACTCTCATAGCCTCAGCTAGTGTACTACAGTTTAATTTAAAATTACCTCCCACTGAAGGGCTTATAACTTGACTGCATTCATATGGACCCCCCCCACCCCTTCATTCCTTTTTATTTTCTTTTGGTATTAAAGGATACTCAACCATTATTGTCTTTACATGATTCTTGCTCCTAAAATATAAAATTCCATGGGCAAGTAATAAGTCTTATTTATCCTAGCATCCCCACTAACACAGTGCTTTCTAAAATGCAGATGCTGAATTAATATTTGGGGAATAAATAAGCCAGCGTATGTGGGGTATAACTTATTAAGATTTATTTCTCACATTCTTAAATAATCCAAGCCAATGCCAGTATATGTCGTTTAATTTTACAGAATGGCAGATTAAAAGGGTTAGGAGAGGCTAAGAGTTGACTTTGGTTTTTTTTTTTTTTTTTTTTTGTCAGAGAGAGTGAGCACAGGCAGACAGAGTCGCAAGCAGAGGCAGAGGGAGAAGCAGGCTTCCCACTGAGCAAGGAGCTCGATGTGGGATTTGATCCCAGGACGCTGGGATCATGACCTGAGCTGAAGGCAGCCACTTAACCAACTGAGCCACCCAGGCGTCCCAGTTTTGGTATCTTTTGACCACCTTTAGGGTTTTTTTTTCCTTGACCCCAACTATTTTACTGCTGAGCTGACACTTCCAAAAAAATGCCTGTTGGAATATCACTGACCTTTTCAGACGACAAAGTAGAATGGTCCAATTTACATATCTGTTTTACAAACAAGCAAAACCGGTATTCTTAAATTTCATAAATAGTAATAAATATATGACCAGTGTCATTCATAAACTTAGGTTCTAAAGCTAATAAAATGGTGTATTAAAGGGAACAACGTTTGAAGCCAAACTCCCTCCATGAAGAAGATAAACCTCCGTGTTAACCAAGGGACACAGAGATGTTACACACCGTGTTCCCTACAGCCACACCCCAGCCCCCCACTACTTAGAAGATTGATTGATAATTTTATTTTTTTATTTTTTTTCATTTGCTAATTTTAAGGACAAAGTGAGTAATCTGCCCCTGCCAGCACTAGTGTTGGGAGGGCTGAGAGGGCTGGGAGGAGCTGTGAGATCTAGCACCAGAATGGGCGCTGCTGGATCTAGCTCGGGCCCTCTCTGCTTCATCTCGCAAAGCCTCCTCACACTGGGATGGGAAGCACCTGGGGTCGGACTTGTGGATCTTTGTCAGAAATTCCAGCAATTTCATCTTGCTGGTTTTGGCGTGGGCTCTGGGACCCCACAGGAACTCATAGCGTGGAGGATCACTGTCGGCCACCTGCTGGTACTCCAGGCACTCCTCTTCCACCAAATCTTGGGTGATGAACTTCCTGGGCTCCCCAAAAATGAAGTGCTTCCTCCCAGAATATAAGTCCATCATATTCAGCACTTCCCAGATCTCCTCCTCAGTGGCACAATTGCCCTTCATGAAGATCACACCCAGGACAATTATCAAGAGGCTGGTCTTGGGCATGCTGTCCTCACCACTGAGCCTCTCATCATAAGTGAGGCCCAATTTGTTGACAAAGACATAACTGTGGTTGGTGGGGTCTACCTCATTCATATCAACACCAAAGACCAGCTCCATGTGCTCAGAGGCTTTCTTGAGGATCTCAGGGAACTCATCGTTGTACTCTTAAGATAACATCAATCATATCTGCCCTTGTGATGGGCTCTTTCATTTGATACTTGTGCAGCAGGCACTGCACCAGTATTGTCACCTTCTCATCTAGAGGGTCTATGGGGAAATTCTCAATGTCGGACAGGGACTTTGATGAAGAAGCAGAACTATTATCCTTTTCTAGGCTGCTGGAGCCCTCACCTGATTTGCCTGGTGAGATGGCTGTGATGAGAGGGTAAGAAGAGTAGGCACTCTGGGGAGCACTGGGTATTCCAGCAGCCAGAGCTTCCTCCATGTTGCCAGGCATCAGAGAACCAGAGGAGGGAGAAGTCTCCTCCACAGCCTTGGAGACCTGTGTAGCCTCCAGGCCTTGGCTCTTGCTGGGGGCATAGTGTTGTTCCTGTGTGCAGCTTGCGATCTCCTGACCCTGAGACATGCTCACTTCTGTTAGTGGTAGCAGGGAGGAATGTGGGCAGGAGCATGAATGATAGGGGACCACAACCTAGGGAGAAAGGGAGGATGTGAGTGGCCTCATCTGGTAAACTCAACCGTGGAAGAGTGTCTCCACCCATCTTTTCCTGAGAACAGTACTCTAGAGCCTCACAGGTCTCCTTTCCTGGATGGTAAGAAGCTGCAGGAGGAGTGAGAAGGCTCCTCAGGGTGCAGTGGGCTGACACAGCTTACCACAGCTGACAACAGGGTAGGTAGGGTTAGGCTACCAGCTACCCCGGCCTAACACCTCCCAGGGGTGATGATACGGGTTGGGATCTGTATAGTTCCTGCCAGTGTAGAGTGGATGTTCCCTCAATCTTCACCAAGTATCTTACCTTGACTGTGGTAGAGGCTGGGATTCCTCCTCAGCTGATTGGAGGCTACACTCAGACTCCTGAGGAAAAGTAAAGGGAAAGCACTGCCAGGCATGCCCTTCCCCCACCCCAGCTCCACCTTGATCCACCCAGGGCTGATAGTAGAGCTCTAAAGGGCCCCTCTGTTCTAGAGGACGGGTCCCCTCAGTCCTCACTCAGTTCTCCTTATATTGACTTGTGCCCCCTCTCCCACCTCAGACAACGACCCTCACCACTGTTGGATTCCTGAGGCCCCAGTCAATGTGCCTCCATCTGACAGTTATTTCAGAGTTTTTGTGGGATGAGAAAAGAGACAGGGCTTTACTCATGGGGGTCCCTCTATTCTGGCATCGTTGGTTCCCTCATTCAATATCCTCACTTGACCAGTCGTAGGACTTCTCCTTTTGCCGATAGACGCCACACCTTTCAGTACCAGCCTTTGCGGTGAAACTTTGAAACCAGAAGTTAAAGGACGTTCCTTCCGCTTCTGCTCCTCGTCTGCTCCCCCCACTGTGTTCGGGTCCTCCCAGGGCTGAGAGCAGGAGTAAGGTTCTGTGGGGTTCCTTACATTCTGGGGTAATTAACCTCATTTAGTGAGGTTGTTGGAATCCCTTCAGGGCCAGGGACTCCTCCCTGCTCGGAATTGAGGTTGTGCCCCATATACAAAGATCCTCACCACAGTCGGACTCCTAATAGGCTGGAATCCGAGAGAACCTCTGATAGTTCTTTTGGAACTGCCCATTGCTGACTGTGGTGTGGAACTCTTAGAGCTCCCTCCATTCTGGAGTCAGGAGTTCCCTCAGCCTGGGACTCTTCCCTCACTAAATATATGCACATTTAACTGATTAAACAATGATCTCATATGATTAATTTTAATTCCATATTCATAATATGATCTAAAAATCTCATTTAATAACATATTCCCATTATCCTGTAGTTAATGTGGTTAAAATCTAGATGAAGATAAAGTGAAAAAAATATATAGTTCATATCATAACACAGGTGTCTCAAGTCAGGGTCTCCAAGAAGCAGACCCTGAAAGAAAATTTGTGTGGTAGTGTGCCCAGGGTAAAACCAGAGAGAAGGCAGAGGCAGCATGACAGAAAAGAAAAAGAAGCCAAGCAAAGATATGGTTCCAGGCGAGGTCTAGCCTGATCTTGTGGGGAACTCTGGAGCATAAGTTCAATCTCAGAGTTCACAGTGCCTTGTGGCAAAGGATCTGGGCTTTTAAATTCCCACACTGGTCATTCATTGGCTGTATCTCACTCTGGGACTGTGGAGGGCAGAGATGAGGGAGTGAGGCATGGAGGCTCCAAGACATTTCTGACTCTCTGTTGAGGCACTGAGACTCCGGTGTCCAGGAGCAATCCCTTCAAGATCAGAGGTGCAGCACTTCACAGCATGACCCACAGAAGCTAGATGGATGCAGAGTCAGGGGAAGGGATCTGAGAAAATTCATGACTGGATGCCAGTGGGGCCTGCGACCTGGTATGGTAGGAAAAACAGTGGACTTTAGGGACAGACGAGTACCTGTTCAAGGTCTGGCCTTACTCATTAGGCCTAAACCTGGGCAGATTACTTGGGTAATCTCTTACACTTATGTTTGTGAATAAATCCTTTTCATTTTTATTCTCAAACTCTAGCAAGATACCTGGCACATAGGTGGCATTCAAGAAGAGAATGTTGAATAGATGAAACCACTAAACCTATTTTTACCTAGCTCTGGTGGGATTCAGCTTGTTGGGTTTTATTGTTATTGTTGTTTGTTACTTTTTTATTTTTATTGTTCTCCCTTTTCAACTTTACTTCAGTGGTTTTAATTCACATCTTACTGGAATACCAACTATCTCTACCTGCAGATTGATTCTGGGATTAATGTTCACGTCATAAATTTGTAATACATATGTGCATTTTAAAAATCACATATGTGTGTGTACACACACACACACATATATGTATATATGTATATGTATATATGCATATATATATAAAGAGAGAGGGGGGACTTAGAAAGCCCCCCACTAGTCAAGAGTGAGCCTAAGATTTTTTCCTCCTCTTATCAGCCAGATCCTAGGAAGCAGATTCGAATGCTAGACTTTGATGAAGTTCCCCATGAAGGTACTATGAAAAAAAATTTAAATAGATTTGATTCGCTCATTATTCTTAAAATAATCAGTGTGAACCTACCAGGCAGGTCACACTTAAATGTGTGAAATAGAAAATAGAGATTATGAATTTATTGCTCATTGCCTAAAAAGACAAGGAAAATTTTAACTTACATTCACTCTGTGAGGCCATGGCAAAGCTTATTATAAAATACCCCATTATTAGGTTGCTCTAAGATCTATGTTTATTTGATTATTTATTTAGCCTCATGGGTCATTTGTTTCTCTTTAGACATTGATGGCTCCATGATAGGGCACCTCAAACTTATTCCATGAACCTATTAGGTAAAATCCACAACCTTTTATGTTCAGAGATTAACAACAGCAAGAAACAGTTATTAAGAATGTGCTTGAGCCTGGTGATGTGAGGAAGATGATCTCATCTGATTTCTCATTTAATCATCAATACGACCCTATGAGTTAGGGACTACAGTCATCTCAGTTTCACAAATGGGGAGATTTGGGCTTAGAGAGGTTAAGTAACATGTTGGTGGGCTCGTAGCTAGAAAAAGGCAAAAGCAGGATTCACACTCACATGATCTGAAACCAGAGGCTCAGACCCAGCTTCCAAAAGGGAGAAAAAAAGTTTTGAAAGTCTGTATTAAAACTCAAGATTCTCTTTGGGGAGTCCAGCCTACTTTAAAACCCGGGAAGATGAAAATACACAGAAAAGGCTCTGCTCCTCATATTAATTAATAAAACCTGTGTCCCCAGCCAGTCAAATCAGAACATTCTCTACTCCCCATAACTTTCTCAAGATACCGTACTGACCTCTTCTTCACTCCTAACTCCAGTGGACACAACTGCTTATTTGAGAAATACCATCATAAGGGTTTGTGCAATGAAAACCCATGAAAGTCTCACTTGCACTCCTTAGACAGAAAATAAGAGTTCACTTAATCTAAAAAAATCATGGGAGGATTGAGGTTCTGATGGTACAGCTGAAGGTTTTAAGAAATATTTTTATTTACCTTTTAAAAGACAGATTTTTAATGGTTCTCTTTTAGTAGATCTGTCTCCTTTCAGTAAAAATAGAGCACTACACAAGTCCTCATTAGGTCATCTTTACTAAGAAAGAAAATTTAATTTCCCTGCCTATAATATGGGTTTGTAATGATTGGATGGGAAACCCCATAAATTTGGAAGTGTCACCAAGTGCAGGGAGGGCAAAGATGTGAGAGGAGCTGCGGCCAGCAAGGAGAGGTTGTTGGCTTCACCGATGGGGCAGAGGCACACGTGCAAATTCTCAAATCACACCTGGGTCTCTGTGGACTGAATTAGAGCTTAAATCTGGCTCAGGGCTGGCATTAGAGAAAGGCTTGCTCTTCACTGGGGGAACTCTTTACTTCATCCAAAAGGCCAGGGCTATACTAGGAAGGAACATAAATCCTGCACAAAACAGACCTTCACATTGGAAGTGTTAATTTGAGCCAAGTAGGTAGGTTTTTTTCTTTTTTTTCCTAAGTACCAATTATGGTGATCCTGGGGGGAAATGGATTTGGGGTAAACACCACCTGCATTGGCAGCTGAGAGAATGTGACAGGAGAGTTTGGCATCTGAACGCCATTATGTATGTTGCATTATGAGTAGAATGTGTGAATTCCATCTGTCCCAAGACTGTGGTTCTTTATTGCTAAAAACCTGTTTTGACAGACCAATTACAGATGGAAAAGACACCCTCATTTATCTAAGCTGGACCCCAGGCTGCCTCTGTGCTGTATAGAGTGCCATAATTAAGTTAGTTGAGTAAATCTAATTCCTAATGCTCTGAGTTTAATGTCTGACATTCTTGCTATTCCCAGTTTTTGTCCACCATCCTGGCTCTGGTCAGGAAAACAGGGACTAAAAATGGGTGGGGTAGAAGTCAAGGCAGGAATCGGTAGCATTAGTTACCTTGTTTTGCGTTCTCATACTCTTTTTAAGGCGATGCTGGGGTGACTGCCCAGGAGACTTCTGTTAGTCCCGGCAGCAAGCTACATGAGCAGTGAAAGGAACAGAACGGAAAGCCATATTTCCTACTGAGATTTATGTTGGCAAATTGTTGCTGCCAGGGCCATGGGTTATACTGAGACATTTCTGAGCTTCCTCTGGGTTTTTGAACAAGACGAGCTTTGCAAAGTCTGAGAGCCACAGAATTGCTGTTCTGTATCCTTGGTTAGGTGCAATTAATCATGGTGGTATGCCACCAACAAATGAAAATGTTTTTCTTTTAGACAGGCAGGAAAGTTGGAAAGGACGTCAGGAAGACTGTTCTACTCTAAATACATCTTTATTTATTTTAGAGTCCGTGCAGGATGTTTTTATTAGTACATTTCCAATGAGAGGGCTGAAACCCCACTGCAAAGTGGGTCCACGACAGTGCAGTCCTGTGGCCCCAGTCGTGCCCTCTTGTTAACTTAAGGATGTCTTTACTGCGTTCTTCTCACTATAGTACTGTAGGAGGGACATTCTACCTCTAGTAGAAAGACACTTGGGTTCCCGGATCTGTGGATTCCAGAGATCTATGCCTAGGTATCTGACCATACCTGCATTTTCCCAACTAACATTTTATGCGGACTAGCTGCAGTTCTGCTTAGGAATTTTCACAAGAGATGATTTCACACAAACTCATTCCAGTGTGCTTTAAATGCCTTTTGATAAAAGTAGCATGTAACTTCTTTTTTGTTACTGGGAAAAGGGAAGTTTCAAGATCCCGAATTTCACTGTTCAACTTTGAGGTCTGGTAGTGAACAGCTTCTTTGGAAGAGGTCACATATATGGATGCTGTCAGCATTCTTAACTGCTTGGCTTTATCCTGACAGCTTGGGTTGTCGACTCATGGAAACAGTTGGATCAAAATATTTTAGCTATAAAATTTCCAGTGCCTGCAACTCAAAACTAACAAGAACAACAAGCACACAAACCTCTTCTGGAAAATATGTCTTCTACAGCGTGTGATGCAAAGATCGACACTGAGAGTATCCTGTCTGTTTTTCCAGAATGAGGGAGAAAAAATTAGGCCCACAAAAAGTCTATTATTTTTACTATTACTTTTCAAGATTATTTGTTATTTTGTTTTATAGCTCAAGGATTTCCCAAAAGCCCTGGGAACTTAAACTGCTGGGTTTAATATTACTCTTGCTCTCCTGCAGCTGACAGAAAATTTTCACGTGTTTGATTTCAGTTGTGTAGCACTTATGCTTTAATGGATGCCGTCTGATCTGGGGTTTAAAGTGAATGGAAGTAAAATTTTAAAATCCACTTATTTCACAATTTAAATTGAAATAACTCTTAAATTCAGTAACTTCCAAGGATTTTTTTCATCTAAGTATGTCCCTTAAACTTTTTTGCCCCAACAGTCTTACTTCTAAACAGTGATGTCTCATGGAATCAGGTCTCATTGCAAACAAAGTAAATTCTACTTTTGATTTCTGTTTTCCTGTCCTCTGACCAGTGTTTATTAAATAACCATTCTGAACAAGTCACATAACCTTTTGAGGCCTCAGACTCCCCACTGCTTGCTTGCTTGCTTTTTAAGATTTGTTTATTTAGGAGTGTCTGGACTTGGTTAAGTGTCTGTCTTCAGCTCAAGTCATGATCCCAGGGTCCTGGGATCAAGCCAGGCATCAGGCTCCCTGCTAGCAAGAAGCCTGTTTCTCCTTTTGTTTGCTGTTCCCCCTGCTTGTGTTCTCTCTCTCTCTCTCTCAAATAAATTAAAATCTTTTAAAAATATTTTAATTTATTTGAAAGAGAAAGGGTATATAAACATGTGAGGAGGGGGAGGGACAGAGAGAGAGAATCTTCAGACTCCCCACTAAGCACAGAGCCTGATGTGGGGCTTAATCTCATGGCCCATGAGATCATGATCTGAGCTGAAACCAAGAGTCAGACGCTTAATCGGCTGAGCCACCCAGGTGCCCAAGGCTCCCCATTTCTAAAGGGAATTTGTTAAATGTTAAAGATCCTTTGAACTTTAACGTTGCATTTATAATTCTGCTATTGGCTTATGATCCTTCTAAATATCTAAAAGGGTTATATGTAGGAGTAGATACCATGACAAAGTAGAAAAATAATGGACTTTGTTTTAAAAAGACCATGTTCAGATCTAAGTTCTGCTCTTCTGTGTCTTCTATGAGCCTTAGTTTTCTCACCTGGAAAATGGAAACACTTCTGTTGTTCTCACAACATTGTCTGGAGAATTAAATTAGAATAAATGACAAAATATGTAACATATAGTAGCTCAATAAGTCATACTGGCTGATCTCTTTTGCCTCAAATCGTTTCCAGTGCAAATACTGAAAGAAGATCTGTGCCAAAAAAAAAAAGAAAAGAAACTTATAGCAATATAATGTTAGAAAATGCTATATGCAGGGTACCTAGCTGGTACAGTCCACTGAGCTTCTGACTCTTGGTTTTGGCTCAGGTCGTGATCTCAGGGTGGTGAGATCAAGCCCTGCATCGGGCTCTGCCCTCAGTGTAGAATCTGCTTGAGACTTTTTCTCCTTCTTCCTTGCCCTCCCCCTGCTCTCTCTCTCCCTCTAAAATAAATAAGTCTTTTTTTAATGCCATATGAAAAGAGAAATTTATACATAATGGACATCTTAAATATGTTTTGTAAGAGGGAAGTTTAAATGAGGCTTAGCTGCCCCAGCCCCACTTAATTCTAAATTCTGATCCTTCCTTATTCCTGGTTATTGCCTGGATTTGACATTTGTCTTTGGTGGTCCCAATTAATCCTTTGTATAGCCATTAAGAGGTAGAGTCTGAATCCATTTCCCCACACCACCAGACTCAGGAATACTTAGAGCAGATGTAGGAGCTATGGTGAGTATGGGGATTGTTAAGTTCGGAATTCAGAGGCAGATCACCTGCTAAAAGGGAAAAGCTTCGGACTAGAAAGTCCTCTTGTTCAGCTTCAGCCTTCTTTATAAAATTCAGTAATCCCTGCTGCCCGAGGTAGCCTGTTTGCCCACTGGCCCCTGACAATTCATTAGGGATAGAAAAATAAAAAATAAATAAATAGAAAATCAGGAGAGCCAAGATCCTTTTATCATAACCTTCTAATAGGAACTGAACAAAATTTATGGAGGGCTTTGAGATGCTTAACATCAAAGCTATTGCAAATAATACTGACCAAAATCCAGAGTTAGAATAAATCAAACTGAAAACTGTTATCAGAGTTATTTGTAAGTCAAACGATGTGGTTGGTTCTGCATAATTATGGAGGACCCTCCTCAAACTGCAGAATTAAGACGTTTTAGAGGAACAGGCAATCCAGTCCAACTACTCAATTTTAAAGATGAAGAAAACTGAGGCCACAGAAGTTAAGTGACCTGCAGATCACCACAAAATTCAGTCGTTCAGAGCAAGGATCTGCTCTGCCATTTCCTACCGGGGTGACTAGCAAGTACACAATCTTTGTAAGTTCCATGGTACTTACTGTAAAATGGGGCTAGAATAGGAGGTAACCCACAATGACCATAGGATGCATGTAAAATGGTTAGCAAAATGCCTGGCCTATATTAAATACTATTATCATTATTGGAATGGGAACTAAAATCTGGCATTATAATGATTTATAACTTGGAATAATGGATAGGAGAATGCTACTTCATATATTAAGTGGAAGGAAATTTTAGATCATGTTTAGGATCCATCTTTAAACATGCATGTAGTAGAGAGAGCAATACATAACATTTACTCTAACATTTTCCTCAAAGACAAATGTCTTTGTGCTAAAGGCCTTCTGTTAGGGCAACAGGGAAATTTCCCAGCAGACATAATAACTATTTAGAAGAAGAATACCCCTGTAACTTCATAATAAATATTAATTTCCCCTGGAAAATCCAGATACACTTAAGTAATTTCAGTCCCCTACCTAAAAAGCAAATAAGTCCAATATGACAAGTGAAATAAGAATAACGAAGACTTGAAATATTATTGTTTTATGGTATTGAAGAGTCCTTTGTTGTGATATTATGTGGCCCTCAAAACCTAGACACATCGAGTTTTATATACAAGGAACTCTTTACTAAATAAGAAGGGATATTATGTCGATCTATCTTACGTGTTTCGGCTTCTTATTAGTCTTTTATCAGGAGTTAACCTATTTCACAACCCAGATGAAGGCTCATAGGGTAAAGGGTAATATTTTAAACAAGTAAAATTGCATTCCCATCTATCCTGATTCTCAACTGCACTGCTGATGCCGTCTTTTCAGAAAAGACCTAAGACCCTCTGAGTCATTCCACTTCTCCACATATTTCGTGCAAACGGAGAGAAGCCTAGAGGTGGTTCTTGGGTGGAGGTAAACTTGTATCACAGTTGGATGGTTGCCAGAAGCCAGGTCAGTGGTGAGTGGTCCTAAGGCTATTGGGTATCGTAATGGAGCCATGGATGTCAGAATGCTGAAATGAGAGCATAACCCAGGGCACTCAAATGTTGCAAGACTTTTAGTTCCTCTCTTTGAAACTGTAGATAGGGTCTTGGATTATGTGTCAGAATAGCAGGCCATATTACCTGATCCAGCTTTGCACTTGAGAAAGAGGTAGATATTATCAGAACATTCACCTCATGATGTAATTTGAGAGGTTTTTTTCCCTGATGAGAACCAGGAAAAGTAAGAGACTCCATTTTGCCCACTCTTGCATGCATGTATTCACCCAACTTATTTTTTTCCTATCTGGTTGTTGTCCCCACTGAGTAGTAAACTTGAAGCCCCATAAAGTAACCAGTAGGAGGTGCTTTATGGGGGATGCTCACCTAGTTCTCATAGGTTCTCTGTTAAAGAATAGAGAATTCAAATACTTCCCATTATGATCACTGCTCATTTTAATATCTATATGTATATAAAATATATATCATGTTCTATGTCATGGTCCATAATATCTTGAAAAACATTTAGATATTTCTATTCTTCCAAATAAAAATTATACATTTAGTTTTCCATATAATTAATCCCAAGTGAAGTATTTGCAATAGCCAGTTACAAAAATTACATATGCCGTATTCAACTTTCAAGTACTGCATAGTATACTCTACCTGAAAATGTAATTAGATACGTCAGAGAAACTAAATCCCAAGGAAGGCACATTTGCTTTCATTTAATTTCCCAATTGTAAGACCACAAAATGGCTCATAAAGTTGTTATGCCCATTATTATCAGTAATATTATTCAGGATGAAACAAATACTTGAGAAGCATTTGTTTTTATGCTCGGGTTTGTTTGGTTCCTGACACAGTGATGGTGGAGGAACTATTGGACCAAAAGCCATAAATTAAATACGTTTGAGAAAAAATAAATTGGGAAAAGAATAGGCATAATTGAGTTTAAAAGGTTGATTCTTTCTGAAGGAAGGTTTTTAAGGGAAAATGTATTACATTATGGAACCATTCAAACTGGCATTCATTCTGTAGTCCCAAGAGACTTTGTGCTCACATCAAATGGAAGACTGACGTGGTCCTCAGCCTCAGGGCCAAGTTGTTCTACAGGTTGAACTCCAAGTTGTCTCATTACATGATTAATGACATCCGCAATAAGAGTGATGCACAGTTAAATTTGTGGTGCTTCTACATAAATAGGTTCAGTGTTAAAAGTTATAAATTATTAGGGACAGAATGCTCTTGCATGCAACCAGGAAATCACTTTTCCTGGTGGGCTTTTAATAACATCAAATCTATCAAGGGTTGACACTTCTGCTGTTATTTCCTCTAGGCAAAACCAAAACCTTAACTGTTTATCCACAACAGCCAGGATGTTTTTAAAAGAAGACAAAGACGGGTTGGTGATAGGAATACCAGCAGGGTAGGTGGTTCTCAGAATATAGATCACCTTTCTTCACTAAACCTCTTTACGTGAAGCACAAGGGTGAATGTGTGAGGACTTCAAATGCCAAGGTGATTCCTCTGATGGAACTGGGCACTTGAAGACGGAAGATGAACGGAAGGTCATAGGCGTTCCCCAGATGAGCTTCAGGAAGCAAATTTACATTTCCATTAAAAATTTTTTTTTTTTTTTGCAAATTTACATTTCCAGGTCATGTCACAGGAGGTTCTTTATCCTGGAGGGAAGGTGATTTGGAGGGATATTTTGCTACGTGGGAGTTTTTCACATGGGCAACTTGATTGATTCTTAGAGTTGGTCACCTGTTAGAATGTGTTTTAAGCCACTCAAGAAAAAGTAATGCCCTGCTAGGCTCTACTAGGTAATTTTAAGTGTTCAGTTCAGTGGCACAAAGTACATTCTGCTGCTAAGTAATTACTGCTGCTGTTTGTTTCCAAATCTGTTTCAGCATCCCGAACAGAAACTTTGGACCCGTGAAACAGTAACTGCCTACTGCTCATAATCACTGACCTACTCTCAGTCTCTTTGAATTTGCCTAGTGGAGATATTTTGTATAAGTGTTATCAGACAATATCTGTCATTTGTCATTTTGTGTCTTAACTATTTCATTTAGCCTAATGTCTTCAAGGCTCACTCATGCTGTGGCATGTATCAAAACTTCTATTCTTTTTATGACTGAATATTTCATTGTACGTTTTTACCACATTTTGCCTATCTATTTATCTGTTTATGGGCTTGGGTTGCTTCCAACTTTTGACATGATAAAGGAACAGAATTTACATAAAAGTACTCTTGGGTGACTCTGGTGTTAGTCATATATATATATATGTGTGTGTGTGTGTGTGTGTGTGTACACACATATACTGTTTTATATATATATAAAACAGTGAGCTTGACATGGCTGAGTTTAATGAATTATATTGAACACATGAGATAGAAAATGCAGACCACTTATGGGCTACTGAATATATTGTCACCTTCAGACTATATTATTGAATATCCAGATTTTTTGAAAATACGACCAACTTCTAAAAATGGGTAGTTTCAGCTAAGCCCAAACACACACTGAGTAAATCCGGCTCAGTCATCCCTGCTTGAATTTTCTAGTCTACATAAATGAACTACCAACAAATCAAAACAACCCCACCAATCACTATTGCTCACCATATTGCTATATCCAGTGGCTAAGAATAAATCAGTCTTACTTAAAATATAAGCATATTTTGATACAGCTGGTCTCTTCCTTCTCATAAAAATACCTTCTTCTTTTGTTTTTGGGATAATCGCAGTCCCCAGGTTTTCATTCTCACAGGCTACCACTTGTTAGTCCCCTTTGAATGAGTGTTCTTCTTCTCTCTTACTTTTTTTTTAATGCTAGTGTACCCCAAGGATCAGACTTGATGCCTCTTATCTATTCATCCCTCCCCTTGCTGATATAATTTCAAGCTGGAGTTCTGAATACCATCTACATTATAACAATCCCCAATCATATCTCTAGTATGGGTATTTCTCCTGAACTTTTAGATTCATAATGTTCAATTGCCTATTCAATAATTCCCATTTGGATATCTAATAGGCATTTTAAAAATAACATGTCTGAAATTGAACTCCTAATCTTCCCTCTACACCTGCTTTTTCCAGTCACAATTAGTGCCAGCTCCTGGTTGCTGAGATCAATGTCCTTGATGTTTTTCTGAGTTCCCCTCTTTCTCTATCCCCATTCCCAATCTATCAGGCAATCCATTAGTTCCACATTCAAAATATATCCAGAATCTGGTGAATTCTTTTTTAAATCACTGGACTGAGGTCTAATTAACATAAAAGCTAAACATTTTTCATGTATACAACGTAATGAATTTGGGTATATATACACTTGTGAAATCGTAACCACAATGTATGCCACAAACATACTTTCAACACAACCACCATATTCTCAGTTGCTGTTTTTTATCTCCCAGATGGCTACAATAGCCTCCCCTAGGCTTCTCCCTGAATCCACTCTTGTGGTCCTACAGTGTGGTCTTAACGTAGAATGATCCTCTTAACAAGAATGATCCTCTTGGAAGTCCATTGGATCATGCCATTTCTCAGCCCCAAATCTCTTAATGGTTCCACATTTCTCTGAGAGTAAAAGCTCAACAATTTAAAAAGTTTGACAAGGAACTCTATGATCTGATCCCTTTCTGAGCTCATTTCCAATTCCTCACTACTCTATCCTCTGCTCACTTTGGCCAAGCCAGAGTGTCCTCTTCAAACACTTCAGGTGAGTTCCCACAGTAGCGATTTGGCACTGGATGTTCCTTCAGTCTGAAGTGCTTTTCCTCCAGGTATCCTTGTGACTAGTTCTACCTTCTTCTTGGCAGGGATGCTGCCTGTTGGTGTGAAGGCTGTGGTGTAACATGAGGGCACCTGGATGAGATGAGAGGTAAGTGGGTCAGAAGCCATGCTCCTAAGGTACGCCTTTACACTTGTGGGCCAGCACAGAACTTGCTTCTCAGTAAGATGCATTCTGACCAGCCTCAGAAGTCCTGGTTTTTCTCACTGTATTAGCCATATGTTTTATTTTCTGTATTCTGAGGCTTTGCTGCCTGGAGCTTTGTTGACCTTGGAGGGACTGGCCTGCCCAGGGCTGGCCATTTCCTAGAAGTCGGAAAGGATTTGCCTGCAAATATGTCTTTCACGTGCAAAGTAATCAACCTGAAGCCCATACCCCCAAATACTCCTTTATCTAGCTCCTGTACTCTGGGCCACTGTTCATCTGCCCTAATTGCTCCACGGCCAGATACTAGACAACTAGGGATAATCCCTCTATGCCAGAGCCTGCTAAAATTACTCAGCGATTAGCCAATCTTCAGCCTGTTTATCCTGCCTTGACAGAACCTTCTTATGGAAACTGCACTGAAGGCTCTTGCCATGGCTCCCTCCCTCTCCCCTCTGCCTCAAGACGGACTCTGGCATTTCCTCTTGTAGCTACCTGTGGCATTAAGTGTGCACTCCTCTGAGGAACCATAGATAATAAACTATCTCCCGGTGGCAATCACCTGCTGATCTTGTGGCCTTACTATACCTCGTATTTTCTGTTAATACACAGTATTTTATTTTATTTTTTTAAAGATTTTTATTTATTTATTTGACAGACAGAGATCACAAGTAGGCAGAGAGGCAGGAAGAGAGAGAGAGGAGGAAGCAGGCTCCCTGCTGAGCAGAGAGCCCGATGCAGGGCTCTATCCCAGGACCCTGAGATCATGACCTGAGCCAAAGGCAGAGGCTTTAACCCACTGAGCCACCCAGGTGCCCCAATACACAGTATTTTGAAATACTTAATCTATTCTAATTTCAAGTAGTTCCTATAATCTTCTAACATATGTATCATTCTTTTATTTATTATCCATCTTCCCCACTTGATCAATGAAAGCAGGAATATTTGTTTTCGTCACTGATCTCCCACTTTCTATAATGGTGTGTAGCACACAATAGGTGTCCATTAACAGTTTATAAATGAATAAATAAATGAATAAACAGTGGTAGTCAAGTATCAATTTACATATATTTCAAAGGCACATATAATGCTTTTCAGCATTTGTTTTTCAATGAACTCTAATTTCATTAAGAAATCAAGGCACCTAAATGAGCAAAATCAAATTTGAAAAAAAATACATATGAGTATTTTAGCAAGGAATGAATGTTTATATGATACTCTTTTTTTTTTTAAAGATTTTATTTATTTGACAGACAGAGATCACAAGTAGGCAGAGAGGCAGGCAGAGAGAGAGGAGGAAGCAGGCTCCCCACTGAGCAGAGAGCCTGATGTGGGGCTCGATCCCAGGACCCTGAGATCATGACCTGAGCCGAAGGCAGAGGCTTTACCCACTGAGCCACCTAGGCACCCCCAGTATATGATACTCTTTTAACTGAGATACATTTGTCAAGGTGGCTCATAGTCAATTATTTACGAAATATATAAATCCATACCTATTACACATATTGTCTATAGCTTAAGCTTACCCTTCCCCTTATTACCTATTAAAAGAATCTCAGATTATTTGGGTAGCAGATACAAAATAGAACCCCCTGTTACTCAGGTAGCAAGCAGAGGTCCCTTGATTTCACAGAAGTTGGATACTTCCATCAACACTGGATCAGCATAGATGGCAACAAGGGGCATTTGGTGGAAATGGACCCTGGATAAAATGCCACAGATGTTCACTGTTCTTACTGAGATATGGATTTTTTTTCATAAGTACTTCTCAATGTGTTGTATGCCTTTGCCAATTACCAGCCATTATTTATATGACTGTTTTTGGCAAATTTGTCCAATTATCTTATGTTTCTCAAGAGGGGATTTGGGAAGCTCCCTACTCAGTCATTCCAGAACATGTACTCCCCAGACACTGACTTTTAGATATCCATGGCATGTAGCATAAGGGAGCTACTCTATGTAAAGGGCAAGCTGGTTTAAAATACCATGGGGATAATGCTAAATTAAAATAGTGGCAGTAGTAACAATCTGATATACGCTGAAGAAAGGCTTGGCTGGTAGACATTTTTTACTAACTGGATTTGGCAGTTGACTGAGAAGGAAGGTTTCACCCGTCTCTGAGATTAAGAAACTGGAACAGGCAGGGGACTGGGTCTGGATAGGAGAATTTAAAGGTTTCATGGCAGAGGTAGGTGGATGTGCCTGGCAGACTGTTGTAAATGTGTGCAGAAAAAGAAAAGACACGGTAGAATTTCACCATTCCTCAGGAATAGTCTGAGATAGAAACTTCTGTAAATCTCTAAATGTGTATATATTTTAGGAATAAAGAGTTAACTGTGAGTGACTAAACAATGGTGAGTGGAGGACAAGAGAACTGTCTTAAGATATATCCATTGGCAGTATTCTATACTCAGTCACTGGCTATGTGTCTAGCTTCTTGCCTTGCTGTACCGAGTATTCAAATTTATGCTTTAGGAACATCACAGTTATGTCATGGACATATGTCCACCTCAAATAGTTTGAGTCTCAGCAGCCATGGCATTTACTTAGTAGGATGTCGTCAGCCTCCCTACAGATTTCCTCTGGTTAAGAGTCTCCTCCAGACCCTCTGTGCCTCTGGTCTTCGCATAGTCTTCTCCTGTTTTTCTTCGCTACCATCTCTCTGACACCTACTCTTTTTATAAATGTTTGAAAATTATAAATAGAAATATACTTTAAATATGATAGGAAACAAAGGCTTTTTTAAAGCTCCATCTGTATATGAAGAAACCAACTATCATCAATTCTAGTTGATTTTTCTGCCATGTTCTTTATTATTTCTTAGTGAACAGGGCCCCTTAAGTTATCATTATTATATTTTGCAACATAGAAAACTCAAGGGCATATATTTAATGAAGATGTTATTATGGTGATGAATGTTGTTATTAAGATGTCTTGGAAAATGAATTCATAATAGCTAAAATATAAATGAATTTCTCTCTTTTGAATATTTTGTTCCTCTTCATTCTAAAGATATTTGTGTAGGATAGCAACTAGTAATATCCATAGCACGATACTCCTTTTCCAGAACTTTTACTGGTACTGTTGTACTTTACTTGGATGCCATGGGTGATTCATAGATCAGGACCATTCCATTCAAATTCGCACAGTACTGCAGCAATTTCAAATGATCTATGTAATGTGTATATGTGTGTGTATACATACATATATGTGTCTGTGTGTTCCTGAAATTTTATGTATTATATGCTGTTATTTATAGCTATAGGGAAACCCAGTTTCAAGCCCAGATTCTGTGTTTAATTCATTAAGAACCAGATAACATACTCTGGCCCTGGCATTTAAGGGTATACGTGTTTCTTATCCTTTATAAAACAGTGCTTGATTTCTCATCAAAATGGTGCAGTGAGCTCACACTGACACATGCCTCTGATCCAAGAAGACAGTAAATGATAATGCTTAAAACTAGAAAAAAAAATGGTAGAGTCAAGCCAAAAGTAACACGATAAAAATCATCAGGGACCATAAAAAGAAGAGCAAAATGATTCAGTTTCTAGGTGGTAAATCATACAAGCACTCCTTGTATTTTGGGCAATAGGATTGTTTTTCACATTCCATGCTTGAATTCAGGGACTGAGGGGGTACTACCTCCACTTTTTAAGGAGACTGAAAACATTGCTGTGGAATCATTGTTGTCCAGCAAAACCTCCTGCTGAGGCATGGCATGAACTTTCTAGCTGGCTGAGGAATGGGATTCATAATACTCCCAAGATCTCAGTGAGGTCGGAAAACAGATAACCATCCCCAGTGTTGTTTGGGAGGGGGTGGCGAAAGGACCAGGTGGAGACAACCGTGCAACTTCTAGATAGGCAAGGAAGACCACACAGAGGGCATATTTCCTTTCTTTTGCTGCATATGACCGCAAATTGAGCAGCTTAAAACACTTGTTTTGGGGTGCCTGGGTGGCTCCGTCGTTTAAGTGTCTGACTCTTGATTTCAGCTCAGGTCATGATCTCAGGGTCCTCTCAGGCTCCCTGCTCAGCAGGGAGTCTGCTTCTCTCATTCTCCCTATGTGCCTCCCCCTCCCCCCATCAGGTGTGCCCTCCCCTCCCTCCTGTCTCTAAATTAAATAAAGAAAAAACAGCTATTCTTTAGCTCACAGTTTTGTAGATCAGAGGTCTGAGCAGGCTCAACTGGGTTCTCAGTTTAGGGTCTTTTAAGTCCAAAATTAAGGTCTCAGCTGGGTTTGTATTGTATCTGAAGGGTCTAGGGGAGAATCTGCTTCTGAGCACATTCAGGTTGTCAGGGAAATTAGGTTCTGTGTGTTTGTATCACTGAGCCCCCCCTCGTCCTTGCTGGATGTCAGCTAGGTGTTATTGCAGATTCCAGAAGCCACCTGCATTACTTGGCTCTGGCCTCCTCCATTTTCAAAGCTATAAATGGTGTGTCAAATCCTTCCCATGCCTCCAGTCACTCTGAATTCTCCTCTTGCCTTTCTGTTCTGCCACCATCTGGAAAAAAGTTCTCCGCTTTTATGGGCTCATGTGATCAGATTAGGCCCACCTGGATAATCTCCTTTTTAGAGGTCAGCTGTGTCCTACAACATAACACAATCACAGAAGCACTATTTCATAACATTCATAGGCTCCAGGGTATATGGCCTAAAGTCCTTGAGCTGTAGTAGTTTCCTACAGATGCTGTAACAAACAGCCCCAAGCTGGGTGGTTGAAAACAGTAACAATTTACTCTCTCATAGATCTGGAAACCAGAAGTCTGAAATCAAGGTGTCAGCAGGGTACTTTCTCTGGAGGTTCCAAGGAAAAAAATCTATCCCATGCCTCTTCTAGCTTCTGGAGGCTACTGGGATTCCTTGGCATTCTGGCTACATCTCTCTCTGCTTCAGCTTTACATTGCCTTCTCTACTGTGCATATCTGTCCAAAATCTGTCTGCCTCCTTACTTTTTTAAGGATACATGAGAATGTATTTAGGACTCACCCACATAATCCAGGATAAGCTTTTCTTTTCAATATCCCTAATTTAATCACATCTTTTGCCATACAAAGTCATACTGACAGGTTCCAGGAATTAGGATATGGAGACGTATTTTTTGGAGTGACCATAAACCCCACTATAGGGCCCTTCATGACTAAAATGAGAAGTTACACGATAAAATCTAATGCCAGGTGTGAACAAAAAACTCAGACTTTGATGCCTCTTCCAAGGAAAATAACTGATAGAAGAGCCTGATAAGGTATTTGATATATACATGTCTGAGATGTCCAAGGAGAGCTATGAAGGAACAATTTTTATAAAAAAAAAAAAAAACACCACAATTTGGAATAAAATCGGCCAGAAATAAAGGAAGGATAGTATAATATAAACAAAACTGAATACTGGAAAAATAGAAAGTATTTTAATTGAGATAAAAGTATACTCTTTACCAAGAGGGAGGGATTAAAAGTCTCCTGCTGCCCCCAGTGTGAGGGTCTTTAATATTCCTGCTCTTGCATGGAGAAACCCTGACAGACAAGGAGTGCAATGGATCACTAATGGGGATCTTTACCAGGGAACACTGTTTTTTTTTTGTTTTGTTTTGTTTTTTCTGAGTTATAATTATGTAAGTGCTACACCGTGTTTTGTTTTCTATTTTAACAAATAGAAAGTTCTAAGTTTTTAAAACTCCAACCACCCCGGTCCCACCACCCCACAGTCAACAGGGCAAAGATGGGGAGCTCCACACTCGTGGTGAAATAGGGCAACTATGCAGGCGATTTAAAGGATGTAAAATGGGGGAGGTTTGCACCGTCGTATGAACAGAACAGAGAACAGCATTCAGCAGTGTGCTGTCCCTGGACAGGCGACATGAACAGAGTGAGAAAGAAGAGCTGCACGCCATTGTGGCAGTGGCATAACCGGACAAACAGGGCATGTGGGTAGGGAAAGAGAGGGGGTTACTGGCCCCAGGATGTGATCATAGATTAGAGAATGAGCTGTAGCCCATCAGTGTAGCCGTCAGAGGACAGGGAATGTGAACGGGACAGAGAAGAGGAATACCAAAATGCCTGTGCGGTGGAGTGACTGGACTGAAGAGATCCAAAGGGCGGTGGTGTGCTGTCCATGCTGTGAGGCATCTGGGCACAGAACACGAAGCCACCAATCACAGAAGCCTCCGCCCGCGTGGAGCGGTGCGACCTGCGGGGGGGACTTGAACGATAGAAAGACGAGGAACGCTGCACTGTCAGTGAACCGCTGTTACTGAGCTGGGTAGGAGAACAGGGGGAGAGCAGCAGAGTAACCAGGCCCAGGATGTGGACGGGGCAGGGACTGAGAGCTCCGCCGCATGGGGGCGCTGCTCTGGGCTCTGCCCTGATGGACTCAGCATCCCTCTGGCCGCACTACTCAGGGGCAGCCAGGGGTGGTTTTGATGCAGGCAACGCAATGCCCTCCTGAGTCCGTCAGAACTGTAGTGCTGCTCTCTCTCCAGCGCCCCGGGAGAATTACAAGTGTGCCTTCGCGGTAGCGTGATTTATAGTCACAGTGTCATAAAACATTTCATCTGCAGTCGACTGGTCTGCTTTCCAGGGTGTGAGGTGACCTGACATACACTATTGAGCTGGTTAGTGGAAAACCAATTCTCCTGTCGTACTGCTCAGAGCCCGTTGTGTGTTTGTCTCGTATATTGCAGGACACTCTGAAAGCAGAGGTCTTAAATCTTCAAACACTGTAATTGTCCAAGATATATACCTTGGCATAAATATGCGTGATGGTTACACTCTAGAATATTAGTTAACTAACGTGGAAACCAAGTCAATGACCCAAATCCAGCCCAGGTTATAGTGACTAAAAGTCATCGTGGCCTGTCGGGCAGCCTTGACAAACTGAGTTTCAGCAGAAAAAAGAACGGATCACAAAACCCCTGCCACAGTTGGCACCTTATTGACATTTCCGCAGCCATGGCCAGGAAATCAATGGGCTGTGAATGCTGAATGATGCTCTAACGCCTGGAAGGGATCCCTGCAGGCCAGGCTGCAGGATGTTAGCAGAATGACTTGCAGGAACACTCACCATTCCTGGCTGCTTCTCCTGCTGCTCTGGGAATGGAGGGGCTGCCTTGGGTTCAAGGTTGTGGACCTGACATTCCAAAATAGCACCGTGTTCACCTTGGAGCCGTCTAGTTATCCAGATGTCTCTCACTACGTAGTTGTGCTGTGTTTTATGTGCCAAAGTTAAAATACATTGAAGAAGATAAGTCAAATTGATTTTAACTGGTAAAAAGTCTCAACTTTTAGAGTGTTTAACAGGTAGGGTATGGGGTTCATGAAAAAAAGGAGAGGAAATAAATTTGGGAAATGAGGTGAGAAACTAAGTTTGAGGAGTGTAACCAGGATTTGGCAGGGCCGCCTTGAACAGGTGTGCAGTTTGTGCACTGCACATGGTGCCCAGTCATTGGGGTGGGGACACTGGAATGTAACCTTGCTTCTCTTCGCCAACACCCAAACCCCCATGCTGCATCTGGAAATGGGGCACTTCTTTCAGAGTCTTCTCACAAGGGGGAAGCGTTTCTCATGGGGTGAGGTAGGAGCTTTTCCAGATCATTCTCCTAGACGCAGTAACTTTTCACTCTGAGAAGCTACCTTTTTCTAATTCACCACTCTAGGGGGGAACCTTTCAATTCTTAAACACTCTTCCTGCTGAGCCTTCTGTCTTCACAGGGAAGCCAGCAGTCTGCTCAGCCAGCCTGACAGTAGAGAGTGCTTTCTGCTAAAGTACCAATATATCTGCCGTTTTATATTTATATTTATGTTATATTTTATATCTATAAGGTTTGTTGTTAGATAATTCCAGTAATATCCTTGATCAAAGGCTCAACATCTGACACCCATGAGCCTGGACCCCTGTCTCGTAGGGCATTTCCTTAGCTGGTTGTGGTGAGTTTGGGCCTGTCTCGGAACCATGACAATCTGAATGTTCACAGTCACTCTCTCTCAGAATTCCTAAGCCTCAGCATTCGTGAGAGGTGGTCATGGGAATTGTCCGGGAGAGGCACAGCTGGGCTTTTCAACTACCCTCGCTGAAGAAGTGAGCCCCTCCCTGAAAGTCTGTGCTGTTGGCTGTCAGGAGCCATAGAGACAAACAAACCTCAGTAGAAACAGAGATACTTAAGACTGTCCTGAGCAGACATTGAGACACTTTTCAGAAGTGCCCTACAAGTACCCCTTCCCCTTGCTGACATGTCATGGGGGGATTCCCTCTGCTACCTGAGGACCCGCCCCCTGCACTGGGCTGCTGACCGCAAGGCAGTTCTTGGCTGGGCTCTTGGCTTCTCGGACAACTTGGTATACACATCATGAGGAATTTGCTGTGTTGCCGTAACTCAGCTGCCGGCTCCCGAGCACTCCCCGCCTCCCTTGTGGCAACACGATTCTTGGTAACCTGGACCTCATTTTCTATCCTGAGGATGTGGACTTATTTTCCACAGCATTAGCCCCAAGAGCTGAAAACACTCCCCCAATGCCTATTTCAGCCAAACCCTACCACAGTAGGGAGATAAGGCAGAGAAATTCCCGACTCCGGCCACAGAAACTTGGCTACAGAGACAAAGGTTGGTGCGGCCCTTCATCTGCCCACTTTGGGCTGTCCTCACCCAGGTCCTTCAGCCCTTGACCACCTCTCAGTGCCGCTTAGTGAGAACTGCCATTGCAACATGACTATGTACCAAAGCACTGTTCGGGTGATTCATAGACACAGTCCTCTTAAGGAGTATATATTCCTGGCAGGGAGTTAGACATTAATAACTCAATGCTTCCATTGTGATATATGACATGAATTAGAGAAATCAAGTTAAAACCTCAACAAAATGAAAGATCATTAATGTTTTTATTGGAATAACACCACAACCCTTTTCAAATGTAGGTTCTAAACATACTTACTCATAATATACTTTCAAATAACTTTTTTTGATGTTAACGCCTCTCCTCTGACCACCCAGCCTTTGACTGAAGAATTTCACCCATTTATGTTTAAAATTATCATTGATAGGTAAGGAATTACTAATGCCATCTTGTCAATTTTCTGTGTGTTTTATAGAACCTTTGTTCGTTTTTTCCTCTTTTGCTGTCTTCTTTTATGAATTGGTGGGTTTATGAAGTGATTTGCTTTGATTCCTTTCTCTGGTAGGTATCTGAACAGCTTTAGAACAATTATTTTTAATTCCATGTTGGGCAAGTCATAGATTTCCATTTCTCGGTGGTGAGTTATTAGACGTTTACTTTGTTCCTTCGGTGATGTCATGTTTGGTGATGTCACTCTGTTCTTCTTTCCCCACCAAGGGAAATTCTCTTGGGGCCAGGAAATTCCCTCTTGGTGCTGAAAAGTACTGGCCTGGGGGATAGGATGATGCAGGCAAAATGAAACCATTCTTCCTATGTTATTTATGCATTTATTCACAGGGATTTTTTGCTACACTATACTGCTGAAGCTCTGACGTGGACTTCTCAGCTCTCCCAAAGCTATTTTAATTTGTGGATAGCAGTCTAATTGTTTTTTACAGCAGGGTGGAGGCTGGAATCCAGTACTCCACCATATTGGTGATGTCCTTACTTCCTGTCTCTTTTTTTATTTATTTTTATTTTTTTAAAAGATTTTATTTACTTTGACAGAGAAAGATCACAAGTAGGCAGACAGGCAGGCAGAGAGAGGAGGAGGGAAGTAGGCTCCGCGCCGAGCAGAGAGCCCGATGCGGGGCTCGATCCCAGGACCCTGAGATCATGACCTGAGCCGAAGGCAGAGGCTTTACCCACTGAGCCACCCAGGCGCCCCTCTGTCTCTTTTTTAAAGAAATACTGTGTTCTTTTTTTTTTTTTTAAAGATTTTATTTATTTATTTTTTTGACAGACAGAGATCACAAGAGAGGCAGGTGGAGGGAGAGGAGGAAGCAGGCTCCCCCCTGAGCAGAGAGCCCAATGCGGGACTCGATCCCAGGACCCTGGGATCATGACCTGAGCTGAAGGCAGAGCCTTTAACCCACTGAGCCACCCAGGCGCCCCATTTTTAACTTTTTAAAAAAATATATTTTATTTATTTATTTATTTATTTGACAGGCAGAGAGGCAGGCAGAGGGAGAAGAGGAAGCAGGCTCCCTGCTGAGCAGAGAGCCCAAAGAAATACTGTGTTCTTATGTTGCCACACCATTATAAGAGTGGATACATGATTAAGTTTGAATTAGGAGAATACCTTATTTCCCTGAGCCCATACACACACACACACACACACGCACGCATTCGGGTGTAGATTGTGGTTGGGTGAGAGTTGGAGAGAGAGTGACCCAGTCAGATCAGTCAAATTCGATTCCAGTACCTGTGCTGCAACTGTTGGGAAAGAGGGGCTTTTCTGTGTCCAGAATTTCTAGCTCTAAGAGTAGTGTGTACTTAGAGCAGCATCTCTGCCTCCACAAGGGAAAAAAATAATCGAGGGATAAATCCAACAAAGAGAAAAGCAAAGTTGAGATATGGAGAATAGAAGAATGAATCTCAATGACTTAATTCAACCTCCTGGATCATATAAAGATATAATAATATCTGAGGCTAGCTTACATCATTCTTTTCATGCCACACACCATATTTATGTTTTGATTTAAATAGTATGAGAATATTTTCTGCCGTGGGTTCTGAAAACAGACTGTGATAGTAAGGAAAGATGAACAGAGAGTACTGTGTATACCTGTAGAATATATGCATTGTGCTTTGGACTAAGACTGGACTAAGAATAAGGTTAGATAATTAGGTGAACCAGATTATCTCCAGAAGGGGAAAAATTCCATTTCTGTCCCTCAAAACATGAGCCATGAATTTCTCATTTGTTTATAGAAGGCATTTGAAAACTATCACTGCTCAGTCCTTCTTGTTTTGAGGACATCTGAGGAATCCAGAAATTTGTAGAAGAAGTCTATGAATTTATATATTACTTTATTGTTGATAATGTGTGTTTGTTCTATGAATTTTATTGCCAAAACAACTTTTTGAGCTTTCTGTAGCATGTATTATCATTTCCATTGTAAGAAGAGAATAATGGGACAAAAGAAGGTCACATGGTTTTCCCAAGGCTATGAAAATAATTAGGGACTGGGCTGGTAATTGAAACTAGGTCTTTCTGACCTTAGATTTGGTGTTTATTTCTCAAGACAACTCTTTATTCCATGTTAAGTGGTATCTCATTTTCTGGGAAAGTTCTTAAATTCAAAAGATATCCTAATAATCTCTTTAAAAAAAGAAACAGACTTGAGACCTAATTCACATATCATACAGTTTGCTTATTTAAAATGTATGATTCATTTGTCTTTAGTATATGCTACCATCAACAAAGTCAATTTTAGAATGTGTTCATCACTTCAAAAGAAACCCTATACACTTTATTTATCACCCTCATATTACCCTGCTCCTAAACAAGCAATGGACAAACGAAGAAATCAGAAGGGAAGTAAAAAAAATATCTTCAAACGAATAAAAATGGAAACACAAAATACCTAAACGTGGGATATAGCAAAAGTGATTCTCATAGGGAAGTTATAATGACAAATGCCTACATTAAGAAAAAAGAAACATAGGCAATAAATAGCCTAAGTTTATCCCTGAAGAAACTAGAAAAATAATAACAAATGAAGCCTAGAGTTAGCAAAAGGAAGGTGATAATAATAAGAGCAGAAATAAATCAAATAGGGAATAGGAAAACAACAGAAAAGATGAACAAAACTGAGTTGATATTTTTTTGAAAAAATAAAAATTGACAACATTTTTGCTAAATTTATCCCCCCAAAAAGAAAGAAGATTCAAAATCAGAAGTAAAAGTAGAGACATTACAACTGATATCACAGAAACACAAAGGATCGTAAGAGACTATTGTGAGCAACCATATGCCAACAAATTTAATACCTTGGAAAAAATGGATAAATTTGTAGAAATATACAACCTATGAATACTAAATCATGAAGAATAGAAGATCTGAACAGAATAGTAATGAGAGACTGAATAAGTAATCAACAACTTCCCAACAAAGAAAATCCCAGGACTAGATGCCTTCATCAGTGAATTCTACAAAATACTTAAAGAGAAATTAATACCAATTCTTCTCAAACTCTTCTAAAAAAATAAAATGGAAGATGAGGGAACAGTCCCAAGCATATTAGGCCAGTTTTACCCTGATACCAAAGGACACTACAAGAAAAGAAAACTACAGACAAATACCCTTCATAAGTATAGATGCAAAAATTCTCAACAAAGTATTAGCAAACTGAATTCAGCACAGTATTAGAAGGATCATATATCATGAACAAGTGGGAGTTATCCCTGGGATGAAAGGATGGTTCAGCATACACAGATCAATAAATGTGATCCACCACATTAATAGAATGAAAGATAGCAGTCATAAGATCATCTCAGTAGATGTAGGAAAAACATTTGAAAAAAAAATACATCGTTTTGTGATAAAAACCTTCGACAGTTCATTGTTTTTTGCACCACGCCCAGTGCTCCATGCAATACGTGCCCTCCCTAATACCAAAAACAATGAATACTGTTACACTGGAAAGAAATTAAAAAAAAAAAAAAAAAGGTAGCTCTCGGAATCTAAAGAGAACAATTGGTTTGTGAGAACCTCTCATTGCATACATTTTCAGCAAGGGTTGGATTCCTTACCATGAGAATGGTCCCCTCATCCTCATATTCTGATTCCAAATTTAGAAAATGCAAATGTTTAGGTGAATGATTAAAAAGAGGGGGAAAAGATTATCAGCAACACACTGAAAATATAGTGTTTAAATAGTTTGGAGATACTTCGCCACTGTTTTGGAGGTAAAGAAATTCAAAGAGAAAAGAAGCCCAGAAACCCTTGAAACTCCTGTTTCATGGGTAGGACTGAGCACTAGTGTTCGAGGCGAGAGGGTGCTTACAGGAGGGGGACAAGAGAGGAGAAAAGAAAGTCTTTTCAAAATCCCATTCCCATCTATACTAAAGTTTCACTGAAGCTTTAAGCTTTCAATCTGTAATGATTTGTGTTGTGGGTATGAATAACTAATTATTAACCTATTAAAAGTTGGCAAACTGAATTTTCTTCCAATAAAAGTGGCAGGACTCCCTTGCCTGATGCTTTTTGTCTGTTCGTTTTTGCTTTTAGCACACTGAAAATTGTAAAAATCAAGGACAAATCTTTTCCTATGATTTCACTGTAGTACTTAACAAGCTGGATTTTTTATAAATGTCATTTAATGCTTGCTCAAAGTTCAAAAGTACTAGAAACCTCCTATATAATGTACAAAGCAAGGTATGAACCAAAACAAAACAAAACAAAATAACCTTCAACAAAATAGATACAGAAGAAACATACTTCAACACAATAAAGGCCTTTCATCTGTGACAAACCTACAGCTAACATCACACTCAGAGGTAAAAGACTGAAAGCTTTTCTCTGAAATGAGGAAAAAAACAAATGTGTCCACTGTCATCCCTCCTATTCAACATAGTACCGGAAGGTCCTAGCCTGAGCAGCTAGGCAAGAAAAAAAAAAAAAAATAAAAGGCATGCAAATTACAAAGGAAGAAGTACAAGTGTTGTAGTTGGCATGATAATATACATAGAGAAACCTTAAGAATACACTGAAAAACTATTAGAATTTTAAAAATTTAGTAGTTTCAGGATACAAAATCAATGTAGAAAAATCACTTGCATTTTATACACTAACAAAATATCTGAAAATAAATCTCATAACGGTATCAAAACCAAAATACTTAGGAATAAATTTTAACCAGGAAGGTGAAAGATTTATAACTGAAAACTGTAAGACATTGATTAAAGAAATTAAGAAAGACACAAATAAATGGAAAGATATCACATGTTCATGGGTTGAAATAGTTATATTGTAAAAATGTCCATACTGTCTTAAGCCGTCGACAGATTTGATGCAGTCTCTATCAAAGTTCCAGTGCATTTTTCACAGAAATAGAGAAAACAATCCTAAAATTAACATGGAACCACACAAGACCTCCAGTAACCAGAGCTTTCTCGAGAAAGAACAAAGCCAGAGGCATCATACTGCCTGATTTCATGTTATATTATAGAGCTATAATGATCAAAACAGTATGGTACTGATATACATAGACCAGTGGACCAGAATCAAGAGCCTAGAAATAACCTGACACACATATGACCAACTGATGTTTGACAAAGGCGCCAAGAATACTCCTTGGAGAAAGGATAGTCTCTTCAGTGAATGGTGTTGAGAAAACTAGATAACCACATACAAAAGAATGAATTTGGACCCCTGTCTTTTTTTCACTGAAGTACAGTTGACATACAATGATATATTAGTTTCAGGTGCACAACATAGTGATTCATCAATTCCATGCATTAAGCTTTGCTCACCACAGTAAGTGTAGTCAGCATCCATCACCATGCAGTGCCATTACAATATTACTGACTATGTTCCCCATGTTGCACCTGTCAACCTTGTGGCTTCTTTATTCTATCACTGGAAATTTGCACCTGTTAATCCCCTTCACCTATTTTCAGCCATTCCCCCAACCCCCACCCCTCTGACAACCAGCAGTTTTGGACCCCTATCTTATACCACTCACAAAAATTGGCTTGAAATGAATTAAACAGAAGAACTAAAATTTTCTAATTCCTTGAAGAAAACATAGGGAAAAAGCTCCTTCACACTGGACTTAGCAATGATGTTTTGGACTTGACACCAAAAGCACAAGTAACAAAAGCACAAATGAACAAATGGGACTATAACAAACTGGAAAAGTTTGATACAGTGAAAGGAATAATCAACAAGATGAAAAGGCAACCTATGGAATGGGAGAAAATATTTGCAAAACATAGATCCAATAATGGGCTAATATCCAAAATATTTAAAGAACTCATACAACCCATTAGCCAATAAATAGAAAAGCTAGAATCTGAAGCCAGAGGCCCTGCACCAACCACAGTGTCTGCAGCTCTGCCTCTCGCTGTGATTTTCTGACCCCTGCATATTTACGTTCCTCGTGCTTCGTGCTCTGATTTGCTTCATGAGGCATAGCCGCTGTGTCTCATCAATTAAAACAGGTTCCCAAATCCTCAGCTGTGAGTTTCTCATGACCTCTGGTTTCAATGTGATACATTTTTACTTTAAGGTACATGTCAGTTTTCATCAGCACAAATGTCCTCATAACATAATATGACTTGAAGATATGCAAATACCTTCTTACCAGATAGTTCTAATTAGGTAGAGGTCTTGGGTGAGGAGGTACTCCCTAATTACTTCTGAGGCAATCAGGAGAAATCACGTTTGATTATACGCTCTAGGTGGCTTTCAGAAACTCTGGGCCAGCATTCATTGCCACAGGGCTTCTGGGAGGCAGGCTCCCAGGTTTTCTTTTCTGGAAAGATACTTCTCTCTCCTCTCGGCTTTCTCAGGCCACCTCCTCCACCTTTATATTCACGGTTTGCTGACAGCCTGGACCTTGGTTTGCATTAAAAGTGGGCCACCAACCAGGCTGAGAGCAAATGCTGCACTGTTCTAAAGGTACCCAGTAATCAAAGCTCCAAGCAAACACACAGGTGTCAGGCAGCTTGAATCGGAAATCACTGGGAAATGTCACAAGTACAGGCATTATGGTTAAAGGGAACTTGTCAACTAGTGGGAAAGTGGCAATGATGATGTCTGGCTTGTACACAAGACAGAGCTTTAGTGCTTAACTGAATGGAAGACAAATCCCTGAAGAACTACCACCGTGAGACCTCGAGGAGGCCATAAATCCATTTTATATACTTTCACCTGTCAATCTCTTCGGGGCCATTTTAAGTTAATGACTCTTAGTTTGAGTCATGATTATGAAAGCTTCATGTTCTTAAATCTGATAGGGTTTAAGTGAAGCCACACCCTCTGCACTGACGGTAAAGAGCGAGACTGTGAAATCCAGGGAACATTCCAAATGAGTGTGTGTGGTTTGCCTGGATCACTTCCACTGTCCCAACTCAGGTATAAAAGCAGAGGGAAGGCTCCCCTCAGTGACTCAGTGAATTTTTCTACCCCTGGTTGGCAAGTCTCTGTGGATTTTCTACTTACATTTGGAAACAATAACCAGATTATCTACTGTGATTGCAGGGGTGCAGGGAAGGAGCCGGGTGTCTCTCTGGTACTGACATGGGCTAAAGTGGTAGAGAATTTGACCCACACTGCAGTGCTCAATGCTTGCATGACTGAAAAGGCAGAGGAGCTGGTCCTGTTAGGTTATGTTGGAGGAATGGAGACTGCCTGGTTCGCTGGTCAATGAAGCCACAGAATGTGCTTTAATGTCAAGCACTTTGGGTGCTGTAACTCTACATTTGCCAGGACATACACCAAGATTGCATTCTGATTTCAGAATTTGTGAGTTTCCCTGTTCGGAGATGATTTAATTGTTTGTCATTGCCTTGAAGCCCTTATTAGGGGCAGAGGGTAGAGCCATTCAAAGTCCAGTCCAAAATGCAAATCATATAAAAGTATTCATATTTGAAATGTAACAGTGGGTCATTTAGGGCCAAGGGGGTGAGAAACGGTTCAAGTGTAATCTAGGATTAGGCAACAGATAGTAATAGGGGGATGTCATGCCTGGCTTAATCAGTGTAAATAGCAAGAAGAATAATTTCAAGACCAAACAAGGGCTCTGTACCAACCCTCAAGAAAGCTGACTGGTCAAACTATTCAATTTAATTGCCCAAAAGAAATTTAAATGACCGATATTTGATAGTTATTCATTGTGCAGCAGAGTAAGCTGACACCCCCCAATTCGAATGTCACTGTTTCAGCAGAAAACTTCAGAAACCAATGGACAATTAACACTCATTCTCTTACAGCCACACATTGGTTAAGTATTGTTTACTCAAGTCAGTTCACTGACCAACAGTATATACCCTGTGCCCAATTTTGTTGCTTGAGGATTTAGAGGATCATTTTGGGAAAGGGTCTTTAACTTAGAGTATCTAATTTACCCACCCTTGCGGCTGAATTGGTAGCAGGGAGAAGAAGCTAGAATATTGTGTTAGTGGACAGGGGTGACAAGTTGTGTTGGTGGGAGAGGACTCTAGACACAGCCAGGCAGGTTATGAGCACCGTCGCAGATGGAATGAGCTCCGGGCATGTGTATGGGTTTGCACTGGACTGCTGGCTTGCAGGGTTCACAAGATAAATCAGCATTGGTTGTTAATAAGCAAAAGAAAGTATGGGGTTTTTAAACTAATTAAAAGGAAAATGTAGTGAAACAGCCCCTGCATGAAGGTGAGGAGGAAACTGAGCAGGGAGTTCAACCTCTGTGCAAAATTGTGGCTTAAGTATGCCTGCTTCATGTCATAGTTGTCAGTAGGCTACAATTACAATGTGGAAATAAAGGGTTTGCTGTGGTCTCATAGAGCTGCATCACGACAGGATTGACCCTGCTGGAACCATAAAACAATGCCACATCAAATGATTATTGGCATAAAACACTGCAAGTTGCTTTATGTGCAGCGCTGTTTAATTTTCTTTTGGTTTAGTTTCATTTATTTTGTTTCTAGAACTGGCATTTACAAATTTTTCTGAACAAAGGAAACAATGTTTCAGACATGTTTCTGCCAGGGGTTGTGTCCCCAGTTCCAGGCCAAAATGGCTCAGTAACATTATTTTTCAGGGGTTGACCAGAATGAGGTTAGAGAACGTTGCAGTAGACACCCAAGGTGATAGGACAATAGTGCGTCACTTCACTTGTCATCAAGCAAGGTAAGGGCTCTCTACATCCATAAGTGAAACACATTCTTCTCTGGCTAATGAGTTCTGAACAACCAACATGGGCCCTACAGGCATAGTCTCATCTGTTGGGAAGAGAGTTCTAAGAAATGAGAGCATAAAATATCGGAAAGCCTGGGTGGCTCAGTCCATTAAGTGTTGCTTTCAGCTCGGGTCATGATCCCAGGGTCCTGGAATCGAGTCCCACATTGGGCTCCTTGCTCAGTGGGGAGCCTGCTTCTCCCTCTGCCTGCTGTGCCTGTTTCTCCCCCTGCTTGTGCTCTCTCTGTCTCTCTCTCCGACAAATAAATAAGTAAAATCGTAAAGAATTGGAAAGTCTGACCTAACTTTGTGCAAAATTTCCATAACCCCGTGGTCTGCATAATATGCTTATTCTGAAAGTTTTAAAATACACATACTCCTAATCTGTTATGTCAAATCCTAATCTGTTATGTCAAATTTTTAAAAGATTTTTTAAAGTACTCTCTCCACCCAACATGGGGCTCAAAGCCACGATCCCAGGTTCAGGAGTCACAACTCTTCCAACTGAACCAGCCAGGTGTCCCACTTTGTGTCCATTTTCATTAGCTCCAGAAGATAGGGAGTTACGGAATGTGTGAAATAGAAACCAGAACATGGCAGGGAAAGATGCAGACATAGAATACAGACTTTACAAGTGTGCCTGATTTGTGGCAAAGTTGTACTTTGCTTTTTTGTTAAACCCCCACTTGAAGAAGATACTGAAATAGGAGGTTTTGCACTCTAGCAAAGTAAAGCAAAATTACTGAGATGGTCTCGTAGGAATATTGGTAAGAGGCCTGTGCTAACAGTAGAAATCAAGATGGTAGGAATAACCTGCTTTGTGTCTCCCCACCTGTCAGTGGGTCCTATACTCGTTTTTTTGCTACTGGAGGACACGAATACTCTTAATAGGCTGCCAGATGGCCCAAACTGGGGCTACTGCATAAGCTGGAAGTAGGCAACAGCTGAATGGACAATGCATCTTACAGCTTAGCAACATCTCTTTGCTAACATCTCCTTTACTAGTACCATTCTTTATGTTATCACCCATTACCATTCATGGATTCCCCCTTCCCTGTTGACAGTGTCCAAACAAACATTAGTGGGGTGGGGGCAAAGAGACCAAGTATTTCTTTCTTTTTTTTTTCCTCATGTTTCAAGTTTTTATTTAAATTTGAGTTAGTTAACATATAGTGTAATATTGGTTTCAGGAGTAGAATTTAGTGATTCATCACTGCATACAACACCCAGTGCTCATCACAAGTGTCCTCCTTAATCCCCAGGATTTAGCCCATCCCCGACCCTCCTCCCCTCTCGCAACCTTCAATTTGTTCTCTGTAGTTAAGAGTTTCTTATGGTTTGTCTTTCTCTCTTCCCTCCCTTCTTCTATGTTCATCTGTTTTGTTTCTTAAATTCCTTGTAGGAATGAATGAATGATTTCACTTAGCATAATACTCTGGCACCATCCATGTCTTTGCAAATGGCAAGATTTCATTCTTTTTGATGGTTGTGTAATATTCGTGTGTGTGTGTGTGTGTGTGTGTGTGTACCACTTCTTTATCCATTCATCAGTTGATGGACATTTGGGCTCTTTCCGTAATTTACCTATTGTTGATAATGTTGCGATAAACACTGGGGTGTATGTGTCCCTTTGAATCAGTATTTTGTATCCTTTGGGTAAATACCTAGTAGTGCATTGCTGGGTTGTAGAGTACCTCTTTTTTCTTTTTTTTAACCTTGTGAGGAACCTCTGTACCATTTTCCAGAGTAGCTGCACTAGTTTGCATTCCCACCAACAATGCATGAGGGATCCCTTTTCTCTGCATCCTTGCCAATGTTTGTTGCTCCCTGTGTTATTAATTTTAGCCATTCTGATGGGCGTGAGATGGTATCTCATTGTGCTTTTGATTTGCACATCCCTGACGATAAGTGATGTTGAGCTTCTTTTCATGTGTCTGTTGACCACCTGAATGTCTTCTTTGGAGTAATGTCTATTCATGTCTTCTGCCCACTTCTTAACTGAATTATTTGTTTTTTAGGTGTTGAGTTTGATAAGTTCTTCAAAGATTTTGGATACTAGCCCTTTATCAGAATGTCATTTACAAATATCTTCTACCATTCCATTGGTTGCCTTTTAGTGTCATTGTTTCCTTCACTGTGCAGAAGCTTTTTATCTTGATGAAGTCCCAATAGTTCCTTTTCACTTTTGTTTCCCTTGCCTCTGGAGATGTATCTAGTAAGAAGTTGCTATGGCTGAGGTCAGAGAAGGTTGCTGCCTGTGGCCTCCTCTAGGATTTGATGGTTTCCTATCTCATATGTAGGTCTTTCATCCATTTTGTGTTTATCTTTGTGTATGGGGTAAGGAAATGGTCCAGTTTCATTCTTCTGCGTGTTGCTGTTGTGGCCAAGTATTTCTCACCTGTGGTATGATGAGTCTATACTGGAGGTTAGGTCCTAGAAGAGTAGCTGGATAAACTGCTCAAAAGAGAAATGGAGTTGGAGTCTCTGCTTCATTGACTAAGAGGGGTAAAGGAAGGAGTGATCTTGGTTCAAATACCATAGAGTTTCCCTTTTCTTACCAAATTTTCACAGATTTCCTTGAATAGATATTTCTCTATTAATTCTTTTTCCTTAGGGTCACTTCCAGAGTCTTTAAAAGATTGTGGGTTTTATAAATAGATAAATGTAGATACAGATATATATGTATATATATATATATGTGTGTGTATATATATATATATATATATATATATATATATGTATATACTTTCCACCCATGTCACTGGGGAATGTATCAGCAAAGCCTGTTACATTGTTGTTCTGGAAGTCACCCTCCCGTCATCATTCTTTACAACCCTTACTAGTTTTTATCACATTCTAAATCAAAAGAAATATTGAACAAATTCTTTTTCTAAGCTCTACTAAGATATAACTGACAAATGAAAGTTATATATTTAAGTTATATAGTGTATTGTTTTGATATATGTATATATTTTGAAATGGTAACTGTAATCAAACTAATTAACATAACCATCAACTCATATAGTCACCTTTTTGTGAAGGGTGGGGGAGAAAACTTGAGATCTATTCCCTTAGCAAATTTCAAGTATATAATACATTATTGTTAAATATAGTCACCATGTTGTGCATTAGGTCTTCAGAATGTTTTATCTTATAACTGAAAGTTTTTACCCTTTGATCACTATCTCCCCTTTCCTCCAGCCCCTCAGCCTCTGGTAGCCACCACTGTATTCATTGTTACTATAAATTCAAAATTTTCTTCTGATTCCAATTATAAAGAGACCATGACTATTTGCTTCTCTGTATCTAGCTTATTTCACTTAGTGTAATGTCCTCCAGGTTCATCTTGATGATGGTAAGATTTCCTTCTTTTTTAAGGCTGAATAATATTCAACTGTATGTGTGTGTGTGTGTGAGTGTGTGTGTGTGTGCATGCATGCACATCTGTAGTTATACATGCTCAGTTGTCTATCTTTATCCATTCACCCACTGATTAATACAGGCTGTTTCTGTGTCTTCACTGTTGGGAATAATGCTGCAATGAACATATCTCTTCAAGACAGTGATTTCATTTCCTTTAGATATACATCCACAGTGAGATCACCAGTTGTAGTTCCATATTTAATTTTGTGAGGAACCTCCATACTGTTTTCCTTCATGCCCTAGAGAGTATAATGCTAAAGATAGTCAGAGAGAGACAAATACCATATGACTTCACTCACGTGGAATTTAAGAAACAAAGCAAACATGGAAAAGAATGAGAGAGAGGGAGAGAGAAAGTCAAAGCAAGAGACAGACTTTTAGTTATAGAAAATAAAAGGAGGGTTACCAGAGGGGTGGGTGTTAATAGGTGATGGGGATTAAGGAGTGCACCTGTCTTAATGAGCACTGGGTGCTGTATGAAACTGTTGAATCACTATATATTTTTTTAAAAATTTATTTATTTGACAGACAGATCACAAGTAGGCAAAGAGGCAGGCAGAGAGAGGCGGAGAAGCAGGCTCCCCGCTGAGCAGAGAGCCCCGACGCAGGGCTCGATCCCAGGACCCTAAGACCATGACCTGAGCTGAAGGCAGAGGCTTTAACCCACTGAGCCACCCAGGTGCCCTTGAATCACTATATTGATGAAGCTAATATAACGCTGTTTGTGAAGTAACTGGAATTAAAAACTTTAAAAAATTCTGTCTTTAAAAAAATTCCGTGTCTTTGATTTTTGACAGTTTGACTATAATTTGTCTCTGTAAAGTCCTCCTTGGATTGAACCTGTTTGGAGAACTGTACCTGGATATACTTTTCTCTTACTTGAGTGATTTTCCACCATTATGTCTTTCAAGCAGCTTTTTGTCCTTTTTTTCTCTCTTCTCCTTGAACTCTCATAAATGTAAATATTAGCTCTGTTGATGATGTCTTATAAATCCCATAGTCCTTTTTCATTCTTTTCAGTTTTTTTTTTTCCTTTTTATCCTCTGACTGGATAATTCCACATGATCTACTTTGAGGTCACTGATTCTTCTGTCCGATCAGGTCCGCTGTTGAAGTTCTCTATTGCATTTTTAAATTGCAGTCATTGTATTCTTATAGCTCACTAAGTTTCTTTAAAACAGTCATTTTGGGGGCGCCTGGGTGGCTCAGTGGGTTAAGCCACTGCCTTCGGCTCAGGTCATGATCTCAGGGTCCTGGGATCGAGTCCCGCATCGGGCTCTCTGCTCAGCGGGGAGCCTGCTTCCCTCTCTCTCTCTCTCTCTGCTTGCCTCTCCGTCTACTTGTGATCTCTGTTAAATAAATAAATAAATAAAATCTTTAAAAAAAAACCCAGTCATTTTGATTTGTTTGTCAGGAATTTATAGATATCCATTTCTTAGAGGTGGGTTACTTTAAGTTTATGGTGTTCTTTAGTCATGTCATGTTTCTCTGATACCTCAATATTTTTACAGCATTATGTAGGTGTCTCTGCATTAGGAGCAGTTAACTCTTCCAGGCTTTCTGGACTGGCTTCAGTAAGGAAAGAGCCTCACCTGGCGGTGGTGGGGAGGGGGTATGCTGGTGACACTGTGATATCAGGTTTAGCCCTGCAGGTGCCCTGCATGAGAGCATGCGATGTCTCTCATCCCGGGATGGGGGCGGGTGTCATGTCTCAGCATCTGAGTTAGCTAGGTCTATGATATTGGTAACTCTGTGGTCCTTGGAGTCAAGAACCTTAGGGCATCCACAGTGGCTACAGTGGCTCTTAGAGTCCCCAACAGCACCTACAGGTCCAACATGAGAAACTGGGGCAGGTGGTATTGGGGGCCAGGACCAGTGATATGCATGTATCTGGCTTTAGGGACTAGCTGCAGGTACACATGCTTTGTTAAGGCCTGAGGCCATCAGCAGGGGCCCAGGCTGATGGAGGGTACATGGATAGCTTTAAGAACTGGAGCTGGTAGTGTTCATGGTCACAGCCACCAGCGGTTCTCTGTGCTGGCACACGTACAGCATGGCCTGAGGGGCTGGGAGGACATGCATGGTTGTTGCACTGGACCCTAGGGCTGGGGCACCTGCAGTGGTGCTATCTGGCGTGGCTCCAGTGGCAAGGCAGGGATGAATTTGTGTGGCTAGAGCTGCAAAGGCAAAAACCTGTGAAGTCCTCACGCACAAATCCTTTTTTTATTTGGAGTTATCTTTTTGTAAATACTAAGGACTAAATTCACAAAAGAAAAGGTAGAGTTCAATATTAATTTTGTGAGAACTCTCTAGTGATTATACAAAGTATTTACTATTTGATATAGTAATTAGAGAAAAGAATAAATTAAACTTTTGGAGGTTAGATTCAGCTATTAAGCAAGACATAGCCATGGCTAACTAATTACTGAAGTAAAGAATGGTTCCTCCGCAGTGTGCATTTTGTCATAATTACAGCTCTGGGTAACATTTATCTTAATTAGAAATGTTCAGTGGATTGAGGGACACTGCACATCATCCCTCATCTTATACTCAGAACTCGTATAGATGCTCTTTTGTTTTAGAAGTTTCATATTAGGTAGGCAACTAAACAACATAAAAACCTTGGAGATCTGTGCCCATCAGATACTTTCTTCATAGTTCAAAAAAAAGCTTTCTTGATAAAAATTTTTAAACACTTATTGGCTGATAGGTCTCTTTCAATACATGTTAAGTATTTTAATAAACTATAATTATATGCACAAATGCCAGTGAAGATATTAGAAAACATCATTATCATTTGTCAAATGATTTCAATGGGATTATGACTACAAAAATGCCTGCTGATTGTTTTAATTTCCTGTTATTACTGTAACAAATTACCAAAAACGCCGTGCCTTTAAACAACACAAACTTAGAGGTCAGAAGTCTAAAATGGATCTCACTGCATTAAAGTCAAGGTATTAGCTGGGTTGCAGTCATACTGGACACTCAAGGGGAGAATCCATTTCTTTACATTTTCCTGATTCTAGAGGCTGTCGTCATTCCTTGACTCATGGCTTCCTTCTTTCATCTTCAAAGCCAGGAATATTTGGTCAAGTCCTTTTCATGCTACCAGTTCTTTGGTTCTCTCTCTTCTACCTTGTTCTTCCATTTCTAAGAACCCATGTGATTACATTGGGTCCACCAGGACAGTCCTCCTGTTGGGATGGAAGAACCCTCCCATCTCCAGATCTGCTGATTAATAATCTTAGTTCAATATACAACCTGAATTCCTTTTTGGTGCCTCACCTAAGATTTTCACAAGTTCTAGGGATTAGGACATGGACATCTTTGGGTGTGGCATCAGTCTGCCTACCGCACTGACTAAAATCACTATTTATAATTGTCTTATGTAAGAGTGAGTGAAGAACATATATCCACTGTTAAATTTTGGAAGAACCACAAAATACTACAGTAATTAAATAGCCTCTCCCACGCATGATCCATGACAATGAAATATATAAATGACTAACTGGTTTCTATAGGAATATATATGTGTTACATTTCACATGGATATGAGTGTTTTCCATCTAAAGAGTCACCGTAATGTTAAACATTTTCTAATATTCAGAACACTTAAGAAATCTTTTGAACCTGTGTTTGTATTTGTATTCCCTCACTAGAATTTGCTGGATTATGAAATACTGTCAACATTTTGGGAGAGAGGGAGTTTTATAGTTGGGAATACAAACATATCTTGAGTTACAACTCCTGAAAAAAGTCATTGAGTCCCCAAGTTAGACTATTTGCTGTTGTTTTGTGATTGTTTTGTCCAAAAGAGCATAGCCACAAACTGCTAAGTCTGATTCTGAAGGCAGTCTCAATAGAGGAGATACAAAAAAAACAAAATTAAGTGAAAAGCCAGTAAGTCCTTATTAAAATAGCTCTGTAACTTTTTAATGTGAATATGTGAATTGACTACTCTCGTTAGTGTTCATGACATTGGCTATATACTGCCATTATATAACTGAACCATATATTAAGCACTTAACTAATTAGAGACCTCTTACTGCTTAAATTTTCAAATTATTACCATTAGGAATGAATTCACACAAAACTGACACCATTATATGTGGGTTTCTGTACTTGTGCTGACTTCAGAGAGTCACTAGTCAATCTGCAAAAGAAACTAAAAATTGCTTTGGAATGAAGATGTGTATGAGGAGTGCACCGAAATCATACATAACACAAGGAATCCTTGTTGCTGTTGCTATCTTTAACTTTTCCAGTCATACTTGAATTGTTTTTTTTTTTTTTAAAGATTTTATTTATTTGTCAGACACACACACACACACACACAGAGAGAGCAGGAGCAGGGTGAAAGGCAGAGGGAGAAGCAGGCCCCCTGCTGAGCAGGGAGCCCAATGCAGGGCTCAGTCCCAGGACCCCGGGATCATGACCTGAGCCAAAGACAGACACTTAACCAACTGAGCCACCCAGGCGCCCCATATTTGAACTGTTTTTAAGTGTTCCCAGTGTAAGCCCCTCATGCATCTTTTTCTGCAACCCTGATCCATCCGTGCTTCTACCTGCATTTCTTCTTCTCAAACAGTGATAGGAATGTCACTGTTTCCAGAAGTAGGCAACTGCTTTTTAATTGCCATAAATTGTTAGAAGGCTTTTCCCGAGGTCATGTCAGTCTCCTTAAGGCTTCTCCCCAGTGGACTTTATTTGCCAGTGTGAATTGATCCCTTCTTCCATCTGGAGGCCTTACTGGTTCTTAAGTGAGGGTGCACATCAAAATCACCAAGGGAATGGTAAGAAAGAGTGTGTGGAGGGGGAAGAGAGAGAGAAACACATGCCCAGCCTCTTCTTTAGACCAAAATGAATCACATCTAGAAGTAGATTCCAGCGTGTGAATTCAGACACTTGGCTAACTCATGTTTCTATTCTTGTACACATGCAGTAAATAATTACCACGCACCAGTTAGTATTTAAGATTCTGGGAACTGTACACCTAAAACCAATATAATACTGTATGTTAAGTCCAGTTTAAAAACAAAAGATGCTGGGAATGCATCAGTGAACAAAACATGCAAAACCTGCTGACTTTATAGAATGTACACATTCAGCTTTATGGACAAAGAATGAAAGGGCAGTAGAGAGTGTTGTATTTATTCAAGTGACATGTATTTTACTGCAGTGAGATAATCGGGCTATTCGTGGGGGAAAAAGTTGCAATAGGCCATAGATTAAACTAAATCTTCCAATTAGTAATTGCAGTCAAGAATAGTCATACCTCTCTGGGAAAAGATGCAATCTTTAAGCAGTAGATTTAATTTTTTTTAACTGTATTGAAGAAAATTGGTGTTGAAGAGGTCAAAAGTGAGCTGATGCATGAAAAAAAAAAGATGTTTAACTTACACTGTTGTTCATGCTACCCCGCTTCCAGTAGCTCACATCTCAGCCCTTGGGCTCACCTGTGATTTATGTGGCTTTGCCTGAATTAAGCACTCTCTCCCCCACCACACACACCCCCAAAATCACCAAAAAAACCTATAAATCAAAAGCTGTCACATAGCTATTGCTATAACGGCAGTGGAACTTGATATTTTCTATTTGAAATGTGTGCACTGTAAGATACGTGACCAATGGTATTTTAAACTAGAGCAGTTTAAAATGCAATCCATTAGAGCTGAATTACACAGGCCTTCAATCATTTGACGACTGAGCTCTGTGTGAAGAAATGGCCGATGTCAAATAAGAGTGACAGGGACCATTTTTATGGCACATTTTAGAAGAAATGTGGTTAATATGAGTCTGCAGGAGGACTTCCTCTGACAAAGAGTACATGGCATCAAATTGGGGTAAATACCCTACGTATACAATGACAAAAGAAAGTAAGTGGAAAATTACAGCCTTGGCACTTTTGTATCCAAAAGAAACTACTAGTCATTTCAGAGAGAGCTATTTAGTCTAGCATTTCCTCAAGCTATAATTTTCTTCTTGTTTTGTTTGCTTCCTTAATCTAAGATTCTCTGGAAAGTAACTAAAGAGATATCTGATTTGTACCTTTATTAATACTCTGTGTGACATTTGCCATCACTGTGTAGGTCTGGGTTTGTGAGGTTGGCGCTTCAGAAATAGTTTATTTGCTTCCAGATGCTATGTCTGCATTTCAAGGAGCTGAGGGAAATTATGCCTCAGGTTATAGATGAGTGGATCAATAAACTAAGATTTACCTAGATAAGTATAACAAAAAGCATCAGCAGGAGCATAAATCAATCAGTTATGGTTTTTATCCCCTCTGTAATTAAACTATTTATTAAAATACCGAATGCATGTTATTTTTTCGTACTTTTCTTCCATTTTACCCCTCTTCTAGTAATTTCTCCAGGTTGAAAATTTTCAAATTCAGATTGAGACATAGTATTCAACTACCTAAATCCATTTAGTAGTTTTCAATTTATGTTATGATAAAGGCCTGGATCTTACATATGGACTAATGGACAAGGAATAGTTTGACCCTCCCCACAATATACCCTGTTTTACATTACTGTTTTTGCTCCAGCACCTCTGTCCTTATTCCAGTTTTTCCTAAGGTCATATATCTCATGTAGTTATAATCTTTTTTTAATACACACACACACACACACACACACACACACACACTTATTTATTTATTTATTTTAGAGACTGTGTGCTTGCAAGTAGAGGTAGGGGCTGAGGGAGAGGGAGAGAGAGAATTCCAAGCAGACTCCTTGCTGAGCACAGAGCCCAGTCTTGGGCTCTATCTCACAATCCTGAAATCATGACCTGAGCTGAAATCAGGAGTCAGACACTTAACTGACTGAGCCACCTAGGTGCCCCTATAGTTGTAGAATTAACTTGTTAAAGACTGGGATGATAAAGTTAAAAGAATGGAAGAGCCTAAATAAATCTATATGAAAATAACACTCCAATCTGTATTCTTTGCTGAAGTAAGATGATTGGCTTAAAGTATGTAAATAGAGTTTTAGAAAGGAACCGTACATATGCACATACATATCCAAAGAGATTTATTACAGGGAATTGGCCCATGTGATCATGCAGCCTGAGAAGTCTCAGTATCTGCATTCCGCAAGCTGAGGACCCAAGCAAGCCACTGGTATGGTTCCAGTTGAAATTCAAAGGCCTGAGAACCAGCAGGAAAAAAGAAAAAAAAAAGCCAGAAAGCTCAAGACACATTAAGAGTTGATGTTTCAGACCAAATTCCAAGGCAGGAAAAAAAAAATGATAGTGCAACTCAAAGGCAGTCAGGCAGGAGGAATTCTCTCTTATTCAAGAGAGGGTTAGCATTTGTTCTATTCAGGTCTTCAAGTGATTGGATGTAGCCCATCCACATTATGGGCAAGAGTCTTCTTTACTTGATCTGTTGATTTAAATGTTAACAGGTGGGTGAGATCAGCAAGATATTAACTCATTGTGGTAACCATGTCACAATATATGCATATATCAAATCATTATGTTGTACACCTTAAACTAATACAATGTTACATATAGATTGTATCTCAACAAAACTGAAACAGACACAAAAACCAGTATTCTCCTGCCATAAAAACAGCTCAACAGAACAGAATAGAGAGCCCAGAAATAAACTCATGCATATACCATCAGTCAATCTTCAGCAAGCGTGCCAGGAACACAAAATGGGAAAAGGGTAGTCTCTTCAGTGAATGGTGTTGGGAGTACTAGATACTCACATGCAGAAGAATTAAGATGAACAGTTATTTTACACCGTACACAAAAATCAACTCAAAACATATGAACAATGTAAATGCTTGACCTGAAACCATAAAACTCTTCAAAGAGAACAGGAGAAAACTCTTCTTGACACTGGACTTAGCAATGACTTCTTCAAGTTGACACTAAAAACACAGGCAATAGAACCAAAAGTATAGAAAGGTGGGACTACACCAAAAAATCTTCAGCCCAGCAAAGCAAACAATCAAAAGAGTAAAGAGGCAATCTATGGAATAAGAGAACATATTTGCAAACTATCTATATCATACAGGTTAATATCCAAAATATACAAGAATCTCCTGTGGCTCCACAGCAAAACAAAACAAAAACCCACAAAAAACAAAACCCAAACAGCTCAATTTTTTAATTTTTATTTTTTTAAAGATTTTATTTATTTATTTGACAGAGATCGCAAGTAGGCAGAGAGGCGGGCAAAGAGAGAGGAGGAAGCAGGCTCCCCGCCTAGCAGAGAGCCCAATGCGGGGCTCGATCCCAGGACCCTGGGATCATGACCTGAGCCGAAGGCAGAGGCTTTAACCCACTGAGCCACCCAGGCACCCCATAGCTCAATTTTTTAAATGGACAAAAAACTTGGTGTCTAAATAAATGTCTCTAAAGAAAATATACCCATAGCCAACAGGTCTAAGAAAAGGTGCTCAGCATCACTCATCATCAGGGAAATGCAAATCAAAACCACAATGAGATATCACCTCACACCTGTGAGAATAGCTATTATATATAAAAAACAAGTGTTGAGGCTGTGGAGAAATTGGAACCCTTATACACCATTGGAGAAAATGTAGGGTAATGTGGAAAACACAGTAGAGGTTCCTCAAAAAAATTAAAAAATTGAACTACCACATTGTTCAGAAATCCTACTTTGGGCTATATATCCACAAACATTGAAGAGAGTTCTATATCGTGACTGCAGTGGTGGTGCACAAATCTACAACTGGGATAAAATGACATAAAACTACACACACATTATACCACTGCTGATTTCCTGGTGTTGATATTGTATTATAATTATATTAGATACTACCATTTTGAGAAACTCAGACCTCCCTGTATGATCTTTGCAACTTTCTGTGAATCTGTAATTATTTCAAAATATGAAGTTACATATTCAGTAAAGCCTCTTACAGATGAATTTTTATGATATTATTTGGAAAATGGCTGACAGTTTAAACCGTTTTAAGTATTTTAAAAATTTTTCTTTACAGTCCTTATATATTATACATGGATATGCTATTGATTTTTTAATTCATATTTTCACTGAATGCCAAATGGCAACTACTGAAGCTCAATTATTTGACTGAAGCTGATGCTTTAGCTCAATATCATCATTATGGGATGAAGTAATGAGATGCAACAGAAAACTAAAATGCCATCACAAAAAAAATCTAATTTAATATTAAAAATTAACATTAGTAATTAAAATGGAAAATTTTTATGTTAGGTACAAATAACAATATCTCGGGATTATCCCTTGCTTTATTGCTTTTGCATTCATCGTGCTTTACATTTGTGAAACTAAGTAGAACTCACTTTCCAGTGAGGCCAATGAAAAGACAGGCTTTTTTCTGGACAGCTCTGCTAATACAGGATACTACTTTTGGAGCTGTTATGGAGAAGTTACTGCTACTTTGTTAAAGGCATCCCAGGGCTGTTCAGTAAAATGTTTTCTAGAAAAATCTTTTGTATTTTGAATTCATACCTTAGGTAAATTTAAAAAATTGTTTAACTACTGAGAAACACCATCTGTAGTAGTCATTTTAATGAAATTTTTAAATGTTAGCTTCTGGAAACACATTACTATAAGAAATCGACTACTTAAAGCTTCTAAAGCCTGTTTGAAATGTGTTTAGTGGGAATAAAAAGTATGTGAGATACCTCATTTTTCTCTAACACTTTCTCTTTAAGTCAACTCTCTCTGGTCTTTTTTATTTCTGGATTCAGTACTGTTAATGAATACTAGTGCATATGACTTTAGATTTATTCATCCTAATGTATGGTAGTAAAGTTAACATGCTGTGTTTAAGTCATTCTCTCAAGATTTGAGGATCTCCCAAATAGGACCTTTTCTCTTAAACAATTTATGGTCTAATGAAATAAAATAATTAAATACTAAATAAGGTTCTTAAATCTTATTTAATGTTATGGGTGCTAGTATAACAAAAGAAAAAAAACCTTACAGAGTTAAGTATTAATTTATACTCTAGTTATTATTTATTATTATGTAAATTCTTATAAATATTTGAGGTCTTAACAAGTGTTATAATGGGGGCACCTGGGTGGCTCAGTCAGTTAAGTGTCTGACTCTTGATTTTGGCTCACGTTATGATCTCAGGGTCATGAAATCAAGCCCCATTGCACTCTGCGCTCAGTACAGAGTTTGCTTGAGATTCTCTCCCTTTCCCTCTGCTCCTCCCCCAACTCATGCTGTGTCTCTTTCTCTCTAAATAATATCTTTTAAAACATTATAAAATTATGTCCTTTGCAAATTTTCTGCTTAATATACATTACAATACTTGTAATACATTAACTTTCAAATAACTTTCAAATATATTTTCAAATAAATTTCCAAATAACTAACAATTATTTAATTATTATATAGCTATTCACATAAATTACTGCATTTTATTCTTTTAGTGATAAACATACCTCTATACCTCAACTAACTGATAAAATAGCAACATGTAAAAATAATTCTGCTTCAAATTAAAATTTTAAGGTTCACGTATTTGTGAAAATGAATATTCACATATTATTTCAAAAGACATTTTCTCTATCTTCTGAGGTTGTTCATTCTGAAAATATCTTAGAAAAGATAGCTCTGAACAAGTGTCTGTGCTTGCAAGATGTAGAGAGAGACATTAAAGACCCATGGAGAATGTATTCTGACAGAAATAATCTGTAGATTCCATTTCTTACAGACAGTAATGACAATCATTACCTACTCCTTTGCAGTGCTCACATGTACTAGCATTACTTTAAGTACTTTTACTTATATTAACTCATGAGATACTCCCCACAACTGTGTGAATTAAACACTAGTATTTCATAGATGAGTATACTGAGACAGGGAGATTGAGTACCTTTCCCAAGGTCATACAGCTAGTAAGTAGCAGAGTTGGGGCATGAACCTGAGTATTATTGCAATCCTATTCCTTTATCCACTATGCCATAGTGCCCCTACAAGTTACTTACATATTATAAGATGTTATATGTTGATATCTCAGATTATTTATCTCACGTGTAAGTTGCAGGCCCTAGTTCCTTGAAGAAATCTCTACCTCAAAATGGCTTCCCCATCAAACTAAAGAAGTTACGAACAATTCATCTACCATATTACCAGTAGGGAGCCTGTAAGAATGGTACATGTAGAGATTTTAGTTAGAAGGCAACAGCCACACCACGATGAGAAGTTTGGGTCTGAATCTCTTAATCATTCACACACACTTTGTTCAAAGTTTGACATTCCCTGTTCCTTTTCCCTGTTTCAGCTTCCCAAACTGGGCTGAACATTTGGCACTGTGTTTACATTAAGTATTGATTTCTCAAATATTTTTGTTTTAATTGGGCTTGGCTCTTTGAACTTAAATAATTTTACTAATGGACAACCCCTGATTCTCTATCACTACCGTAGCATAGTGTGAAAGGCATAAATAAACTCTCTTAACGTGGTTTATATGCTGTGTTTCTGTACTCTTTCCCTCATCAGCTATTCCAGTGAAGAAGGAAGCCTGTCAAATTATGAAATGAGTTGAGTTTGACTTGACTACTTATTAGTGAATCCATAACGTTGCTTAGTAAGTACCCCTCCATACCTAAGTTCTCATTAAAGCTCTTGAGGGGAATTAGTTTATCTTAAAAAATGCATTAGCTTCGTCCTTTATCTGCTAAAAAGCGTAACTGTGGGAGAAAATTGCATGGTAAGGGCATTGAGCAGTACAGGTGTGGGTGTTGGTATAATTGTGTGTGAGGTGAAATCTAAAGGTTCATGACAGCATAGAAAAAATAGTGAATCTGGTCAGACACCTCTATGTTTGAAACACAGTAATGGGCAAGAGGAAGTCAGGAAATCAACGTCCAATTTGCAGTCCTTTGTAAGGATTAGAAGCCACATGAGTAGGATTCCTTTGCCACAGGATTTAGCACTTACTAAGAACTCAAATATTTTATTACTGAACGATAGGGAAAATGGGGGGAAGGGAGATGAGGGGGAAATCCACAGAATACATGAGCATGAAATGCATATCAGTTATTATAATACATAGGTATCATTTAGGTCTTTATTAAGTCATACAAAAATACATGATTATGAATCAGCTGTAATTTCTAACACTAAATGATATTTGATATCAACTCTTTTTAAGTGCGAAAATAGTATTGTGATTATATATTTTTAAAGTTTATTTTTTAATTATGCCAACTAAAGAATTTACAGATGGGAAGAGGATGTAGGTGGGGAAGTGATGGGGATAGATGGAAGTAGATGGGGTGATGGTTTTTAGGGCTGAGGCATGGGTATACACTATATCAGCCCAAATATACATTTGTGTATATTTAAAATTCTCCATCAAAAGAAATGACTAGTTCCCCAAAAAGGATACAGAATTTTATAGATCACAATCCAAAGCAATAAACTACTCTGAGAAACCAGGAATCCATATTAAGGAACAGGGGATTTGCTGAATGGAGACCAAAGGAGATCTTTATTTGTACAATGGATTTTGCTGGGGCCAGGCTCTTACATACACAGTAATCATCATGACTGTCACCCAGGATAAAAGCTTAGTTGTATTTAATGTCAACTTCACAGATCTCCTTTTGAATTCTGACTTTTCATTAACCCCTTGAAATCCTTGTCCTAATTCATATACATAATTGACTCATGGGTTTGTCACTTTACTTAACCTTGCTTATTGACTAAGTAACAATGTATTTTTCCCCTGCTTTGAATGACTTCTACTTCATGTGACGATTTACTAATGCTTCTAGAATATCTTTCCTGATATGAACTATCTCTTTTATTCTCTCAGGACATACACATTGTAAAATACGGTATAAGCCTTTTCCTTACCTTTTGTATTATAATTTCTATCATGTACACCTTACCTCTCTTCAGAAGAAAAAAAGATCGTTAAAATTATGTCGGAGATTATGCAGGATTGACCAAAAACATAGTTGAGGTGATTATTTGTTATGAAAGTCTCAGTTGTCAAACAATCAAATAGATGACTACCTAATCAATCCTAATTGCTTGTTAAGATGAAAGCAACAACTAGGAAGATGACACCTTGATTCAGATCAGTCATTTTAATCACTGAATTAGAGCTCTGCAGTGATTCAGATTTGAGGAGTTAACTGCCAGTGAGCTGAAAAGAAGTAAATCAGCTGGTAAAGGATACACCCTTTATATATGAATATGTCAGAAATCACAGTGAAAGAGAGTTGAGAGAAATAATATTGATATATAACAGTTTTACAGTGCAATGCCATTTACACAGCACTTAGACATGTGACCCAATTTAATCTTCACAACAATCGTATTAAGTACCATTATCAATATTTTTAAACTGAGAAACTGTTTTTCGGCTAATGCAGATTGAATGCCTTTCCTAAAGTCATCCATCTGACCCTGCAGTTTCCGTGAGGCCAGCATTTCCCCACTGGTGCCACTTGATATCCACAGAAATCAACTCCTAACTTTTCAAAAGCTGTATGATGCTTAAAAGTCTCATTAAATTTATTTGCACTAAACTTTTAAATTAGATCATAGCTAGTTTCATAGTTAGCACTGAGAATGATGACCCATCTTCTGCCATCATAAATTAGAAGGGGCTTATCTCAAACTTAGAGCATTATTGGCAGTTGTAGTGGAAAGTCTCCCAAATTCCATTTTATAGTTATTTTTGAACTAAATGAAAAGAAGTTTGAACACATCTTTCTGTCAAAGGATTTTACCTTATCAGCTGAACCTGTTATTTTCTAATGCATCAGGAAACTTGTAGACATTCTTGACAGACTGATTAGTTATTGATCAGCTATCCCAGTGATGAGTTTTCTGTAGCCAGACTGCGTTTTGTTTCAATTTTTCAGAGATTCTCATTATTTCTTAATTTATCCAGAGTTGTTTGTTTCATTATTTCCATTATATCTGTTAATGTAAAATCAGTTTCACACATGATTATCACTATTTTTGATGGCTTGTCTTCCTGAGCTACACAAAGTATTCTGCTGTATTTCAAGTATTCCTGATCTTTTACACATGTTCATTATATGTCCTTAATTAACTAGAGCTTTACTCAGAGGAGATGTTAATTTCTCTAAAAATGTATATGGTACTCCTATTTACATGGGATGGTCATTACATCTTCTTGGGAGTGAGAGAGTGTGTTGAAGGAAGGATGCTTTCGGAGCAGAAATACTGCCTCAAGGCCCAGGCAACACAGGCCCCTTCCTAACCTCTGACTGGGCCCCGTGGGTCAGCTAGCAATCTTCTTCTAGCCACACTCTGGGTACGCTTGTCCTGGGATTATCTCCTTCAGTGGCATTGAGTCCACTTCCAAGGTTGCGGGTCTTCTTCCTGAGCCCGTTGTGCTGAATGCAGACTTGCCTTTGGTGTGTTCACTGCTAGGCCCAGGCAGTATCCAAACAGCAGATACTGGTGGGGAGGCCTATCATGTCCACAGGAGTGCAGAGTCCCTATCCATGTGGGAGGATGCAAAGCAGGGAGAAAAGAAAGGGGGACAGTCACTAGCTCCTGTGTAGACAGGTTTTTTCCTGTGCTACTACCTTCAGACCTCGCACTCCAGAGAATCTGAGAGTTCAGAATTTGAACCTGCCCTGCCAGGTGGTTAGGAATGTACCTTGTTGAGGTAGGAGTATAGAGCAGATTTAATTTAACAGTTTCTTAGCACTATCTGTAACTTTGAAGTGCATAGATTTATGGTACATGGGTCTTTATTTGTTCTGTTGTTATAGGCCCATGAGTATTCTAAGTGGCCTGAGCAAGGGTGGCAGGACCAGATGGGGAATTTGCACTTGCTTTGTTAGTATATGCCACTCATATACTGAGTATAGTATCACAGTGTCAGAAGAATATGTCACAGTGGTTAATGGAGATTTAATGATTTAAATTAAATTTAAATAGTTTCCCAGCTTTCTTCTTGTAGATACAGTACAGCAAGATCGCATTCTTGGAAGCCCTCATTCAAAGTCATGAACCACATAGTTCAGAGTCCCAGTGTTCCAAATTCCCAAGGTAAAAATTCAGGACAAGTCAATCTAAAATTATCCATCCTTTCAACAATTGTGTATCGATTGTGTACCATGTAAATGAAAGACAGTTTGCTAGGAGGTGTTAGGGATAAAAAAGATAAGTCAGGCATAGTTCCCAGTTTCTTGTCTAGTGATAAAGCTCAGAGAAGCCTTTTAATGACTATAATATAGAGCAACAAGTTAGTATGTACATGAGAGGTGCAGACCTGATCCTATGAGAGTTCCAAGGTAGGCAGCTTGTTGCTGCCTGCTCCTTTTGCTTATAATAGTCTTACTATATTCCTCTTTTTAGCTAACTCCTCGTTTTTGATACTGCAGCCTCTGCAAGGTACATTTCCCAGCACTGTGATAATGCTGTCATCAAGAAGATAATATACAAAACTAACACTAACCACACAGAAACCAATTTAGATCAGACAACGACAAATACCAATGTGACAGCCAAGAGTGAACCCACTTTAGGATTCTGCACTAATACGGTCCTACGTACAGACCCATGCACCTTGCTGTGCTGGGTTTTCAGAAACCTACTAGAACAGAGGCTTTGGCATTTCCTCAAGGAAGGCAAATATTTGCACCTAGTGAGTACATCTTGACTATGAGAAAAGAATTTCAATGGGAAAAGCGTTGGGTCAGGAATCCTTCCCTCACAGAACATACGAGTAAATCTGTCACAACTTTCTACTCACAAAGGCAAGAATAGAGCAAAATCATTGAGTTCATTTGCTTCTAGTTCTGGCACCTTCTTTCCAGTTGCAAACAAGTCTGCCAACAGTGTCCATTTCATCAGGAAATTTTGTGACTTGAATGGCCAAAATGAGTCCAATGACCACATTCTTATAGACTATTGAGAACCAGTTGAAAAAATAACCCTATAGGAGTCATTACAGAGACCTGCAGTGTGTTTGATATCCAGGGCAGTGACCTGGAGATAGAGGGTCAGAATCTTTCCAAATCCTATTACATATTGGCCAAATTAATGTGTGTGATTATTAAACCTGCTATACTTTAAGACAGGGAAAGGAATAAGCAGTAATACTAGAAGAAATCAGTAGCTTCAACTAGATGTCCAATATAACTTCCCCTATCTTAAATGCTAGCTTTAGTAATACATCTTTTGCACATGGAAGTTGACTAAATTCACTGGGATAGGCTACTGTTGACCTCCAGAAAGAAACAATCCCTGAAACCTCAATGGCTAAAAACAGGAATACTTCATTTATACCATGGGTTATGCTGAGGAGTAACAGATGCTCCAATCTAGAATCAAATAAAAAGAGACATTGAATTTTAGCAGGGATTGGGTGTAAAGGAGATTCCCATGGGGAAGGACATAAGAACATGGGCTTGAAGAGAGGAGCATTTCCACCACAGTCACCCCCAGAGCCTCTCCCGTGCCTTTCCCCCTTCATCAGTGCTTGTGTTCAACATTCCAAAAGATCTGAAGGTTATGGCCCAAGTGATACCTGACATCACTGCATTCTGGTTTTTCTTTTTTTTAATTTCTTTTCAGCATAACAGAATTCATTGTTTATGCACCACACCCAGTGCTCCATGCAATACTTGCCCTCCTTAATACCCACCACCTGGCTCTGGTTTATTTTTCTATCAGCTTTTCTTTTTCTGCTAAGGGTTTCAGCATAAGGAAAGAAAGGTTTCCAATTTAAACTACATCAGGGCCTATTATTATTAAATGACTATATATTTATATTCATTAAAAAGCATTTAAAATTATAGGGGTGTGCTAAGAGGCCAGGCATATATCATTTAAATATGTATTTATTTAGGGACTTTGGGCCAGTTTTATGAATTGTCTAACTATATTAAATTTTAGAAAAGACTTACATATTCTTTTGCCTGTAAGATTGTCCAGGGAGTGGTACCTGGGTGGCTTAGTCAGTTAAGCATCCAACTCTTGATTTCAGCTCAGGTCATGATCTCAGGGTTGTGAAATCGAGCCCCACTTTGGGCTCCATACAGGGCATGGGCCCTGCTTAAGATTCTCCCTCACCCTCTGCCCCTGCCGACCCCTTCTCTCTACCTCTCAAAAAAAAGAAAAAAGAAAAGAAAAGAAAAGATTGTCCAGGAAACATTATATGCTTTTAAATAGTAAATCAGTGGCACTTGAAAGCACTTCTAATAGAAGGTAACAGGGAGGAGGGTGAATATAATTAATCTAAAAGGTTATTAATAGTGAACACAATGTTTTTGACAACTCTAATGGCCTAATATGACCCAATCCCTTCTGATGACTTCTCTTGGAATTGTATCACACATTGGAGGGATAAACTGAATGTAGATACAACCTCAGAGATTATAGAATGTTCCAGGAGAAGGCAGGATTTCCTGTTATGGGATTAAAACTCTTTTACCTGAGCCCCATACCATTACCATTTTAGGTTCAGTGCTTTGATAGGAATTCAAGATTTTCTGAAAGTAAGAAATGTTTTTGGTTAATTTCCCTCAGTTTTATTAATAAAAGATACTTTATCTTTTGAAGCCTTATGTTCCAAGGGACCTGAGAATCTCTGTAGCCATGATTCTGTGAGGGCATGCTTGTTTTATTTTTCTTCTGTATATTCCCAATCACACTGATTTCTTATTATTAAAACTGTAATGTCCATTCAGTTACGACTAAAATTACTCTGTCTGTGTGTGTGGTGTGTGACAAATCAATACAAAATATAGTATTTTGTATTGTATAATGTAGTATAATGCAGGGCTGGCTGAGTCCAGTTGTTAGGATCCTTTCTCTTGTGCTCTAGTACAGTCTACTCTCTGGGCCACCCACATCCTTGGTAATTAGTCGCTCCCTCCTCATCACCTCCTGGCACTCTGCAGCATTTAGTCTCAGACTTCCTCACCCCAGAGGACACTGGCCATCTTACAAAGATAAGAGGCTCCTTTGATACAAAGATCTCCTTTGATACAGCTCATCTACTCCCTGGTCAGCTCATCGCATGAAGAGATGAATGAATGAATGAGCTGAAAGAACAACTGACTGGCTTCAGGCCGTCTGGCTTCTAGTTCTGTCTTCACCTCAATTTCCACATTTTTAAGACAAGGCGAAGTGTTCTATTTCCTTAGTGAGTGAGATGTCTTCCAGCTCTAAAAGTCTACATCCTTAAAAACGGAGACTGTTCCCCTGTCCACGTGACTGACTCCCTGCTGAGAAGGTGGAGCCAGCCTGCCTTTCTCTGGGCCTGTGTCTTCCACCAGCCTTCCTTGACAGCTCACTTCTGACATGGTGTCCCCCACTGACGTTGGCTGGCATGCAATTTGTCTAGTGCTTGACTCAGTCATTTGTTATTTGATGACAATAGGTAATAGTTCAATATTACTTTTCAAAACCTCTGAAATATAAAATGGAATGAAACCATGGAAAAGTCATTTCCCTCCCTGTGGGAGTGTTTCAGGTTCAATGAAGAGAAGAGTAATAACTGTCAATAAATGTTTCAGAGAAATGAAGAGAGAGATTCTAGACAATAAAGCCTCCACTTATAAATGGTAAAACCAAAAAAGAAAAAAAATCAAAGAAGGACATGAAGGTTTGCTGTTACTTTTTTCACAAAACAACAACAACGGCAACAGCAACAACAACAACAAACTAGTGTGTTTTTAGTTAATACAAAGTATTTGGATACCTCCATTACTCCAGAATCTGTTTAAACATTGCATTGCCTCTGGAGCCACCAGAGGCTCGATAACAAGGCTTGGCAATCAGTTAGGGAGATGCCCACATGAGAAAGACACGGTTCTTGTCACAATGAAGATGAAAATTAATAATTAAAGCACTAATTCTTGTAGCCTAAACTTGCAGTATCCAGATTACTCCTTGAGGCATGAAAACAATTCATGGATGTGCCAGCAACTATACCAGGTGACCTGGGGCACTTATCATCATGTTTTCATCCACCCACAAGAATATAATCTGCAAGGCTGCAGAGTCTCTCTGTCTTGTTTGTGGCTGTATCTCCTTTGCCCAGAGCAGCACCTGGCACAGAGTAACCATAGTAAATGTCTGTGGAAATGAATGAATTCTCTTCCCGAATAGTTCCCTTCATCTAGTATTAGAAGCCTGTTCAGGTTCTAGGACCGTTTGTAATATGGACATCATAGGCATGAGGTTGAGAGCAAAGCCTCTAGAGTCCTATTGTGGTTTCAAATTCTAGCCCCCAGTCCTCCAGCTGTGTGACCTTGGGGAAGTTTCATAACATCTCTGACCTTCAGGTTTTGCATCTGTCATTTTCAAGTGGTAGCCATAAATCTCCTCCTCACAGAACTGTGTGCAGGTAAAATGATCTAATGTATGTTCAGTCCTTAGTATGATGCCTGGCTGTGACAAACAACTGTCCTTGGCTATGAAACAACTGTCCTTGGTTGTGACACTTTTCCCATCATTTAATAACATTCAACTCATCTGAATTCATTCACGTCTCTAAAACCATGTGAAGTTACCCTGGAAGATGGAAATTTCAGATGATGTGATACCTGGGACAGAGCACAGTGCCTAAGGCATAGGAAATTACAACCTAATTCACTGTAGCAACAAAGAACCTCGGGAGGTTTGCTTTCCAGCATTGTAGCCCTTCCTACAATTGCAGTTCCTGCTCCTGGCACGTATCTTGGCAATCAGACAGGCAGCAGCAAGTTGTTCCCCTTCCCTAGGAAACATGGATGAAAACAAAGGTTCTGGAATCTATGAGGGGTTGAAAGAATGCTGATAAAGGTATTCAGGGGCCCCTGCCTAGACAGTAAGAAAAAACAAGCGAGCTCTGCAGGGAGCCCCACAGGTGTTTTCACTTTATTACCATTCCTGGGGGATCTTCATCTCCCCCAGACCTAAGCTCTCCATGAAAATCGAGAGGAGAACAGGTACCTGTGAACCAGGAAAAGACAGTTTCTTTATGGCTGCCCCTAAGAAGAGATTAAATCTTTCTAGTGGGGCTGTATCCTCAACTTGTCTCCTTAGGAAATACTAATTCCTAAATAAGTTTTAAAATTGATGTATATTTTACAATAACTTTATTAGAGTTTATAAAACACATTTTTGCAATATCACAAAGAGCTTGTGAAAGGCAAACCCACGATGGAATGAAAGGATAGAAATATCAGGATGTCACATGCTGCCACATTGCAGGGGCACTTTCAGGAGACAGGACCCACCACCTGCTCATGAAACGCTGCCCTTAAGACAACTGAGGAGCCACTGCCAGGACGTGAAGTTCCTCCTCCTCCAAGTCATTGATTCTGCTTAGGGGAAATCCAGCGAGCTTCACTGGGAGCCCAACATTAGGGGGATCAAGGTCAGACACTTACTGAAAGGACAAAATAACTCCTCTGTCTTCTTCATGCTCACCTAAGTCACAAATAGATCTTGTGCCAACATTAGAAATCAATTCTGATGGTATGTGGAGATTAAAATTCCCAGCACATATTTTTACAATGGAAGCGTTAAGGCCAATGTCACATTCCAATTCACGTTGCGGAATTGCTGTTTCACCTACTTTAATATCCCGTGTATAATTTTTTAAAACTCCCTGAATTTCCATACTAAGTAATGGTATGTGAGGTTTTAGTGTTAGATGCAGAAAGGTATGTTTCTACAATTCTGGGTAAAATAATGTGCTGGAAACATGTCTTCCACACCTTCTTTTCTCCCAAGCTTGCAACTCACTTGTCCCAAATCCCTCATCTCACTGTGCTCGCCAAAGCCACAGAGACATGAACTTCCCCCAGCTGCCCAGAGCTTGATCTACCGTAGCAGACCAGGACACAGTTCATACCAAATATTAAAAGGGGCTAAGCTTGCTTTGCTGCTATTCATTATTTCCTTTCTGAGTCGCTCTTTGCACATTTGTTATGCACTCATCCCTCACCAGGACAGTGAACCCTGTGTTGTGCTGTTCCTCCCCATTCTGCATCCCTCCCATCCCACATTTACCCCCATCGAAGGCAGTCTTTTCTAAGTAGAAACAAAATGATCTTTCTTCCTCTTCCTCTAATATGACCTCTCCCATTCTGTCTCTTTTCTTCATCTGCCTGGTGTCATAGGGTTGTTATATACAGTGTTTTTGAAAAAGCATCAATGATTAGTCACCCAGGAGGTGTATTTGTCATGTAAAAAGGAAGTTCTAGAGCTACAGTGATTTGCCATAAATCAGGACTTGTGAAATCCCAGGACTAGAGCTTTGTATTTAAATATCAGGATCGTAGGACATGGTCTGGAAAGACATGAGTTGTAGGTACATGTTTAGAACTTTCAAACTGCCTTTGTGACATCAGACTTCACTGAGGCCAACTGTATTTGTAGTGGACAGTAGGGGACTTAGTTGGAACATAGTTGTTTATGATTCATACTTACACCCACAAAAATAGCAGAATTTTTTAATAGAATATTTTGTCCTGTGACAAAACTGTGATTGAAGGAGAGTGGGTTCTATATTTTTAGAAGTCTAGCTTCAAGACAAGAATTTGTTTCTCTACTCCATCTTGCCCTAAATTCCAGAGGAAAAACAGAGCTACACTAAATAAAGGTATTCAGCAGGATTAGAAAACAAATGACAAAATATTTTCAAGTATTAATTCTTCTGAATAATTAATGTATAAGTTCAGTACTATTCCAATTAAAATCCCAATAGGTTATTTTTGTAGAACAAAACTGATTCAAAAATTAATATGGCAAGTAGAAGACTCCAAAAGACATAAGATAACTCTAAAGGAGGAGAACAAGGAGACAGACATTACCTTACTTCATATTGAATATTAATCAAAACAGGGTTATTGGCAAAGAGAGACACATAAATCCATGAAACAAAATAAGACATTCAGAATGAGTCCCAAGCATGTCTGGGAATTTGATGTGTACTGGAAAATACAAGGGAGAAGAATGGAATAGTCAATCCATCACACGAGGGCAACTGACTTTCCATAAATGTCAGATAGATCAATGAACTAAATGTGAAAAAATCAAAACTAGTATAAAAATATGAAATAACTAGGGGCGCCTGGGTGGCTCAGTGGGTTAAGCCGCTGCCTTCGACTCAGGTTGGCTCAGGGTCCTGGGATCGAGTCCCGCATCGGGCTCTCTGCTCAGCAGGGAGCCTGCTTCCCTCTCTCTCTCTCTCTCTCTGCCTGCCTCTCTGTCTACTTGTGATCTCTCTCTGTCAAATCAATAAATAAAATCTTTAAAAAAATATGAAATAACTTGATGATTTTAGGATTGGTAAAGGATTTGCTTATTAAACATAAAATAATCACAACTTGTGAAGATTGATAAATGTAACTATATTAACATCACAACCTTTCAGAAGCATGGAAAAGCAAAGGCCATAAAAGGCAACTTTTGCCAATTCAACTGCATTAAAATGTACAACATCTGTATGAACAAAACCCTACAACATTAAAGACATGTGACATATGGGAAGAGAGATCTGTAAAACATAAAGCATAAAATAAAATCCAGATTATATCAATAGTACCTATAAATCAGCAACAAAAAAGAAATGTGGACAAAGGACATGAAAAGGAGAGGGAAAGTAAATCATACCCCACCCTCCACCTCATATGACTTAATCTCCCAAATAAGCAAGGAAACAAAAATAAAAAAATATTTCACACTAAATAAAGGGTCCTTCTTTAAAATGTTTTTGATGATTTAAGGAGGAAAAAAATCCTAAACTCTTGGTGATCATTGTTTAAAAGGATGAATGAGACCTACAGATGTTGGGTAGAGATGTTATTAGTTTTACGGCTAAGCAAAGGAAAGAATTTGTAGGCTACCAAGTAGGGTATAACATCATAATTTTAATAAAGAAAAAAATTTATATGTTTATATATGCTTAGCATAATAGAGCAATCATATTAGGAAGTAGAGTAAATTATGAATATTGACTCTTTGGTACATAAGTGACAAAGAGGAGAGATAGTTTGTAATATATACAGGTTTATTGTTTGAATGATCATAAACACATTTGTTGTAATCAAAAATTTTAAAAGTAAATTGGATGGCAAAAATATACAAAGGAAATATGCTAAAATTAGTTTCAGAAAAAAGATATATTTAAGTAAAAAATCAAATGGGATTGCTTTTATTGATAAAAAGTATAATACAAAGGAGACGTAATAGTCACAATTTACAGAATAGTAATATATTAAGCAAAGTATGTTATAAATAAAAGGACAATTTAAAATAACACAGTATACTATATACCACCTTTTGTCAAGGTGGTTTTTATTTTAGTAAAAAAAAAATAGTTTTGTGGTAGAGATGGTTAGCTGCATGTTTCACATTTGATTTCTGTCTTCCATTGTGAAAGGGTTTTCACTTATAAGAAGTGATGAATGCTGTTTCTAGGCCTGACTCATAAAAACCTCCCAAAGGATATCTCTCATGTTCTTTTCCCAACCTCTAGCTGAATGCAGCAAACTGAAAGACCATGAAAGGGGGCAGAGACGCAAGAAAGTAGGGGCCTCAGTCACCAAGTAAAAAGGTTTCCATTAACCAAAAACATGAACAGGAAAATTTTATTGAGTTAAATCATTGAAATTTGACAGTTCCATTTTCATAACCAGTTCATAAGCTACTTGGGTCAACAGATTATGCAATATTCATACAAGGACACTAAACAGCCATTTAAAAGATGATGACAGGGCACCTGGGTGGCTCAGTGGGTTAAGCCGCTGCCTTCGGCTCAGGTCATGATCTCAGGGTCCTGGGATCAAGTCCTGCATTGGGCTCTCTGCTCAGCAGGGAGCCTGCTTCCCTCTCTCTCTGCCTGCCTCTCTGTCTACTTGTGATCTCTCTCTGTCAAATAAATAAAATCTTTAAAAATAATTTAAAAAATTAAAAAAACAAAAGATGATGACATAGAAAGAATCCTGTGGGGGTGCCTGGGTAGCTCAGTCAGTTGAACGCACAACTCATGATTTTGGCTCAGGTCATGATCTCATGGGTCATGAGATGGAGGCCATGTCAGGCTCCATGCTTAACAAAGAGTCTGCTTGGGATTCTCTGCCTCTCTCCTTTTGCCCCTACCTCCACTCTCTGTCTCTCACTCAAACAAACAAATAAATACAATCTTTAAAAAATATTAAAGAATCCATTAATACACATATAAAATGTGGGCATTAAATAGAATGCATATATGTTATGCCATTTTATATGTAAAATTGATATTTTAAATGTCATCTTTTTTAAAAATTTTATTTTATTTTTTCAGTGTTCCAAGATTCATTGTTTATGCACCACACCCAGTGCTCCATGCAATATGTGCCCTTCTTAATACCCACCACCAGGCTCACCCATCCCCCTACCCCACACCCCTTCAAAACCCTTAGTTTGCTTCTCAGAGTCCATAGTCTCTCATGGTTCATTTCCCCCTCCAATTTCCCCCAATTCACTTTCCCTTCCTTCTCCCAAGGTCCTCCATGTTATTCCTTATGCTCCACAAGTAAGTGAAACCATATGATAATTGATTTTCTCTGCTTGACTTATTTCACTCAGCATAATCTCCTCCAGTCCTGTCCATGTTGATACAAAACTTGGGTATTCATCCTTTCTGATGGAGGCATAAAATCCCATTGTATATTTGGACCATATCTTCTTTATCCACTTGTCTGTTGAAGGGCATCTTGGCTCTTTCCACAGTTTGGCAATTGTGGACATTGCTGCTATGAACATCGGGGTACATATGGCCCTTCTGTTCACTACATCTGTATCTTTGGGGTAAATACCCAGTAGTGCAATTGCAGGGTCATAGGGAAGCTCTATTTTTAATTTCTTGAGGAATCTCCACACTCTTCTCCAAAGTGGCTGCACCAACTTGCATTTCCACCAACAGTGTAAGAGGGTTCCCCTTTCTCCACATCCTCTCCAACACTTCTTGTTTCCTGTCCTGTTAATTTTTGCCAATCTAACTGGTGTAAGGTGGTATCTCAGTGTGGTTTTGATTTGAATTTCCCTGATGGCTAGTGGTGATGAACATTTTTTCATGTGTCTGTTAGCCATTTTCATGTCTTCTGGAGAAGTGTCTGTTCATGTATTCTGCCCGTTTTTTTTTTTTTTTTATATATGATTATCTGTCTTCTGGGTGTTGAGTTTGAGGAGTTCTTTATAGATCTTGGATATCAGCCCTTTGTCTATAGTGTCATTCGCAAATATCTTCTCCCATTCCATGGGTTGCCTCTTTGTTATGTTGACTGTTTCCTTTATTGTACAGAAGCTTTTTATCTTGATGAAGTCCCAAAAGTTCATTTTTGCTTTTGTTTCCTTTGCCTTTGGAGATGTGTCTTGAAAGAAGTTGCTGTGGACGATGTCGAAGAGGTCACTGCCTATGTTTTCCTCTAGGATTTTGATAGTTTCCTGTCTCACGTTGAGGTCTTTCATCCATTTCAAGTTTATCTTTGTGTATGGTATAAGAGAATGGTCGAGTTTCATTCTTCTATACATAGCTGTCCAATTTTCCCAGCACCATTTATTGAAGAGACGTTGCCTGATATGTCATTTTTAAACAATCTATATCAGTCTACCTCCACATCTATGTATGTGTACATATATGTATTTAAATTTCTATATACATGCCTAACACTTTGTATATAAACACATAGACAAAAACATAGAGAATAAACCCTAAAGTGTTAACTGTGATTATTTCTGGATGGTAACATCATGAGTGATCTCACCATATATATGTGAATAACTTTAAAAATAAGAAGTGAAGTTATTTTAAAGTAACTTCTATAGCTTTGCCACTTTTCCTGCACATCTGCCCAGATGGCAGCCTCAGTTTAGCCAACCAAAAAAGCACATGGGGATATGCATATACATGGGCATCTTCTGAGGAGATGACATAGGAAATCTGACTTCGTTCCAGCATTGATGGAGAAGGTATTATGTGCCAGATGGCAGCACATTACTGAAGCCGTTTCCTTATCCCCCAGGCTCGACCAAAGCACATGCTCTGGTCCAGTCAAGCATGCATGGACTCCTAAACACTCACCTCCATGATCTGACTCAGGAAGTAAATGGCGGGGGGCCGGAGGGGGGAGACCGTGAACTTCTTACTTGATAGAACAGAAGTCCACCATCTTAGCAGCTAATTAACTGGGTAAGAGATACATACATAAATGGCACTAATAAAATGCAGATTAACATTTAAAAAGATGCACAAAAGTGGCACCTAGGTGGCTCTGTGGGTTAAGCATCTGCCTTCAGCTCAGGTCAGAACCTCAGGGTCCTGGGATAGAGTCCCACATTGGGCTCTCCTCTCAGAGGTATGTCCGCTTCTCCTTCTCCCTCTGTGATCACTCTCGCTTTTGCTCTCTCTCAAATAAATAAATAAATAATAAAATAAAAAGATGCACAAAACAGGTGTAGTAGGAAGTCAGGATTTATTATGGTCAAAAGAACACAGAGATCTCAGAAGAGTTATGATCTATTCACACAGTGAGAGGAAAAAAAATAACATGAAAGATTTTAAAACTAAGAGTCATTCAGTAGTAGCCCATACTCAGAAACCTTTATTTTGGCATTTTGACAGGCATTTGCACTAACAAGGAACGTGCCTGCACATCCATTTTGAAAGCCAGCACCACTATGAGTCCAATGCATTGGGGGAAAAAAAAACCTGTTCTTGGTGATTACCTTACTGTCAAAATTAGAATCCACTTTAAAGTACTTTGAAAACTTCGAAAGATAGCTTAAAATATAGAGAAAAAAGATCTCTGTGTATATGTATATACTCAATATAGTATATATGGTGAATATATATATACATATTCACTAAAGAAGATTCACATTAAAATTGCAAAAGCTTTGAGGTTATTTTTGATTACTTGAAACATGACAGTATTATTGTTACAATCCTTACTATTATTATTATCACTGGCATCTTCTCTCGTTAGAGGTTATAGTTTCTAAGAATATTTAAAAATGTTGAGGTAAAAGTACAAATGCTGAAAACCTATAAATTCTCCCTTGAACATCTGTCCAGTTCAGATATGATAGTTCTAGCTAGGTGAAATAGTAGTTTCTTGATAGTGGAAGAAGACATAAATTTAAACTAATGACTAAATATTTAATAGTTGATGACTTTATATGTAAAACAGGGATAATACCAAGTTCAGGGTTATTAGGATTAGAATTAATACATGTATATTTCCTAACTATTTGCCTGTAATCAGATGATACCTAACATTCATATGCTATGTGTCAGACCTTTTCATATGTTAATCAATGCTCATAACCACTCTATGAGATATGTACTACATTTCGCCTTTTTTTGCTGATAAAGGAATTGAGGGGCATAAAAGCACATAAGTGGTATCCTTGGGACTAGGACAATGTGATTCCTAGAGACAGTGTTCTTGTAATGTCTTTTTGGTACCATATAGCTATCAGAGTACTGATACATAATTCATGTTTTATTATTTGTAAGGTAGATGAAAGATAATATCTTAACTACATTAATTATATCAAACACTCTGAAATGGACATGCACTTACTACAACTAAATACAAAACCAACTGATACCATACTGAAGTAATTTCGCAGTGCACAGAAAACACAGTGGTAAGTTGAAACGTAGTCTCTACACAATTAGCATTAGTTTGAAGGAGAAGTTAAATAATTTCAGTACTCTCTGAGTGACACCTTGGATTGTTATTAAACAAATACTCATTTTTCTCTTTCACTTGTGATGGTATATACTTCCTAGCCAAATGGACTTTGGGTTTAGTGGTGTTACTTCTTTTACGCATTATAATGTTAGCAGATGTGCCTCCGCCATTCATCATGAGAAGAATGTAGCCTGGGTAGCCACTGATCCAAGTAAGATGTTTGGAAACAAGATTTAATAGATCACCTGCATTTTTGCTTATCTTCTGAGAAGAAAGCATTAACAGCCTAGTTCTGGAATGTCTTTGCCTGGACTTTGTAGAGCAAACAGCTCTAGAAGTTAAGAGACTGTAGCTCCCTCTGAGGCAGAGGGAAGTTTCCTGACCAAAACAGTAATGTCTCCTCCTGGAGTGATGGTTGAACAGGTTTGCTGGAAGCCTCCTTTTAAAATACTGGGTTTCCAAAATTAACAAGACAGGAAACAAATGTTGGCGAGGATGCGGAAAAAAGGGGAACGCTCTTACACTCTTGGTGGAAATGGAAGCTGGTACAGCCGCTCTGGAAAATGATACGAAGCTTCCTCAAGAAGTTTAGAATAGAGCTACCCAATAACCCAGCGATTCAACTACTTGGTACTTACTCCAAAGATAGATATGTAGTGATCCGAAGGGGCACCTGCATCCCAATGTTCATAGCATCAGTGTCCACAATAGCCAAACTGTGGAAAGAGCCAAGATATCCATCAACAGATAAATGGATAAAGAAGACAAGGTGTATATTCAGTGGAATATTACTCAGTCATAAGAAAAGATAAATACCCTTCACATCGATATGGATGGAACTGGAGGATATTATGCTGAGCAAAATAAGTCAATCAGAGAAAGACAATTGTATGGTTTCATTCATATGTGGAATATAAGAAACAGAGCAGAGGACCATAGGGGAAGGGAGGGAAAACAGAATGGGAAGTCATCAGAGAGGGAGAAAAACCATGACAGACTCATAACTATAGGAAACAAGTGGAGGGTTGCTTGAGGGAGGTGGGTGGGGGAGATGGGGTAAATGGGTGATGGGCATTAAAGAGGACATGTGATGTTATTGATGAGCACTGGGTGTTATACGAAACTGATAAATTACTGAACACTACATCTGAAACTAATGATGTACTATAACTTTTCTAATTAAATTTAAATAAAAATAAAATAAAATACTGGGTTTCCTAAATTCAAAGTTCCTCAACAGTGACACAGATCCAGTAGGTGCAGAGCATCCAGCTGGGCCTGCCACCACATCACCCCTGCGGAATTTAGGGGACAAGGGAAATGGAGAAAAACATGAATCTCATGCTGTCTGCTGTGGTATGAACAATAAAAAACAACAAAATAATAAGACCATTAATAATAAGGAATAAAGTCACATCACTGACCAGAGTCTCAAGTCTTCTGACAGCACCTATGGAACTGTGACAAGTAACTTGTTAGCTTATTAAGTAGAATACAATCTCAGACCCTTCCTAGTTATCAACAGAAGTTACAAGTCAAGTGAAGCAGACCTCAGTCTAACCCATTCCTTGCAGTTAAGCTCAGCCCACATGCAGCTTAAAGCAGAGTCTAACAAGTCTGGCTGACGTCATTCAAGCCACAGTTGATGTAAAAACAAGTCAGTGGGGTTGATATACTTAATGTTTTAAGCCTTTGAGTTTGGAGTGATCTATTATGCAGAATAACTGTGGCATGAGCTGCATGATATGAATATGCCATGCTATGTGCTACATTAAGATTAAGGATAGGGTGTAGTAACAGGAGAAAATTACATGAATACCTAACATGGAATTGTATACTCTAAAAAATACCATGGATATTAAAAGAATTCCAAGATTTTATATCATTTGCCTATTGCCCACAAAAACAAATTCTGATCACTTGCTTGCTCACAAGGATTTAGAAATTATTATTTTTTGCATTATTTATTTTTAACAGATAATAAAAGCATCTGCATCCTCAGTTGAGATAAACATACTGAGATATACCGAGTTGAGAATTCTCAATCTATTTCTCAAGCCAAAGCTATAAATCATAAAAATAAGGAGTTACTTATGGGAAAATATCTGACACTAAGTTTAATAAAGGGAGGCTTGGAAGGAAAGTGTAATTAAAATGTATAAAACTACAAATGATGTAGGAAGGTCTCTAGAGAAGAGTGCCCACTTCATCAAGCAAGATGTTTTCTCTGTGATATTTTGTCAAAATAGGCATGGGTACCATTGAAAAGAGTTGTTGGCCCCTTTTTACTAAAGTACCCATAATCGTGAGACAGAAACATGTTACATTTAAATATTTCAAGCATAATGTTCAAGGAATTAGACAGGGAAAATGACCTACTCAGGGTTGCTTATTTGGAATAGCTATTGTTTGGTGCAAATACTTTTGGCTAATTGGGCAATTTTGTTACCTCCAGTGAGTTTGTCAATTGATGATAAGAATGCTATGTGAATATCATCCAAGCAGAATAAGAAATGGGAGCAATTCTTCTTCTTAACTAGATCTTTTATATGATGCTTCCTTTTAACACTAGTGCATCATATGCAATTCTGTGTAAGCCTTTGTCTCTTAGAATTTCTGAACTCGATTTCATATCTGCCGTGGCTACATATACACATGAGAGCAGGACTGGCTTAATTTCCTTGTCTCTACCAACTAAAGAATGTAATCAGAAGTCGTCATTTCAAGAAGTCAGAAAATAAAACAACTGGTGTCCATTGATGGATGAATGGATAAAGAAATTGTATTATCTATACCTATATGTATACCTATATATATATATATCGCACAATGGAATATAACTCAGCCATTAAAAAGAATGAAATCTTGCCATTTGGGACAACATCAATATACCTCCAGGGTATTATGCTCAGTGAAATAAGTCAAACGGAGTAAGGCAAATATCTGATGAGCTATCTTCTGTGTGGAATCTAAGACAAACAAACAAAACCACGCTCACTGATGGAACAGAATGATAGTTGCAAGAGGCTACTGGTGGTTGGTGGGAGAAATGGGTGAACTGTTTTGTTTTTGTTCAAATAAATTGAATAAAAACTGCTTTAAAAAAAAAAAAAAACCTTTGACAGCTAGCTTGTGCTTGATCCTCCTAGTTATAGGTGAAATCTCCTTTGTGCTTTCTGTAACATTGAACAGTCCACATATAATGCACGTCTTGATCTGTAGCAGCTACAACCCTAATCTCTTGCATGTGTGAAATGAGTTCCTTTCACATAGCTCACTCATTGCCCGGTACCACACAAAAGCTAAATATAGTCTTTTTGCTCTTCAGATATCTTGTGAATTAAAGGCTAAGGTCTTGGGAAAATTAATTTTTTCTGAAAGAAAGTACTTCTGGGACATTTTTCAAAGCAGAATGCTTAAAATACATGAACACAGTTTTAAAAAAGATGAATTCTAACAATACATATTCTTTCCCACAAATACACACAAAAAAGAAGTCGTTTCCTATTCTGCTCATGGGTGACTCTGTAAATATGGCATCAATCAAGGATAATGTTTACGCAATGGTTCTACCTAACCAGAAGAAATTTAAAGGCCAAAGTAATAATGTATCCATCACCAAGTATTCACTGAACACCTTCAGAGCCCAGTATTGTAGGAGATTATTAAAAGGGTATTGGTACTGTCTAGTAGGTCAGCCTCCTTTCTGTAGTTGAGGGAGTGGAGCACAGAGCCTACAAGTGACTTTCTTTAACAGAATTTTATAGTGACCTGGGGAACTCAGGTTCTTTCCTCCTGGTTAGTGGCCTTTTCCTTTAATTAATTCTCTCAACCAACTGTTCTGTATCATCATGTTAAGTCTGAAGGACCCAGAAGCAAAC
>NW_022631080.1:3570837-3659057 GCF_010015895.1 Lontra canadensis | reverse complement strand
TTTTTTTTTTCTCTTGTCATATACTTTTATCAGTCTTTTTGTTTGTCTGTTTTTGTTTGTATACTTCATAAATCTTACCTTGGGGCCCATTTGGGCTGAGCCTTCTCTTTTATCTTCCCTTTTTTTTCCTGTCTCTCTCTCTCTTTTTTTTCTTTTTCTTTTCTTTTTTATCTCATTTGGGTAGGGACTCCTGATTGCTCAGAAGCATTCCAGGGTGCACCTAGACTGCACCATGGTTGATACATCCAGCTACATCCGTTCAGCCGTATCTCACCAAAATGACTAAGGGGAGGAATGCCCAACAGAAGAAAAATACAGAGAATGGGCCTCCTGCAACAGAGCTAACAGCTATCGTCATAGACAATATGTTGGAAAGAGAATTCAGGCTAACAGTTATCCAGGCAATATCTAGGTTGGAGAAAGCCATGGATGACCAAACAGAATTGATTAGGGCAGAACTGAAAGCCACGAGGGATGATGTTCACAATGTTAGGGCAAAACTGAAAGCCACCAGGGGTGAGGTTCACAATGCTCTCAATGAGTTCCAATCTAATCTAAATTCTCTAAAAGCTAGGGTAACTGAGACAGAAGATAGAATTAGTGATCTGGAGGACAAACATATAGAGAGAAAGGATCAGGAGGAAGGCTGGAACAAACAGCTTAGAAGCCACGAAAACAGAATCAGGGAAATAAATGATGCCACGAAACATTCCAACGTCAGAACTATTGGAATCCCTGAAGGGGAGGAGAAAGAAAGAAGTCCAGAAATTATAGTGGAACAAGTTCTCCATGAAAATTTTCCCTATCTCGCGAATGGAACCAGCGTTCATGTACTAGAGGCAGAACGGTCTCCCCCCAAGATTATAGACTCTCAAAAGTCCTTAAGACACCTAATTGCAAGAATGAAGAATTATAATTGTAGGCAGGCCCTCTTGAAGGCAGCTCGGACAAAGAAGCTCCTTATGTATAGAGGAAAGCCCATCAGAATAACGTCAGACCTGTCCACAGAAACCTGGCAAGCCAGAAAGGGCTGGCAAGAGGTATTCAAGGCACTAAATAAGAAGAATATGCAGTCAAGAATACTTTATCCAGCAAGACTGAAATTCAAAATGGATGGAGAGATAAAGAGCTTCCAAGACCGGCAAGGTTTAAAAGAGTATGTGATCACCAAGCCGACACTGCAAGAAATATTAAGGGGGGGTGGTTCTATAAAAGAGGAAAAAACCCAAGAATATCATTGAACAGAATATATGGAGACAATCTATAGAAACAAATACTTCACAGATAACACGATGTAAATAAAAACTATCTCTCAATAATTACTCTCAACGTGAATGGCCTAAATGTGCCCATAAAATGGCACAGGGTTGCAGATTGGATAAAACGACAGGACCCATCCATATGTTGTCTACAAGAGGCCCATTTTTGAACCTAAGGATATGTCCAGACTGAAAGTGAAGGGATGGAGAAGCATCTTTCATGCCAATGGGCCTCAAAAGTAGGCCGGGGTAGTGATTCTTATATCCAATGAATTAGATTTTAAATTAAAGACTTTAGTCAGAGATACAGAAGGACACTACATCATTCTTAAAGGGATTATCCACCAACATGATCTAACAATTGTAAATATCTATGCCCCCAATATGGGAGCAGCCAATTACATAAGAAAACTTAATCAAGATAAAGAGTCATATTGACATGAATACATTAATAGTAGGAGATCTTAACACTCCACTCTCAGTTATTGATCACCCAAGCAGAAAATCAATAAAGAAACAAGAGCATTGAATGACACATTGGACCAGATGGATCTCATAGATATATACAGAACATTCCACCCTAAAACAACAGAATACTCATTATTCTCAGGTGCACATGGAACCTTCTCCAGAATAGACCACATACTGGGTCACAAATCAGGACTCAACCGATACCAAAAGACTGAGATCATTCCCTGCATATTCTCAGATCACAATGCTTTGAAACTGGAGCTCAGTCATAAGGAAAAGTTTGGAAGGCACTCAAACACCTGGAAGCTAGAGACGACCTTGCTTAAGAATGCTTGGATCAACCAGGAGATCAAAGAAGAACTGAAACAATTCATGGAAACCAATGATAATGAAGACACTTCAGTCCAAAACCTATGGGATACAGCAAAGGCAGTCCTAAGGGGGAAATACATAGCTATCCATGCCTCCCTCAAAAAAACCTGAAAAATCCAGAATACACCAGCTGTATCTACACATTAAAGAACTGGAGAATCAACAACAAATCAAACCAACTCCATACATAAGAAGGGAAATAATCATGATTAGAGCAGAGATCAATGAGGTAGAAACCAGAGATTCAGTAGAACGTATCAATGAAACTAGAAGCTGGTATTTTGAAAGAATCAATAAGATCGGTAAACCATTGGCCACACTAATCCAAAAGAAAAGAGAGAAAGCCCAAATTCATAAAATTATGAATGAAAAGGGAGAGATCACATCTAACACCAAGGAAGTAGAAAGAATCATCAGAAGTTATTATCAACAGTTATATGCCAATAAGCTAAGAAACCTATATGAAATGGATGCATTCCTGGAAAACTATAAACTCCCAAAATTGAATCAGGAAGAAATTGACAACCTGAATAGACCAATATCTAGTAACGAGATTGAAGCAGTGATCAAAAACCTCCCAAAAAACAAGAGCCCAAAACCTGATGGATTCCCTGGGGAAGTCTACCAAACTTTCAAAGAAGAAAACACCTATTCTCCTGAAGCTGTTTCAAAAAATTGAAGCAGAAGGAAAACTTCCAGACTCTTTTTATTAAGCCAGCATTACCTTGATCCCCAACCAGGCAAAGACCACACCAAAAAGGAGAATTTCAGACCAATATCATTGATGAATATGGATGGTATGATTCTCAACAAGATCCTCGCAAACAGGATACAATAGTACATTAAAAAGATCATCCACCATGACCAGGTGGGATTCATCCCTGGGTTGCAAGGATGGTTCAACATTCACAAATCAATTAATGTGATAGAACAAATCAATAAAAGAAGAGAGTAGAACCACATGGTCCTCTCAATTGATGCAGAAAAGCATTTGACACAATCCAGCATCTGTTCCTGATTAAAATACTTCAAAGTATAGGGATAGAGGGAACATTCCTGAACTTCATAAAATCTATCTATGAAAGACCCACAGCAAATATCATTCTCAATGGGAAAAAGCTTGCAGCCTTCCCGTTGAGATCAAGGAACACGACAAGGATGCCCACTCTCACCACTCTTATTCAACATAGTATTAGAAGTCCTAGCAACAGCAATCAGACAACAAAGAGAAATAAAAGGTATCCAAATTGGCAATGAAGAAGTCAAACTCTCTCTCTTCGCAGATGACATGATGCTTTATATGGAAAACCCAAAAGACTCCACCCCCAAACTACTAGAACTCATACAGCAATTCAGTAAGGTGGCAGGATTCAAAATCAATGTACAGAAATCAGTGGCTTTCTTATACACTAACAATGAAAATACAGAAAGGGAAATTAGAGAATCGATTCCATTTACTATAGCACGAAGAACCATAAGATACCTGCGACTAAACCTAACCAAAGAGGTAAAGGATCTGTACTCGAGGAACTACAGAACACTCATGAAAGAAATTGAAGAATACACAAAAAGATGGAAGACAATTCCATGCTCTTGGATCGGAAGAACAAACGTTGTTAAAATGTCTATACTGCCTAGAGTAATCTACAGTTTTAATGCCATCCTGATCAAAATTCCACCGGTATTTTTCAAAGAGCTGGAGCAAATAATCCTAAAATTTGTATGGAATCAGGAGAGTCCCCGAATTGCTAAGGAAGTGTTGAAAAACAAAAATACAACTGGGGGCATCACGTTACCTGATTTCAAGCTTTACTACAAAGCTGTAACCATCAAGACAGCATGGTACTGGCATAAAAACATAGACCAGTGGAACAGAGTAGAGAGCTCAGATATGGACCCTCGACTCTATGGGCAAATAATCCTTGACAAAACTGGAAAAATATACAGTGGAAAAAAAGGCAGTCTCTACAATAAATGGTGCTGGGAAAATTGGACAGCTATATCTAGAAGAATGAAACTCGACCATTCCCTTACACTGTACACAAAGATAAACTCGAAATGGATAAAAGACCTCAACGTGAGACAGGAATGCATCAGAATCCTAGGGGAGAACATAGGCAGTAACCTCGTCGATATCAGCCACAGCAACCTCTTTCAAGATATGTCTCCAAAGGCAAAGGAAACAAAAGCGAAAATGAACTTTTGTGACTTCATCAAGATCAAAAGCTTCTGCACAGCCAAGGAAACAGTCAACAAAACGAAGAGGCAACCCACGGAATGGGAGAAGGTATTTGCAAATGACAGTACAGACAAAAGGTTGATATCCAGGATCTACAAAGAACTTCTCAAACTCAACATCCATGAAGCAGATAATCATATCAAAAAATGGGCAGAAGATATGAACAGACACTTCTCCAATGAAGACATACAAATGGCTAGCAGACACATGAAAAATGTTCATAATCACTAGCCATTAGGGAGATTCAAATTAAAACCACTTTGAGATACCACCGTACACCAGTTAGAATGGCCAAAATTAGCAAGACAGGAAACAACATGTGTTGGAGAGGATGTGGAGAAAGGGGAACCCTCTTACACTGTTGGTGGGAATGCAAGTTGGTGCTGCCACTTTGGAGAACAGTGTGGAGATTCCTCAAGAAATTAAAAATAGAGCTTCCCTGTGACCCTGCAATTGCACTACTGGGTATTTACCCCAAAGATACAGATGTAGTGAAAAGAAGGGCCATCTGTACCCTAATGTGTATAGCAGCAATGGCCACGGTTGCCAAACTGTGGAAAGAACCAAGATGCCCTTCAATGGACGAATGGATAAGGAAGATGTGGTCCATATACACTATGGAGTATTATGCCTCCACCAGGAAGGATGAATACCCAACTTTTGTAGCAACATGGACGGGACTGGAAGAGATTATGCTGAGTGAAATAAATGAAGTGGAGAGAGCCAATTATCATATGGTTTCACTTATTTGTGGAGCATAACAAATAACATGGAGGACAAGGGGAGATGGAGAGGAGAAGGGAGTTGAGGGAAATTGGAAGGGAAGGTCAACCATGAGAGACTGTGGACTCTGAAGAACAACCTGAGGGTTTTGAAGGGGTGGGGGGTGGTAGTTGGGGGAGCCAGGTGGTGGGTATTAAAGAGGGCACGTATTACATGGAGCACTGGGTGTGGTGCAAAAACAATGAATACTGTTAAGCTGAAAAGAAATAAAAAATAATCCTTTTATACTATTAAGACAGAGCTAAATCAAATTAAATAAAAGTATAATTATTTTAAAAATAAAGTATTCTGGGGAAAGCTTGCTTCTGCTCCATCATAACTGGGCACTTTTGTGTAGTGGCTTGAATGGTTGGGGATTGGATGACTTGCTGGGTCATATGTCTGGGGCCCTTGATTCTGGCTAAGTTTTTTGTTTATGTCATATCTTTTGGGGTTGGAATGCCCAAGATGGCATCTTCATTCACTATCTGGGATCTGGGCAGGGCTGGTCTATCTGGAAAACCTGGGGCTGGTTTTCTCTCTTTCTCTCTATATGTCTCTATAAAGCAATTCCATGTGGTTTAGGATTTTTCATAACCTGGATATCTCAAAGTTGATGAAATTCTTACCTAATGACTGGCTTCACCTAGAGTGAACATTCCAAGAGGCTTGGGTAGAACTATCCAAGTCTTCCTATGACATTGCCTCAGAAGTGTGGAAATCCCTTTTCTATTGTATCTTTTGATGAAATAAGTCGCTAGGTCAGCCCAAATTAAAAAAGAGGACAACAGACTTTATCTTTTAATGGGAGGAGTAGCAAAGATTTTATGGTTATAGTTCATGGGCTATATAGCACATGATGAAAAAGTCTTATGATGATAATTTTTTAATTAAAGTAGAAATTAACCACTCCTTTTGTTGTCTGAGGGATAGTTCTCTCTGGATGAGAATAAAAAAGGGAGAGCATACAATTTGAAGTTCTTTGGATTCAACCTGATTTTTAAGGTAATGTGTTAAGGATTTTTTTTTTTCATTATGTAATGGTTTTCCCATAGCAGACTAATAGTAGCATTAATAGCTATTTACTGAGGAACTATAATTGCTAGACACTGCTCATGCTTTATGTATTTGATCTCAAGTCCTGTGCAAGATAGGTATTATTATTCTTATATTGCAGATGAAGACATAGAAGCTGAGGCAAATTAAGTCATTTTCTCAGAGTTATAGTAATAAAGAATAGATTTGAACAAGGTTTGTAAGGTTGCTTTTGCTAGTCCCACTATACTCTGTTATGTTTAGTGAAAATAGTTTCAGATATCATTATGGAGAGGTAGTAAAAACTCAGTGAACCAAGATGCTTAAATGATGTTTGATGATTTTTGAGCAAACTATTTTAGGTGCCATTTTGGTTGCCATTTCAGTTTTGCTTTGGAGTTAGTCTAGAATATTGTTGTTTTAATCATTAATAAAAAGTAATTTTTAATCAAGAAGTAAACATAATTAAAGTGTGATAAGATATTTAAGTTTTTTTTTTCCACCAGAAGGATGGGTTAAAATGTTGAAATCATTGATGCAGAAAATGGAGCTAAATATGCATATCTCATGGAATCCACTGGAATTGGTTCTTTGATACATATACTTGTTTTGAATCTAAATGTGAGACTCCGATCAACTGAAATCAAAATTTTCCCATTTACATAGGCTTGACAGTTGGAAATTATTTTCCTCTCTTCCTTATGCTTATATCTGATTCTGGAAATAAAAATGTGTGTATTTTGCAAGGTCTCATACTTCTGATTTCATTTTTTCCTGGTTCTGTCCAAATTTAGACCTTCCCCAGCTTTTCTGTTACTATTGCATCAGTGGATAATTTGCTTCTAGGCTTCCTCCAATTTTGAGTTACCTTACTCTGTTCTCGGAGTCATGGTCTAGCTCTGTTATTCCCAAGCATGCTACTTCATGTATCTGAAAATTCATCTTTTTATTTATTAAATCTCACCTTCTAGTATTGTTGTAAGAGATAAAATTATATATACAAGTAGCTTTTCGCTTGTTGCCTGTATAGCTATAGTTAAAGATGAATTTTTTGGCTTCACTGATGGAACTAATATCAGGTTTATTTCTCAAAATGAATGAACAGGGAGAACACAGAATGAGCAAGCAACAGAAAGGCTTACAATATATGAGTAAAACCAAATCAAACAGGTTTTTCATATACAGATTCATAGGTTGTGCATTATAAAAACCGAGGGGACACCATTTATGTAAATAATAAAGTGAATGATACCTCTAGATATATGCAGTGCATAGCCCGTACAACTGTACATGTAGGCGCTGAAAGCAAGTTTCAGTGTGATCTTCTATATTACATAGACCCATTAGGGAAAAGAGAAGAGGATAATGAGCTCAGGGGAGCGGCAGCCCAGGAAAAAAATCTCACTTGATTGTGGTGAATAATTCTTTTAATGTACTGTTGGATTTGATTTGCTAGTATCTTGAGAATTTTTGCATCTGTGTTCATCAGGGATATTGGCCTGTTATTCTCCTTTTTAGTGGGTTCTTTGTCTGGTTTTGGAATTAAGGTGATGCTGGCCTCATATAAGTAAAAGGAGTTTAGAAGTTTTCTTCCCTTTTCTATTTTTTGGAACAAGTTGAAAAGAATTGGCATTAACTTTTCTTTAAATGTCTGGTAGAATTCCCCTGTGAAGCCACTTGGCCCAGGACTTTTGCCTGTTGAGAGATTTTTGATTTCTGATTCAATTTCTTTGCTGGTTATGTGTCTACTCAAATTTTCTATTTCTTCCTGTTTCAGCTTTTGTAGTTTTTATGTTTCTGGGAATTTATCTCTTTCTTCCAGATTGCCCAATTTGTTGGCATATAGTTTTTCATAATCATCTCTTATAATTGCTTGTATTTCTGTGGTGTTTATTGTGATCTTTCCTCTCTCATTTGTGATTTTATTTATTTGGGTCCTTTTCTTTTTTTATAAGCCTGGCCAGGGGTTTATCAATTTTAATTCTTTCAAGGAACCAGCTCTTAGTTTCTTTGATCTGTTTTTTTTGTTTGTTTGTTTCTGTATCGTTTATTTCTGCTCTAATCTTTATTATTTCCCTTCTTCTGCTGGCTTTAGGTATTGCTTGCTCTTCCTTTTCTAACACCTTTAGGTATAAGGTTAGGTTGTGTATTTGAGACTTTTCTAACTTCTTGAGGTACACGTGTATTGCACTGTTCCTCCCTCTTAGACTGCCTTTGCTGTGTCTCAAAGGTTTTAGACTGCCGTGTTTTCATTTTTGTTTGCTTCCATGTGCTTTTTAAATTTCTTCTTTAATTTCCTGGTTAACCCATTAATTCTGTAATAAGATGTTCTTTAACCTCCATGTATTTGTGGTCTTTCCAAATATTTTCTTGTAGTTGACTTCAAATTTCATAGCACTGTGGTCTGAGAATATGTGTGGTATGATCTCAGTCTTTTTGTACTTGTTGAGGGTTGATTTGTGACCCAGTATGTGATCTATTCTGGAGAATGTCCCATGTACACTCAAAAAGAATGTATTTTCTGCTGCTTAAGGATGAAATGTTCTGAATATATCTGTTAAGTCCATCTGGTCCAGTGTGTCTGAATCAAAGTAATTTTAACCAAAAATTAAATTTAATCTTCATTTCTTAAATTCAGCTAAAACATTATTTTTTTTGTTATTTTTAAAGGATTTATTCAGTTATGCAAAAATATATTTATAGCTTACACTGATAATGGCATCCAGATGTCCTCCTGAGCAGGGAGCCAGATGCAGGGCTCAATCCCAGGACCCTGGGATCATGACCCGGGCTGAAGGCAGACACTTAACTGACTGAGCCACCCAGGTGCCCCCAGGAAGATAGATAGATTTAATGTATTTAAATGTGTGAGTGTGTGTGTGTGTGTGTGTGTGTGTATTCATATGTATATAATATACATTATATGTATGAATATGTGTACATGTGTGTATGTATATGTGCTGCCGAAGCGAGCACACATGTGTGTATGTACATGCAGTTATTTCCATGCATCACAGATTCTTCTGGTCATAATTACCCTTTGCAAGCATGAAAAATTTTGGCTTATTAAAATGATAGTAAATCATCTATCCTCTATTATTGAAGCAGTAAGACCTCTTTTTTTTCAGGATTTTATTTATTTATATGAGAAAGAGAGAGAGAGAGAGAGAGCGCATAAGCAGGGGAGAGGGAGGAGCAGCTCCCTGCTTAGCAGGGAGCCTGATGAGGAGCTCAGTCCTAGGACCTTGGGATCATGAAATAAGCCCAAGGCAGATGTTTAACCAACTGAGCCATCCAGGCACCCCGAGGTAAGGCCTCTTAACAACAAGTAGAACTTGAAACAGATTTTTAGGTTATGAAAAATACTATTAAAATGATTCACAAATATTCATATGCATGTATTGTGAAAATGCTTCTTAGTGGATGTAAATATAAATGATGAATAATAAAAGTATGATGAATATATCTGCAAAGAATTCTAATACTGAAAATGTACTCAGCACTGCTAACTATCAGGAATCTAGCTTTGATAAAATAATAACTTCCAGTTTTGTTATGTATGATATATAATTCAGCATAGTACTGGAAGTCCTAGCCACAGCAGATAACAAAAAGATATAAAATGCACCCAAATTGGCGAGGAAGAAGTAAAACCTTCACTATTGCAGATAACATGATCCTCTATGTAGAAAACCCAAAAAGACTGCAACATAAACAGTTCTAGAACTGATGAATGAATTCATTAAAGTTGCGGGATAGAAAACCAATGTACAGAAATCTGTTGCATTTCTGTACACCAATAATGAAGCAGCAGAAAGAGAAGTTAAGGAATCAATCCCATTTATAATTGCACAAAAGCAATCAGATACCTAGGGATAAACTTAACCAAAGAGGTGAAACACCTGTACTCTGAAAACTATCAAACATTAATTAATGAAAGAAATTGAAGATGACACAAAGCAATGGAAAAAGTTTCCAGGCTCATGGATTGAAAGAACAAATATTGTCAAAATGTCTATCTACCCAAAGCAATCTACATGTTTAATGCAATCCCTATCAAACTACCAACAGGATTTTTCACAGAGCTGGAACAAACAGTCCTAAAGTTTGTATGGAACCACAAAGGATCCCAAATAGCCAGATTAACCTTGAAAAAGAAAAACAAAGCTGGAGGCATCACAATTCCAGACTTCAAGTTATATTGCAAAGCTATAGTGATCAAGACAGTATTGTACTGGCACAAAAATCAACCCATAGATCAATGGAGCAGAATTGAAAACCCAGAATTGAACCCCTAACTATGTGGTCAACTAACCTTTGATAAAGCAAGAAAAAAAATAATCAATTTAAAAAATTGGCAGAAGACATGAATAGATATTTTTCCAAAGAAAACAACAAATGGCTAAGGGATACATGAAAAGATGCTCAACATTACTTATCATCTGGGACATACAAATCAAATCTACAAGGAGATATCACTACACACTTGTCAGAATGGTTAAAATCAACAACACAAGAAACAATAGGTGTTGGCAAGGATGTGGAAAAGGGGAACCTTCTTGCATTGTTGGTGGGAATGCACACTGGTGAGGTCACTATGAAAAAGAACATGGGAGTTCCTCAAAATGTTAAAATAGAACTACCCTATGATCCAGCAATTATACTACTAGATATTTATCCAAAGAATACAAAAACATACACCTATAGTTTTATAGTAGCATTGCCTACAATAGCCAAATTATGGAAACAGCCCAAGTGTCCATTGTCTGATGAATGGATAAAGAAGAAGTGGTATGTATATGCAATGAATTATTACTCAGCCATAAAAAAGAATGAAATCTTGCCATTTGCAGCTACATGGATGGAGATAGAATACTATGCTAAGTGAGATAAGTCACTCAGAGAAAGACACATACTATATGATTTCACTCATATGTGGAATTTAAGAAACAGATGAACAAAGGGGAAAAAAAAAAGAGAGAGAGAGAGAGGTAAACCAAGAGTCTCTTAGCTATAGAGAACAAACTGATGGTTACCAGAGGGGAGATTGGTGGCAGGGCGGGGGGAGAGCGGTGAGTGAAATATGTGTTGGGGAGTAAGCAGTGCACTTCTTGTGGTGAGCACTGGATGAATCAGCATATTGGACACCTGAAGCTAATATTATACTGTATATTAACTAACTGGAATTGTAATAAAAACTTTAAAAAAAGGAGGTAAAAGTGATTAGAAAGATAAAATGATTTAAGATTATCATTTTTTAAATCTAGTATATTTTGAGGATTGCTATAGAGGAAGAGGCTGTTAAATATTTTAAAAATTTATGAAGTGTATTTTCATTAGCTTATCAGCTGAAATATGGTATTATCCCCATAGCTGCTCATCTTTGACATTTTTCTTAAGTGCCAAATTCTCACTGTTGAAATTCTTTCTGAAGCTAACTTTTTTCTTTATCTTTTAGATTCTACTGAAATTAATTATGGTGGTTTACCACTAGGCACTTCAAGGTGTATTAAGTTATTTAGTCCTCCATAATAAATTTAAGAGGGACTATAGCACAGTTTTAGCATGGACATGTGTTTTAAAAAGCACAGTTAGCTGTCCAAATCAATTTACAAAAAAATCCCAATTTTAACCATTTCTCATAAAAAAAATTCAAGGGAACTTAATTCCTTTAAAAATGAACATTCCTTAAAGCTCCATCCCCTACCCAATTTTCTTTTACTCCACAGTATTGCAGAATTTCTCACACAGAAATTCCCAGTTATACCCAGTACTGTTACCTTGGCTTTTTCCTTACTCTTTACTACAGATCTTACAGTATTTTCTTACGAAGATAGTCTTCATGCCTGTCCTCCCAAGCATCTCATTTATATTTCAGAAAGAAAAACAGGATAAACTGGATCAGAAATGACACCATTTTGGGGGCAAGTTTGGAAGTGGGAACACTTCCAGATTAATTTTTTTCATGTCCTATAAAGTGTTATGATGATTTTATAGTATATTTTGGCCTTATCTGCTACATTTTAACTTCACTGAGGGCAAAGATTATAAATTTATAACTTTGTAGCTGCCACCTCATCTAGTCATGGAGGAAATGGCCAGTTATTTAGAAATGATAAAGATGTATGCTCCTTGCAGACTTTCCATCCCTAAGAACAGAGGTTTTTGGCAAACTAAGACCAGTAAGACGGACATCTATTTTCTAAATTCAGTATTACTAGAGTACGGCCAAGCCCACTGAATTAGTGCATGGCTGATTTCAAAGGCAAAGTTGATTAGATGCAGTAGAGACCAGAAGGCTGGCAAGCCTAAAATATTTGCTATTTGACCTTTAAGAAAAGTTTGCCAACATCTGCCTTAGAAAACAAATTCTAAACTCCCCAGGTTGTTTTTAAAAATATTTGTTAAATTTGTCCAGTATATCATTCCTCCTTACTGTTTTGAAGGTAATCTCTACTTTAACATGGTCATTGCAATGAGAAGACCCCAGCTCATGCTTGATCAAAGCTTCTCACCTAGAAGATTGAAAATAGAGCAAAACACTGCACTGATGAAAAATGTCTAGGATTATTTCATAGCAGTTATGTTAGTAGTAACTTGCCTTTTGGTCAGTAACATTCTGGCCATAGTAGGAAGCCAAAGCAGGAAGGCCAAAGTAGGAAGAGCCATGGGAAGGCTCTCTTACTTCTTGTTCTGTCATCTGACAAAATGTTCTGGTTTTTCTCAAGCTCCACAGCAGTACTATGAACCCTGATATTCTTCCCCAAGTTCCCTTGAAGCCAAGGACAGACAGATTTCGTATTCATTATTTGCTACCAAAAGCATCTTCACATATATACTTGGTATAAAAATACTAATTTGATACCTGCTCATAGCCATTGTTCAGGGCTGTACACAACTCTGGGAAGTGCTGTTCACATTGATATCATTATGAATGGCACTTTTTAGAGTTGTGCAGTGCCTTACCTTTATTAGCTGTAAAAGACTGCCTTGTATCTGCTTTTCTTTCCAGCTCTTCTTCAGTTGTCTTACATCCATGCTCTACAACTGAGTCAATTCCAACTACTTGTACTATCCAGACAGGCCGTGGTATGACTCATTCTTTTTGTGATCACTTTTTTCTCATTGCAAATGCAGACTCTTCATAGTTTGTTCATCTGACAAAGTCCTACCTCCTTTAATGCTCTTCTCAGATGCCACGTCTGCTGTAAAACTTTTCCTGTCACATCATTTTCCTGCCCCTCACCCTAGGCATTCATAATAAATGACTTTATCAAATGTACGCATAACACTTTGTGTACATTTCTATCAAGTCATCTCATGATGGATTTATGTTCATCTATATTAACCTGCATGCACTTTGAGCAAACGAGTTTGTCTAATTGTGGCCTAGTAGAGCAGACCCTAGCATATTGCAGATGTTTAAATGGCTATCCCTTTGTGGAATCTTGATTGTATTCTTTAACACTCATAATTCCCCGAATGAGTCAAATTATTTAATACTTTTGAGTTTTCAGTGTCCCATTATCACATATATCCAAATGCAGCAATAGCTACTTCTTGCTACCATTTACCCATGTCAAGTAAAAAAATCCCAACTTAGTAAGGAGAGACTTTATTTAAAAAGATAATTGCAAGGAGGGGTCTATTGCAATAGAGGGAGAAGACTTTGCTAAAGCTGGAATCTTGTGATGGTAAGATCTGCAAGTCTCTCAAAGGTTAGGCAAAAAGGGGTTTTCTTTTATTGGGAGGAATAAACAAAGTTAGAAAGAATAGGATGTGGGAAATGGGACAAAAGCGTGGCTTGACTGGATAGTAGATAAGAGAATATTTTACCCAGCCTGTTATCAGGAGAGATAATATGTTGACTGAAGCTGACAGTGAGTCACAGTTCTGGAGCCTGGAGAAATAAGTGAAATCTTAACTAAAGTTTGATTAACATTTTGTCTGCTGTTGATTAGTGGGAACAACAGTTCAGCTGGTAATTTAGGAGGCAAAAAAAAAAAAAAGGAATTTGGAGGATCACTGTCTGGCCTTGCTATAGATAAACAAGAGGAGGCATCTGTGAGTCTTATTAATAAGTCAAACAGGGAAGGGTGGTTCTTTGCAATAAGCTGTTTCCAGAGCACATAGGACAGAGGGATATTTTAACTTTTGCTGGTTTCCGGGGTTACAGGGCTCAGGTAAAATTCAACATTGTCACCAAAGATAATGTTTTCAGTATCGAAGGGCAAAATTAGATCTACGTAATTTTTTTTTCCTTTTCCAGTAGTCATCACAAAGCTAGTAATGTGTCCACTTGCTAAATTCAGTATTTTTTATCTTAGAAAGTTGCCCAAATTAAATAAGTCAAGGACATTTTTATAAAAAGCAAAATACTGCTTCCTGTGTAAATCAGAGTGTCTGCTGAGTTATCAGAGAATTATCAAATTCCTTTCAAGCTAAAGTCACCTTCATTCACTTGATAAGACTGTAGAGGGCACAATGATACTGGAACAAAGCGTGCAGGAAAGACTGAGAACTTTAGTCTTGAATAAAAGACTGAGAACACACCTAGGCAATAACCTGAATGTGGGCTGTCAGTGATTCATATCTACCTTTCAGAACACATTTTTTTTTAATCTTTTTAAAAGAAAGTTTTCTTATTTGCCACTCTTTCTTTTTAATTAATCCTAATTGCTTTTCATGTGGGAAATGTGTTTGAGGAGGTAGAATTATAAATGAATCCAGCATTATTGTTATATTCCCCTGCACTAAGATGTCATTGTAAGGCTAAGGCAAGGAAGTAAAAGATAAGAGATTGAAAAGACTGCTGGGAAAATGAGCAAGCATGTAAAAAAAAAGAAAACAAAACAAAACAAGCGATAGGTTCTGTTACTCTCCTGGAAGTAGCATATATTAGTGGAAAGACCAGGAATTAGTTGGGATATCCATAAGCTATTATCAGCTCATTTGTGGTTTCAAAATCCTTTATTATTTTTGATGCCATTTACAACCAAAATGAAGGCTGGCCATTTTCCTAATAGTTTGTTCCTTCCCTTGTGCTATCATATGTGTTAAACGAGTGGCATATATGCACTATTTACCTTTTCTCCTCACCCTGCTTTCATTTACATTCCACTGTTTTTATTTTCATCAGTAATGACTACGTAATTCCCCAATTCACAGGTTTTTCTTTTGTCTCTTTTATTTTAAAATCTCAGCTGTCTTTGGCAATTTGCTGTCCGCAGTTGCCTATCTTTTTCCTTGAACTGTGACTGTATAAAACCTTGTTATTCTTCTTACACATTTGATGAATCAGTTTACCTTGAGTGCTTCTTTTTGATTCTTCCCATTATATTATTTTGGGAATTCTACAAACTTCTGTATTTTGCCTGCTGGTTCTCCTTCTCTATCAGAGTATTGATTCAATTTTATGGTTCCAACTAAAACTTGCCACTGGATTGGATATTACCTCAATGGCAAATGGTTCTGGTATTTATATAGTTTACTCTCACTAAACCTTCAGTTTTATATTGCTCACTGTCTTGTAAATATTTACAAATAGATGTTTTGCTTTTCTTTTCTTTTATTTTTTTTATTTTTATTTTTTTTTTTTAAAGATTTTATTTATTTATTTGTCAGAGACAGAGGGAGAGAGAGCGAGCAAGCACAGGCAGACAGAGAGGCAGGCAGAGGCAGAGGGAGAAGCAGGCTCCCTGCTGAGCAAGGAGCCCGATGTGGGACTCGATCCCAGGATGCTGGGATCATGACCTGAGCCGAAGGCAGCCGCTTAACCAACTGAGCCACCCAGGCGTCCCTTTGCTTTTCTTTTAAAGAGAGCTATTCAAAATCATTTTTTTCTCCAAAACTCATCCCCCTTTCTGATTTTACATCTTTCTACCTCTGCCATAATCTTTATATAGAAAAACTTAATTGAATATTTTTTTAACTTATTTGCTCTGCAGGTTCATTGCTACCCTCCTAGGCCATGCCCTTAAGTCCAGGTAGCGACTCTATTCTGAGTTCATTAGAATGTTCAAGAGGGCAGACTTTTTTATATTTAAGTATAAATTAACATACAGTATTATATTAGTTTCAGGTATACAGTGTAGCTCCTCATCACAGTAAGTGCTCATCACAATATATACTCTTATCACAATGGTGTACTTAGTACTCATCTACTTTACCCATCCCCCTACCAACCTTCCCTCTGGCAACCTCCAGTTTATTCTCTATATTTAAGAGTCTGCTTTTTTGTTTGTCTCTTTTTTCTTTGTTCTTTTTTTTTCTTCTTAAATTCCGTATATGGATGACTGACTTATTTCACTTAGCATTATTGTTACTATATATATATATATATATATATATATATATATATATATATATATAATTGCTATAACAATACTGTAGCAATATTGTTAGCAATATTGTTGCTAATGGTAAGATTTCCTCTTTTTTTTTAACGGCTGAGTAGTATGTCATTGTATACATACACACACACACACACACACACACATATATATCATATACCATATCCTCTTTATCTATTCATCTATGGATGGACACTTGGGTTTCTTCCATCTTCCATAGTTTGACTACTCTAAATCATGGTGCATTTATCTTTTTGAATTACTGTTTCTACCCAAAGAAAACCTTTGGGTAACTTCCCAGTAGTAAAATTGTATGGATTGTGCGGTAATTCTTCTCTTTTTAAAATTTTCATTATGTTCAGTTAGCCAACATATAGTACATCATAAGTTTTTGTTGTAGTGTTCAATGAAATTGTTTGATAATTCTATTTTTAATTTTTTTTGAGGAACCTCCATACTGTTTTCCACAGTGACTGCATCAGTTTGTATTCCCATCAGTAGTGCACAAGGATTTCTTTTTCTCCACATCTTCACCAACGTTTGTTATTTCTTGTCTTTTTGATTTTAGTCATTCTTAGAGGTATAAGGTGATATCTTTTGATTTGCATTTTCCTGATGATTAGTAATGTTGAGCATCTTTTCATGTGTCTGTTGTCGATCCATATGTCTTCTTTGGAAAAATGTCTATTCATGTCTTCTGACCATTTTTAAATTGCATTATTTGTTTTTTTTGGTGTTGAGCTGTGTAACTATATATTTTGGATATTAACTCCTTATTGGGTGTATCATTTGCAAATACCTTCTCCCATTCAGTAGGTTGCCCTTTTGTTTTGTTAATTTTGTTGTCGTTGTGCACAAACTTTATCTTCTGGTGTAGCCCCAGTAGTTTATTTTTGATTTTGTTTCTCTTGCCAGAGTTGACAAATCTAGAAAAATGTTTCTGTGGCTAATGTCAAAGGAATTATTGCCTATGTTCTTCTAGGAATTTTATGGTTTCAAGTCTCAAATTTAGGTATTTATTTATTTATTTATTTATTTTAACGATTTTATTTATTTGACAGAGAGAGAGAGAGAGAGAGAGAGGGAGAGAGCATGAGCACGAGTTGGGGACCAGCAGAGGGAGAGGGAGAAGCAGACTCCCTGCTGAGCAGGGACCCCAATGTAGGGCGAGATCTTAGGACCCAGAGATCATAACCTGAACTGAAGGCAGATGCTTAACTGACTGAGCAACCTAGGCGCCCCTCAAATTTAGGTGTTTAATCCATTCTGAACTTATGTTTGTGCATGGTGTTAGAAAGTGGTCCAGTGTCATTCCTTTGCATGTAGCTGTCCAATTTTTCCAGCACCATTTGTTGAAGAGACTGTCTTTTTCCCACTGGATATTTTTGCCTCCTTTGTTATAGACTAATTGACCTTAAAGCACGAGTTTATTTCTGGACTTTCTATTCTTTTCCATAATCTATATGTCTATTTTTGTGCCAGTACCATACTGTTTTGATTACTACAATTTTGTAGTATATCTTGGAATCTGGTATTGTTGTACCTCTAGCTTTGATCTTCTTTTTTAAGACATCTGTGGCTATTCAGGGTCTTTTGTGTAGTCATACAAATTTTATTATTATTGTTTTAATTCTGTGAAAAATCCATTGTTATTTTGATAGAGATGGGATTAAGTATGCAGATTTCTTTGGGTAGTATGGACATTTAAACAGTATTGTTTCTTCAAATCCATGAGCATGGGATATCTTTCCATTTGTTTGTGTCATCTTCAATTTCTTTCATTGATATTTTATAGCTTTTGAAGTCCAAATCTTTCCCTTTCTTGGTTAAGTTTATTCCTTGGTATTAGAAACTTTTTTTAAAGATTTTATTTATTTGTCAGAGAGAATGAAAGAGAATGAGAGAGTGAGAGCAAGCAGAAGGTGCAGCAGGCATAGGGTGAATTAGGCTCCCTGCAGAGCAAGGAGTCGAATATGGGACTCATTCACACAACCCTGGGATCATGACCTGAGTCAAAGGCAGACACTTAACTGACTGAGCTACCCAGGCATCCCAGAAACTTTTTAAACATGATTTCATTTATTTATGAGAGGGAGAGAGAGAGAGAGGGTGTGGGGAGGAGCCGAGGGAGAGGGGCAAGCAAACTTCATGCTGAGCATGAATCCCTAGACGGGGCTCGATCTCAGGACCCTGAGATCATGACCTGAGCCCAAACCAAGAGTTAGACACTTAACCAGCTAAGCCACCCAGGCCCCTCACCACCCCAGGTATTTTATTATCATTTTTTTTGTGCAATTGTGGATGGGATTATTTTCTTAATTTCTCTTTCTGCTACTTCATTATTAGTATATAATAATGCAATAGATTTCTGTATATTAATTTTGTATCCTGTAATTATACTGAATTCATTTTTCATTTCTAATTTTGGGAGAGTCTTTAGGGTTTTCTCTGTAGAGTACCATGTCTTCTGTAAATAGTCAAAGTTTTGTTTTTTCTTACCAATTTGGGTAACTTTTGTTTCTTTTTCTTTTTCTTTTTTTTACTTTTTTCAAAATTATTTTTTATTTTTTAGTATTTACTTAAAATTGTTTATTTTTCTTGTTTGATTGCCATGGTTAGAACTTCTAGTACTATGTTGAATAAAAGTGCTGAGAATGGACATCCTTGTCTTGTTACTGATCTTAGAGGCATAGTCCTCAGTTTTTTATCACTGAGTATGTTAGTTGTGGCTTTTTCATATATGGCCTTTTGAGATAAGTTCCCTGTAAACCTACTTTTTTGAGGGTTTTTTTTTCATGAATAGATGTTGTATTTTGTCAAATGCTTTTTCTGCATCTGTTGAGAGGATCATACAGTTTTTAACCTTTCTCTTGTTAATGTGATGTATCATGTTTATTGGTTTGCAAAAATGAACCACCCTTGCATCCTAAAATAAATCCCACTTGATCTTACTTTAATGATTTTTTAAATGTATTGTTGGATTCAGTTTACTAATATTTTATTAAGGATTTTTACACCTATGTTAATCAGAGATATGGCCTGTAGTTTTCTTTATTTGTAGTTTCTTTATCTAGTTTTGGTGTCAGGGTAATGCTGGCATCATAGAATGCATTTGGACTCTTTCCTTCAAGAGGGTAGACTTCTGTATGCTTTGTTCATTAATGTAGCCTGAGCACAAAGGATGGTGACTAGCTCAACGAATATTTGTTAAATGAATGAGTCCAAATATTCAAACTTAGACTCTGCTGTTATTTAACTTATTTTACATTCATTACCAGGTGAATATTTTTTAATGCCAGTTTTATTGCTGCTTTTCTGATTAGAAATTCCATCTAGTATACTTTGTCTCTTTTGTGTAGCTTTCAAGATTGCCCATTATCCTGTCCTAAGAGGTCTTAAAAAGTGAATCAATGTTTTGTATGAGTGAGCACCCTGGAGTTAAGTAGTCTGAATTTGATTATGGTTTCTTAATTTGCTAATTGGAACAGTTATTTAGTTTTTCTGTGCCTTGATTTCTACATTTGTAAAATGAAGATAATGATAATTGGATTGATTTTAGGGTGAAATGATTTAGTGGATCTTAAGCACTCAGACAGTGCCCAGTCTTTAATAAATGCTCAATATGAATTATTTATTATTATTACCTGTTAATCTCTACATTTCAAAATATTTTTTTATGCAGAAGTCTGGTATCCAAATATTTAAAACAACATATCCCATTTTTCAAACAAAATTTTATGTATAATCCCAATAAATTTACAAAATATAAAGTCGGTGGTACTTTGACTATTTATACCCTCCCCTCTTTGATAAACCTGTAAGTCTCCTTGACACAATCCCCAAATTCCAAGTACTCTTATTTAAAATTATTGGTCTAAGTAACTCTTGAAAGTTTGAGTAAATCATATCTAAAACCATCAGATTGTAAAGACAGCAGGTATTTTAGTTATTCATCTACTTATTTGCCTGTCTCAAGTGAGGTTATTCTAGCACAAGGGAGTTATGTGTGTGTGTGTGTGTATATACATATATATATATATATATGTATATATATATGTATATATATATATATATATATAAAATCCTTAACTGGAAATTTTTAAGAAAAAATTAATTGGAATCATTAAATGAAAGATGTGATCTAAAACTATCCTGTCTTATTCTTGGAATCCCCAAATCATCAAATGACCATCTGACTAAGAGTCATGTACTCTTAAAAGTATGGAGGTTAACAAATTCATGAGCTATTTTAGTGCCTTTATTTTACAAATGAGAAGGATATGGGTTTGCTGAGCTAAACAATTTATCAAAAATAAACGATTAAATATTAGATATTAAGAAGTATTAAAATTTTGGTTCCCAATCTAATATCCAACATTTGGCATATTAATCCTATAGTCCCAAATCAAAACATTTTTTTCCTGTGTCCCAAAAGGAACATACTGTTGTTTTGGAATCCAGATGACATAACAACTTAAAAACAACATAAAAGACAACTTTATTTTTTAAAATTTTTGTTCCAATTTAATTTGATTTTCATTTGTTTTTTGTTTCAGGTTTTTATTTAAATTCTAGTTAGTTAACACATGGTATAATACTGGTTTCAGAAATAGAATTTTGTGATTCATCAGTTACATATAACACCCAGTGCATATCACAATAAGGGCCCTCCTTAATCCCCATCACCTATTTAGCCCATCTGCTGCCCACTTTCCCTCCATCAACCCTCAGTTTGTTCTCTATAGTTAAGAATCATTATGGTTTGCCTCCCTCTATTTCCCTTCCCTTATGTCCATCTGATTTCACATATGAGTGAAATCATGTGGTATTTGTTTTTCTCTAACTTATTTCTTCTAGCATAACACACTGCAGTTTCATCCACATCATTGCAAATGGCAAGAGTTTATTCTTTTTGATGGCTAAGTAATATTCCTGTGTGTGTGTGTGTGTGTGTGTGTGTGTGTGTGTGTGTGTACTTTATCCATTCATCAGTTGATGGACATTTGGTCTCTTTCCATAATTTGGCTATTATTGATAGTGCTGCTGTAAACATTGGGGTGCATGTGCCCCTTCCAATTGGTATTTTTGTATCAATTGGATAAATACCCAGTAGTACAATTGCTGGATTGTAGGGTAGTTTTATTTTTAACTTTTGGAGGAAACTCCATACTATTTTCCAGAGTGGCTGTACCAGTTTGCATTCCCACAAACAGTGTAAAAGGGTACCCCTTTCTCTTCATCCTCACCAGCATCTATTGTTTTCTGAGTTAATTTTAGCCATTCTGACAGGTGTGAGGTAGTATCTCACTGTGTTTTGAATTGTATTTTCCTGATGATGGGTGATGTTGAGCATTTTCCCATATGTCTGTTAGCCATTTGTATGTATTCTTTGCAGAAATTTCTGTTCATGTCTTCTTCCCATCTCTTGACTAGACTTTTTGTTTTATGGGTGTTGAGTTTGAGAAGTTCTTTATAGATTTTGGGTACTTTGGCCCTGTATCTGATATGTTATTTGCAACTATCTTCTCCCATTCCATAGGTTGCCTTTTAGTTGTGTTGATTGTTTCCTTCGCCGTGTAGAAACTTTTTATCTTGATGAAATCTCAATAGTTTATTTTTGCTTTTGCTTCCTTTACCTCTAGAAACCTGTCTACTAAAACGCTGCTATGGCTGAGATCAGAGAGGTTGCTGCCTTTGTTCTCCAGGATTCTGATGGATTCCTGTCTCACATTTAGGTCTTTCATTCATTTTGCATTTATATTTGTGTATGGTATAATAAAGTGGTCCAGTTTAATTCCTTTATTTTTTTGCGGAATTTTTTGTTCAAATATTCTTTATTTTATTTTTTTATAATTCATCAGTTGTGTATAATACCCAGTGCTCATCATGTCATGTACCCTCCTTAATGCCTATCACCCAATTACTCCATCACCCCACCGACCTCCCTTCCAGCAACCCTCAGTTTGTTTCCTACAGTTACGAGTCTCTCATGGTTTTTCTCCCTCTCTGGTGACTTCCCTTTCAGTTTTCCTTCCCTTCCCCTATGATCCTCTGTGAATAATCCTTTGAATGTACTGTTGGACTCGATTTGTTGAGAAATTTTGCTTGTTGAGAAATTTGCATCCATGTTCATAGGGATATTGGCCTGTAGGTCTCCTTTTTAGTGGGGTCTTTGTCTGGTTTTGGAATCAAGGTAATGCTGGCCTTATAGAATGAGTTTGGAAGTTTCCTTCCATTTCTGTTTTTTGGAACATCTTTGGAACAATAGGTATTAATTCTTCTTTAAATGTTTAGTAGAATTCTCCTGGGAAGCCATCTGGCCCTAGACTCTTATTTGTTGGGAGTTTTTGATTACTGATTTAATTTCTTTGCTGGTTTTGGATCTGCTCAGGTTTTCTATTTCTTCCTGTTTCAGTTTTGGTCATTTATATGTTTCTAGGAATTTACCCATTTCTCCCAGATGGCCCAATTTGTTGGCATATGATTGCTGATACTTTTCTCTTATAATTTTGTTTCTTTGGTGTTGGTTGGGATCTCACCTCTTACATTTGTGATTTATTTGGATTCTTTCTTTAAAAAAAAGATTTTGTTTTATTATTTATTTGTCAGAGAGAGAGAGAGAGAGAGAGAGAGAGAGCATGAGCACAAGCAGGGGGATCAGCAGGCAGAGGGAGAAGCAGGATCCCTGCTTAGCAAGGATCCCAGTGTGGGACTTGATCCCAGGACCCTGAGATCATGACCTGAGCTGAAGGCAGATGCTTAACCAACTGAGATACCCAGGTGCCCCATTTCTTTTTTCTTTTTGGTAAGTCTGGCTAGGGGTTTATCAATCTTGTTAATTCTTTCAAAGAATGAGCTCTTAGTTTCATTGATCTGTTTTTTTTGATCAGTTGTTTTTTTGATTTCTATATCATTTATTTCTGCTCTAATCTTTATAATTTCCCTTCTTCTGCTAGGTTTAGGCTTTATTTGCTGTTATTTTTCCAGCTCATTTAGGTCTAAGTTGAGGTTGTATATTTGAGATTTTTCTTACTTCTTGATGTAGGCCTCTGTTGCTATATACTTACCTCTTATGACACCTTTGCTGTGTCCCAAAGGTTTTGGACTGTCATGTTTTCATTTTCACTTGTTTCCATGTATTTTTTAATTTCCTCTTTAATTTCCTCATTAACCCATTCTTTGTTTAGTAGGATGTTCTTTTTTACTTACCCTCTTAATTCTTAAAAGATTTTATTTATTTATTTGACAGAGAGAGACACAGTGAGAGAGCAAACACAAGCAGGGGGAGTGGGAGAGGGAGAAGTAGGCCTCCCACCAAGCAGGGAGCCTGATGCAGGGCTTGATCCCGGGACTCAGGGATCATGACCTGAGCGGAAGGCAGATGCCTAACGACTGACCCACCCAGGCACCCCTAGTAGGATATTCTTTAAACTTGATTTATTTGTGGTCTTTCCAAAGTTTTTCTTGTAGTTGACTTCAAGTTTCATGGTTTTGTGGTCTGAAATATCCATGGTAAGATCTCTGCCTTTTTGTACAGGTTGAGACCTGATTTGTGACCCAGTATGTCATCTTTTCTGGAGAATGTTCCATGTGCATTTGAAAAGAATGTGTGTTCTGCTGCTTTTGGGTGAAATGCTCTGAATATAGCTGTTGAGTCCATCTGGTCCAGTGCGTCATTCAAAGCCATCATTTCCTTGTTGATTTTCTGCTTTGATGATCTGTCCATTGCTGTGAGTGGGGTGTTAAATTCCCTTGCTTTTATTGTATTATTCAAAATTCCAAATCTTAAAGGACCTGGCAAGGTATGGACCTGCTCTCCTTCCCCAGAGGAGGGCCTTGCAGTGCTGTGCCTGGTGCCATTCTGTCCCAGAAAAGGAGTCACAGATTCCTGCAAGTGCCTGGAGCCTATGGTGAAGCACAGTGAAATGCTGTGACCAGGTTATCTGCCCTTTGCATGTGCCTCTGTCATCTCCTGTTGAATGGCCACTCAGTGGCACCCACCAAGTTCCTTGTCCTTGGAGAGACAATATTCACTCTTCCAAATGTACTCCAGGAAGGGGAACATTCTCTCCCAGTGTGACCCAGGGGATCCCCACACCATGCTGTCTGCCATCCACTCCCAAGCCTTCATTCTTCCTCTTCCCATGAGCACCACTGCCTACCTGGCTTAACTACAGTGAATAGTGCAGATTTCTAAAACCTCAGAATTTGAGCTCCACTGTTTGCAGAAAAACTTGCCATAGTCAGTTCCACTTGATTCTCTAGTCATTGGTCTTGGGTAAGTGTTTCTCTTGCCCCAAACTTACATGCTGATCTCACCACTGTCCCCCACCCCACCCCGTCTTCTCTCTTTAAAAGGGGCTCCTACCCCCTCTGTGTCCCTGTGGCTTTTCTCTCCCCCAGTTCATGTCTCTAAACCTCACAGCTGCCCAATTCTCTCCTTCTAATTGTATAGATTGTTCTCTTCATCTTAAGATCTATTTTCTAGTTTTTCAAAATGTTTTGATGTTGATCCAGTTGTGTTCAAGGGCAAGACAAGTTTAGCATCTCCCTACTACTCTGCCATCTCAACTCCTCCTGTGTATACTACATTTTCTTTATCCATTTATCTATTAATGGATATTTAGGTTGTTTCCATATCAGGCTATTGTGAATAATGGTTCAATGAATGCATAAGTGCAGATATCTCTTTGAGATCTTGATTTTAAATATTTAAAATATACTCAGGATTGGGATGCTGGATTGTGTGGCAATTCTATTTTTAATTTTTTGAAGATACTCCATACCATTTCCATAGCAGCTGCACCACTTTGCACTCCCACCAACAATGCACAAGAGTTCTAGTTTCTTGACATCCTCATCAGTTTCTTATCTTTTTTATTATAATAACCATTCTAACATGTTTGTGATGACATCTCATAGTGGTTTAGATTTACATTTCCTTGATGATTAGTGAGCTTGAGCACTTTTTAAATGTATCTGTTGGCCATTTGTGTGTCTGGAGAAACATCTATTCAAGTCCTTTGCCCATTTCAAAATCAGGCTATTGTTTTTTGGCTATTAAGCCATAGGAATTCCTTATATATTTTGAATTTATAATTTGTATAGGTTGCCTTTCCATTCTTTTTTTTTTTCATTGCTGTGTGGAAGGTTTTCAGTTTGTTATAGTTCCACTCATCTATTTTTGCCTTTGTTGCCTGTGCTTATGGCGTCATATCCAAGAATTCATGCCAAGATGAATGCCAAGGAGATTTCCCCCATGTTTTCTTCTAGGAAAACCTATAGATTTTAGGTCTTATGTTTTCTTTAATTCATTTTGAGTTTATTACTGTGTATGATGCCAGAAAGGGTCCCATTTTATTTTTTCACATGTAGATATCCCATTTTTCCCAATACCATCTGTGAATTCTGAGAAAGATAGCCATCTTGCTGAAGGTATCCACTTTCTGATTTCAAAATATATTACAGAGTTACAGTATTCAAAACAGTATGGTACTGGCAAAAAATAGATTATTATTGAAGTCTTCTGTGATGATGTAGTGTCCATTAATGACCTCACTAGGGAAAATCACAAAGACCTGACATACATATCGGAGAGTGGAACAGAATAGAAAATCCAGAAATAAACCCACACATACATAGGCAATTAATCTTTGAATATAAAATGGAGAAAGGATAATCTCCCACTGCCTTTAGAAGCAACCATGCTGCCCTACAGATTTGGAGTACTCGAGACCTTCATACTTTTTAAGTGAGTTACTGCTCAATTTTCTCTAGTCAGTTCATTAATGAATAGTAAATCGCAGGAGACTCCAAGGATAATTTTTTTGAATTACTTTCTCATTTTTTGCTATGGGATACTTGAGTCTTACTCTGTATTGCCAAAGGAAGATTTATTGCCTTCAGTGCCAAATAGACTAGATACATGATGGCAGTTTTCCCTATTTCCTCAATGCTATGTTGTCTCTGATCTCTCCTGGTATTAATTTTTATATTGGAGCAACCATGACTTATTCTGGCTTAAGTAGGAAAAAAAACTGTTAAAAATATATTGGGCAGTTTATGGAATTTTTGGAAGAGTTCAAGAACCAGGATTACAATTTAAAATCTTAACATTATGCCCAGGATTCACACTGTATAATTGGAAGCAGCCTGCTGCTAGATTTGCTGGGCAGAGATACTGCAGCTGGAACTACAAATGTCAGTGATATCGGATGCTAAATACCATTATATGAATCACAAATAAGCTTCTTCTGGATGCTGAAAGTAGTTTCTGCTTCCCATTTCTGGAATAGATTCTAACCAGTGTATTCTCTTTGCAAATAGCTTCCAGTCCAGTCTCAAGTAGATATAAATGGTGGAGGCAAGGTCATATGCTACCCCATAGCTTTAAAGAATGCTCAGAGATCAGGTAGCTGGCATTTTAAGTCTCTATGAGAGACAGGTTCTTCCTCATTAGATGCAGATTTCCATAACTTATATATGGTATTCACATGCTGGCTGAAAAAAACAAGGATTGAGAACTATTAATTAGAGCTTATTCATGAATAACTCCCATATAAGTCATTGTTTTCTCTGTAATATTTTATTTTATTTTAAAATTTTTTAAAGATTTTATTTATTTGACAGACAGAGATCACAAGTAGGCAGAGAGGCAGGCAGAGAGAGGAAGGGAAGCAGGATCTCCACTGAGCAGAGAGCCCAATGTGGGGCTCGATCCCAGGACCCTGAGATCATGACCTGAGCCGAAGGCAGAGGCTTTAACCCACTGAGCCACCCAGGTGCCCTTCTCTGTAATATTTTAGAAACAATAGTAAGGAAGTTATATATGTGTAATGCGAATGTGTGTAGTTTTATAATTTTTGGCTTTATATGAAGTGGGCCTTTGATTTTTACTGTTACTGCTTTAAATTCAGAATGGGGATTTTTTGAGATGTAAAGAGGAGAATGAAAACATTTTTTTTTTCTGAATTAAACTAAATGAAACATGAACATGAAAATTAACATCTTCTCTGATGCAGGAATTTCAAAATCATACTTCTTGATCAATGGTGTAGTCAGTTCTTGGCTTTATTAGTTATTAATGGAAAATATGTATTCTAGACACTACTGCAAGTAAATATTTCAGAATATGTACAGCTATTCCTGGTAGAGCAAAATTTGTTTTATAATGTGTAAGAACAGATTTTTTTTTCCAGCAAAGCTTCTTATTGTGTATTCTCACATATTATAATCAGTATTTAGTTAGTGTTAAGTGGAATCCCTGGGTTAGAATAGTAATTTGTTACAGAGTTGGTGGTAAGAAAATTATTATTCTTTTTTTTTAGTATAGTATTCTAATTAATTTTTTTTAAAAGATTTTATTCATTTACTTGACAGAGAGAGAGGGAGAAGTAGACAGAGGGAGAGGGAGAAGCAGGCTCCCTATTGAGCAGGGAGCCTGACACAGGGCTTGATTCCAGGACCCCATAGGGCTCAATCCCAGGACCCTGGGATCACGATTGCAGCCAAAGGCAGACACTTAACCTACCGAGCCACCCAGGAGCCCCAGTATTCTAATTTATATGGAAGATATTTTTGAGGGACTGCTCATTTGGCTAATAAGTGAGTTAATTAAAAACAGGAAATTTGGGGTACCTGGCTGGCTCAGTTGATAGAGCATGTGACTCGACCTCGGGGTTCTGAGTTCAAGCCCCACACTGGGTATGGAGCCTAAACCTAAAACAAAAACAAAACCAAAAACAAAAAAACAGAAGAAATTTATGAAGAGTGGTACCATGGTATCTTTAGTATCGGATGTAAATTCAAATTATTAATGATAATTTTCAAGAACCTACCACATCTAGGTGTATGGCTTTTACATTTTCTCTGGGAAGTCAATTTTCATCATTTAAAAAATAAATTTAAAAAACACTTAATGAAGTTTTTTTTAATTAAAGATTTTATTTATTTAGGAGAGAGTGAGAGTGTGAGAGAGAGAGGGTGCATGAGCAGGTTGAGGGACAGAGGGAGAAGCAGACATTCAGCTGAGCAGGGAGCCTGATGCGCAGCTCAGTCCTGGGACTCCAGGGTCATGACCTGAGCTGAGGGCAGACGCTTAACCAATTGAGCCACCCAGGCATCCCCTTAACAAAGTTTTTAAGAGCAAAACAAATCTTAAGGGCCAGACTCCAAAAGACGAAAACCTTTCCAAGTAACTTAACTATGTTTCAGAAAAAAACTCAATAATATTTACAGAAAAAAAAATATTCATCACCACCATGAGGTAAAATTAATAATTTATGGCATCCAACCAAAGATTACCAGGGATGCAAAGAGACAGGAAAAGATGAGAATGATCACTTGAAAGTGACCCAGGACTGGGGCACCTGGGTGGCTCAGTCAGTTAAGTGTCTACCCTCAGCATCCAACCCTTCAGTTCACTGTCACTTTCAGAGAGCTTACAAGATGTATCGGTGTTATATAGTAGTAACCTAGAGAAAAAGTAGGAGGGGGGTTTTGCTAACAGTAGCTAAAGTGAGACATGGCTTCCACTTTGGGGGTCTTCTTGGGTGAAACAGGCAAGAATGAGGATGAACCATAAACTCTTCCTATGCTAAAGTCACAGAGTAAACCCTTCCCATACTATTAGAGACTACTGATACCAGAGGAACGAGATCAGGATCATATCCTGACAACCAATGAATAGCCAGTTATGCCATAATTTGAGAAGTAGAGTCTCCCCTTTTTCTTTTTTATTTATAAATTCAGGTTTGTAATCAAATGGAATAGGAATTTAGAGGAAAGAATGTGACTACTTGGTATTATTGCCTTGAACAGATATGCCCCAAATAATACAACAGCCTAACAATAATAGTACAAGAAGTGTCTGTATATTTACTTAAGTGAATTCTTTTTTTTTTTAAGTGAAAAAATATTTATCTACTTCAACTTTCCAGGGAGCTTGAAAATCTCTCAATATCATCTAATTCAGTTTCAAAGTCCACCTTGGATGATAAGTAGCAAGTTTGGCCACTTAGACAGCAGACCAAGGTCTAAAGGAGTAGATTGGGACTCAGATTCAGACTCTCAGCTCAGTACTCCTGCATACTGAGTATGTTGACATCATCTTCCCCACCTGACCGATTTAGCAAATAGGGAAAAGCCCTTCTGAATGGGGATTTTCTAATTTGTTGTGACCATGACTCACTTTGAAAGAAACCAATCAGTTTTCCCAGGCTTGGTGCTGAGCAAGTGGTGGAGCAAAAGCAAGCTGCCTTCTACTTGTTAGCCCAAGAATATGATCTGAATGTCCCTGCAGAGTTCAGCCAGTACCCCTGTGGGTAATTTTTCTCCATGGTGATGTTACTTCTCAAGTGTGACCAGCAGCCATTCTTGGAGATTGAGAACAAATCTCAGTATCAGGTGATCTGGCTTCTAGTCCCAGCCACAATACCTGGGTGACCTTGGACATGTTTACTTAATGTCTTTGCATTTTCATTTTCTCCTCTGAAAGGGAGGGAACATAACGCCTTTTAAGGATTAAATTATCTAAGACAAAAAGGTACTTCACACAGTTCCTAAATCATGCTTGTGGAGTTGGGATCTGAATATAGGGCCAGCATTAATCCCATGTAGTGATAGACCTAGGAAAATCTCCTAGTCCCCTGAATCTCCCTCATAGCTGGCCTGATTTCCACTGATACTTGGGGTGAGGAGGTGATTTTCAAGCTTTTTTTTAAAAAGATTTTTTTAATTTATTTGAGAGAGAGAGAGAGAGAGAGAGAGAATGAGCAAGGGCAGAGGGAGGGGAAGAAGCAGACTCCTCCCGAGCAAGGAGCCAACTCAGGATTCAGTCCTAGGACCCTGGGATCATGACCTGAGCTGAAGGCAGACACTGAACTGACTAAGCCACCCAGGTGCCCCTGTTTTCAAGATTTTAAATCAATTCTTTAAAATTAGAGGTAATTGAACAGGTTTTAGTTGAGACTGGAATGATGTTAAATCCCTTCATGGCAGTTACTGAAAAAAATTAAACGTTTAGTTCTTTTGCTTTATTAAGTTTGAATTTCCCAATCAAACCATGTATGATAATCTGGTCCTTTAGTGTTCATCTATTAATAGACACATAATCTGATACTAAACATGACATTGTGGCTATGTAAATTATTTTTAATGACATATATGGTATAACATGAGAGGATCCTCACCCAATTAATACTCCCCCATAATTTTATTTTAATGGAACACATAGTTTAGATGGAAAATAAAGCCTTGTGGACTTTAAAAAAGTATCTTTGGAAATGAATGATAACGGAACTGAAGGACTATTTAAAAGTTAGAGACTATGGGGCTTTGATTTACTTGAAACAGTCTTTAAATTGTGCTTCTGTTTAATAAACTGGCTTTAGACTTTGGAGAAAGGTCTATATATTCTACATTCTGTAGTTTAAGTGCTACCAAGAAACAGTGCCTGAATGGGTTTAGGTCTCAAAAGTTAAGACACAAGAGAAGTCAGATCACCACTATGATGGTAAATGTCCTCTACTAAAAACTTTTTTAGGGGCACCTGGGTGGCTCAGTGATTTAGGTGTCTGCCTTTGGCTCAGATCATGATCCCAGGGTCCTGGGATCAAGCCCCATGACAGGCTTCCTGCTCAGTGGGGAGTCTGCTTCCCTCTCTCCTCTCCCCTGCCCCTAGCTCCTGATCTCTCTCTCTCTCTCTCTCTCTCTCATTCTCAAATAAATAAAATCTTAAATTTTTAAAAAAATTCTGCTTTTCTCATTAGAATTCTACAGTGCATTATTATCACCTCCTCAAGGATAAGTGTGTATGGTTCTCTTTTATCTTTCCAATTTTATGCAGTAGACAAGATTTGCTTCCTTTTAACTTTCTTTCCTTTCTCATTTCCTCTAATTAGAAGAAACCCTAAAATTAATTGAGAAATTAGAAAGTTTCTGTTATCATAACATCAGATAAAGTCTATTAACATTTACAGGACAATTTTGATTGTAGATATTAACTGAGAGATCTAAAGATGTTTCTAGAGGACCTCTCCCATAGCCAGCCTACCTACATAACTAGCTTACTGATAAGAAAGATGAAAGGAACCTTTTGACTGATAGTCAAAATCTTGAAGGGTGGGAAGGGGACTAAAGAAACCAAGGTAATGGCAGAAGAGGAAGAAAGTTAGGGAGAACCTATAGAAATGCACATGTAAGTGAAAACCTGAATGAACTTGAAATGGAAACTTTATCTGTGCTGTTCACTATTCTCTAGGTGTTTTGTATTGTGAAGTAGGGTTTTCTTCTAGTAATAAACCGACTTTCATGCTCTCCCATACACTGAAATCTATGTAAATAAAGATTTGCATACTTCTGGCTTTGTCTAAGGTGGTTGTACTGTGGCAAAGCATATGTCAGTGCTTCCATCTAGAATAACATAAAAATCAGCCAGAAACTATTTCACCGTTCATCTAAACTATTTACCAGATTGTTGCTGAGGAAGAGGAGTCCTCACAGCTTCTGCAAATGATGTAATGAATACTTTTTTAAGCAGGAGGGTAATGTGAGAAAAGTAGTCATCTTGGCATGGAAGCACTGGCTGAGTGTAAAGTTTGTGAATGCACAGTTTAGCATGAATGCCCAGGATGATGCTTTCTTGTGAGTTTATTAGTTTCCCATAGGAAATTTTCACTAGATTATACTGGGCAAAGTATGAAACAGAAGGAAGTTAAGAGAAGATGGTTTGCGTATCTGCATTATCCAAAATCATGATAAAAGGGAAATTAGATTGTTTTCAAAGGAGAAGGAAAGGTCCCTGAAAGATATGGCAAAATTAGTAGGGGCTATGCAGTTGATTAAGTATTTGGTTCCAGGCACCTTGGAAATCTGGCTTGAAACTAGTGAAAAGAAAGAAACTAGTGCAAAGACAGTATCTGAGAAGGAGAATATGTTGTTTAGGAATTCATGATTCTCTGCCATTCTCAAGTAATTCATTGAATAATTAATAGGATGGGCAAGGGAAATTGAATAAAGAAGCTTTATAGAAACTGATACAAATTATATAGTGGGCAATATATATTATCGTTGATTTAAGAGGTTTTCAAGGGTAGTTTTGATTTTACTTAAGTAAAAATATATTTTCCACTGATTTAAGCATATAATCAAACATCAGGGCAAGATGTGACTGCTCTCTGTGAGCAGATTTGAATTTATAAAATCTCAGGTAATCTAGGAAGGATAGGAAAGTTTAAAGAGAAGTTATACATTATAACTAAAAAATTATCTTTTCCACAATCAGGGGTGGGAGCTGTTCAAAAGGAGAATTCTAATTATAGAACCCTAGAGTTTGTGGAGATTTTCAGTATGATTGAAGCAGCAAAGAATAGTGGTTTATGGTGCCATAGAAGGAAATCTAATATCATGATATCATAATATAAAAGTTAATAGGCCTATTCAATTGAGATGATGTTTTATTTTTTAAAGATTTTTGTTTTAAATTAATCTCTACACACAATGTGGGACTCAAACTTACAACCCTAAGATAAAAGGTCACATGCTCTACTGACTGAGTCAGCCAGGCACCCCAATATGATGTTTTAAAACACTGAGAAGGAACATTTGGGTGGCTCAGTCAGTTAAGCATCTGCTTTTGGCTCATGTCACGATCCCTGGGTTCTGGGATTTAGCCCTGTATAGCGCTCCCGCTCAGTGGGGAGTCTGCTTCTCCCTCTGCCTGCCACTCGCCCTGCTTGTGCTCTCTCTCTCAAATAAATAAGTTAAAATCTTTAGAAAAATAAGTAAAACCCTGAGAAAATTAGCTTGTGTGTGTATGTGTGTGTGTATTATAGGACATCAAAGAAGAAATTCATTAATTTACCATGTCCCAAATGCAGGATTCAGAAACTGGCATGGCATAGAGTTAGGGATTTTGTGTGTGTTTTAGATTTAAAGAAGGAATGAATACTATTTAATACCCATAGGAAGACTAAACCTAAGAATTCAAATTCTTTTTTTTTCCAGTGAAATTATTCTTTCTTATTTTCCTTTGAGAAAATGGCTCGGAACAACACTTAAGTAAAAACTCTTTACCAGTGATTAATAGAGAGAGTGGCTATTGATAGCAGTATTTGGAAGTAAGGGAGTATGTAAATAATAAAATTGGGTTTGGGAATTAAGGGCTCTGAAAAGCAAGAAAAATCACTGTTCTTAGGTCAAGATCACCTTAATGAAGTCAATTTGAAAATAACATGTAACAGGGGGGAGTTATGACACACTTCAGTGAATATGTACATCATATTCTTCATTGACAAGGGGAAAATGATTAGTTATCACATTAAGAAACTCATTTCTTACCAATCTTAAAGAACTAAAGATGTTTGGAGAGTTCAGATGGTATTATAATTGATTGATTCAAAATCACTCCTAGAGTAGAATAATTGAGCTGGCCTTCAGCATCTATTTGGTCTATTTTCTAGTGTGCTTTCTTAAACTGCAGAGGCTAGAAAGCTAAAAACAATCTCAGACACTCTTTAACTTGGGATCTTGGTATGAAAGAAGTTCCACAAAGTCATTGCATTCATGTGAGATTTGGAAGTTGAAAATTTGGAAAGGCAATAATCCTAGTAATTTAGCTGTTGCAGCTAATAAGTATCACTGCGGACACATAAGAATTCTTCTGTAGCAGAATTCTTGTGTGCTTTAGATCCCTAGGCACTAGGTATGATAGTTGTTCTGTTTGGTGAGTTTACATAAAAGGTGAATACAATATATATACATTGAATGAATAATTATGAAGCAAAAGTAAATGTTACCATCACAAAGGTCAAGAAATAGGATATTGCCGACAGTCAAGAATTCCCTCTATGCTTTACATCATCACAGAATTCTCTCTTAGCACAAGCAATAACCACTTATAAAACTTTTATGTTAATCCACTAATTGTTCTCCTTGTAGATTTACTACTTATATGTTCATTTCTATAATGCTGTTGATGAATATTTCTGTTATTTTCTTTTTTTTCAACTTTTTATTTAAATTCCAGTTATTTAACATATAGTGTAATATTAGTTTCAGGTGTAGAATCTAGTGATTCATCACTTACATAAAATACCCAGTGCTCATCACCAGTGCCCTCCTTAATCCCAATCACCTATTTAAATCATCCCCCCACCCATCTCCCCTCCAGTAGCCTTCAGTTTCTTCTCTGCAGTTGAAAGTCTGTTTCTTGGTTTGCTTCTCTCTCTTTTTTCCCTTTTACACATTTGTTTTGTTTCTTAAATTCTACATATGTGAGAAATCATATGGTATTTGTCTTTCTCTGACTTATTTCACTGTAGCATTATACTCTCTAGCTCCATCTATGTCCTTGCAAATGTCAAGATTTTGTTCTTTTTAATGGTTGGGTAATACTCCAACACACACACACACACACACACACACACACACACACACAACTTCTTTATCTAGTCATCAGCTCTTTCCATAATTTGGCTATTCTTGATAATACTCTTATAAAGGTGCATGTATCCCTTCAAATCAGTATTTTTTTTTTTATTCTTTGGGTAAATACCTAGTAGTACAAATGCTGGATCATGGGGTAGTTCTATTTTTAACTTTTGGAGGAACTTCCATACTATTTTCTAGAGTGGCAGCACCAGTTTGTCTTCCCATCAACAGTGTAGAAAGGGGTCCCCTTTCCACATCCTCATGAACACTTTTTGTTTCCTGTATTGTTAATTTTAGTCATTCTGACAGGTGTGAGGTATTTTTGATTGGTATTTACCTGATGATGTGTGATGGCTAGTGTCTTTCCTTGGGTCTGTTAGCCATCTGTATGTTTTCTTTGGAAAAATGTATGTTTATATCTTCTGCCCATTTTTAAACAGGGTTATTCATTTTTTGGGTCTTGAGTTGTATGAGTTCTTTATATATTTTAGATACCAACCCTTTATCAGATGTGTTATTTGCAAATACCTTTTCCCATCCCATAGGTTGCTTTTTGGTTTTGTTGATTGTTTCCTTTGCTGTGCAGAATGTGTTATTTTCAATTTGTGTTATTTTCAAATTTTGGTTGTCATGAACAGTGCTGCTATGTATATGTGTATCATCTGTCTATCTATCATCTATCCATTTATCTATCTAACTATCATCTATTTCATGGTACAGTACAGAGAACACATTTCTCCAAGGACTAGAATGCTGGGTTACAGGGAAGCTTCAGGTATGAAATGCTGGATCATAGGGAAAAAATACCTTTAAAACACAAGATAATAGAAGTGGTTGAATTAGTTTATACTTCAAACAATAGTGGTGAGTCTCTTATATTTAAATTCTTTAACATTAATTATTATCACTTATTTAAATATTTCTTATCTAATAGGTACATAGTGGTACCTCATTATGGTGTGAATTTTAGTTTTCATGATAATTGGTGAGATTACACCTTAAATACAGTTATCAACTTTAGGGATTTGCTGTTTTTCAGAGTATGTTGAAGTTTTTGCCCATTTTTTTCTATCAGGTTATCCAATTCCTCTTTTTGTTTTGTAAGTGTTCTTTTCATTTTTTTGGATGGTAGTCCTTTATTAGTTTTATACATAGCAACAATATTTTCAAAGTCTATAGCATGGCTTGTCTTTTTTTTTTTTAATTTTCAGCATAACAGAATTCATTGTTTTTTGCACCACACCCAGTGCTCCATGCAATATGTGCCCTCCTTAATACCCACCACTTGGCTCCCCCAACCTCCCACTCCCCGCCCCTTCAAAACCCTCAGATTGTTTTTCAGAGTCCACAGTCTCTCATGGTTCACCTCCTCTTCCAATTTCCCTCAACTCCCTTCTCTTCTCCATCTCCCTATGTCCTCCATGTTATTTGTTATGCTCCACAAATAAGTGAAACCATATGATAATTGACTCTCTCTGCTTGACTTACTTCACTCAGCATAATCTCTTCCAGTCCCATCCATGTTGCTACAAAAGTTGGGTATTCATCCTTTCTGATGGAGGCATAAACTCCATAGTGTATATGGACCACATCTTCCTTATCCATTCATCCGTTGAAGGGAATCTTGGTTCTTTCCACAGTTTGGCGACCATGGCCATTGCTGCTATAAACATTGGGGTCCAGATGGCCCTTCTTTTCACTACATCTGTATCTTTGGGGTAAATACCCAGTAGTGCAATTGCAGGGTCACAGGGAAGCTCTATTTTTTTAATCATTTTTTAAAATTTATTTTCAACATAACAGTATTCATTGTTTTTGTACCACACCCAGTGCTCCATACACTCCGTGCCCTCTCTAATACCCACCACCTGGTTCCCCCAACCTCCCACCCCCACCTCTTCAAACCCTTCAGATTGTTTTTCAGAGTCCACAGTCTCTCATTGTTCACCTCCCCTTCCAATTTCCCCCAACTCCCTTCTCCTAACTCCCCATGTCCTCCATGCTATTTGTTATGTTCCACAAATAAGTGAAACCATATGATAATTGACTCTCTCTGCTTGACTTATTTCACTCAGCATAATCTCTTCCAGTCCCATCCATGTTGCTACAAAAGTTGGGTATTCATCCTTTCTGATGGAAGCATAATACTCCATAGTGTATATGGACCACATCTTCCTTATCCATTCGTCCGTTGAAGGGCATCTTGGTTCTTTCCACAGTTTGGCAACCGTGGCCATTGCTGCTATAAACATTGGGGTCCAGATGGCCCTTCTTTTCACTACATCTGTATCTTTGGGGTAAATACCCACTAGTGCAATGGCAGGGTCATAGGGAAGCTCTATTTTTAATTTCTTGAGGAATCTCCACACTGTTTTCCAGAGTGGCTGCACCAACTTGCATTCCCACCAACAGTGTAAGAGGGTTCCCCTTTCTCCACATCCTCTCCAACACACGTTGTTTCCTGTCTTGCTAATTTTGGCCATTCTAGCTGGTGTAAGGTGGCATCTCAATGTGGTTTTAATTTGAATCTCTCTGATGGCTAGTGATGATGAACATTTTTTCATGTGTCTGATAGCCATTTGTATGTCTTCATTGGAGAAGTGTCTGTTCATATCTTCTGCCCATTTTTGATAAGATTATCTGTTTTGTGTGTGTTGAGTTTGAGAAGTTCTTTGTAGATCCTGGATATCAACCTTTTGTCTGTACTGTCATTTGCAAATACCTTCTCCCATTCCTTGGGTTGCCACTTTGTTTTGTTGACTGTTTCCTTTGCTGTGCAGAGGCTTTTGATCTTGATGAAGTCCCAAAAGTTCATTTTCACTTTTGTTTCCTTTGCCTTTGGAGACATATCTTGAAAGAAGTTGCTGTGGCTGATATCGACGAGGTTACTGCCTATGTTCTCCTCTAGGATTCTGATGCATTCCTGTCTCATGTTGAGGTCTTTTATCCATTTCGAGTTTATCTTTGTGTACGGTGTAAGAGAATGGTCGAGTTTCATTCTTTTACATATAGCTGTCCAATTTTTGCATGGCTTGTCTTTTAATTATGTTTTCTTTTGGTGGAAAATATTCCTTAATTTAATATGGGTAAATACATCAATCTTTTCTTTTAAAGCTTATACTTTCTCTATGCTAAAAATACTTCCTAATTTGTGGCAAAAAGATATCTGCATATATTGTCTTTTAAAATATATTTGAGCATTCCACATTTAGGTCACTAATACATTTGGAAATAGTTTTGTTTATGGTATGATCCGATTTTAATTATTTTCCATATGGATACCCTATTGCCCAGCATCTTTTAATTGAAAGTTTACTTCTTTGTTGATCCATTGTGCTACCTTTGCCATACAAAGTGTGGCAAGTGTGTGTGTGTGTGTGTGTGTGTGTGTGTATACACGTACCTATATATTATATGATTTTATTTTAATATATGTTTTGGTCTGTTTTTTGGGTCTCTATACTTTTTATCCATTCATTGGTCTCTATATTAGTACTGTACCTTCTTATTTACTCTAGCTTTATAAGCTTTATAAGAAATTTAAATATTCAGTAGAATGAGTCCGCCCACATTTATCGTATTCTTCAAGTGTGTGGTGGTTTTTCTTGGGCTTTTGTAGTTCTGTATAAATTTTTGAAGATGTTCTTCAGGTCCACAACAAAATCTTTGGTGTTTTTACTTAGATTTTGCTTACTCTGTAAATTAAATTTTAGAGAATTAACATCTTTTCAGTATTAAGGCATCCAATTTATTTTTTTAATTTTTTAATTTTTTATTGTTTTTAAGATTTTATTTCTTTATTTGACAGAGAGAGAGAGAGATCACAAGTAGGCAGAGAGGCAGTCAGAGAGAGAGGGGGAAGCAGGCTCCCTGCTGAGCAGAGAGCCCAGTGCAGGGCTGGATCCCAGGACCCTGAGATCACGATTTGAGCCAAAGGCAGAGGCTTTAACCCACTGAGCCACCCAGGTGCCCCAAGGCATCCAATTTATAAACATAGAATATATCTCTATTCATTTTTTATTTCTTCAGGGTATTTGAGAAAGTATTATAATATTGTCTGTAGAGAAAGACTGCACATCGTATTAGATTTATTACTACTTCAGCTTTTTGCGCTATCTGAAAGGATTTATCTCTCTCTTTTTAAAAAGATTTTATTTATTTATTTGACAGAGAGATCACAAGTAGGCAGAGAGGCAGGGAGAGAGTGAGAGGGAAACAGGCTCTCCGCTGAGCAGAGAGCCTGATGTGGGGCTTGATCCCAGGACCCTGAGATCATGACCTGAGCCAAAGGCAGAGGCTTTAACCCAGTGAGCCACCCAGGCGCCCCAGGATTTATCTCTTTTTAATATAATTTTCTGTTTGTTGCTATTATATAAAAATACAATTTATTTTTACTGATTTTTATTTAGAAATCCTATTAAACTCTCTTATAAATTCTAGCAATTTCCTGTATATTATTTTGTATTTTTCTTTACACAACAATATTATATATGAATAACAGAAGCTGTGTTTTTTCCTTTCTAATCCATAGGCATTTTGATAATTCTATTTCTTGATTTCTGTCCTGGCTAAGATCTCCAGTGTAATAATGGATAGAAGTGGTAACAAAAGGTCCTGTTCTTGTACCTGATCTTAAAATTAAATCATTAATTATCTCAACATTATCTATTATGTTACTATATAATATAGCTCCTTTTCAATTAATAATTTCTACTTCTACTTTGATAAGATTTGCTGAGTTTTTTTTTTAATTTTTAAGTATTTTAATTCCATCTAGTTAATTTACAGTGTAATATTAGTTTCAGGTGTACAATAGTGATTTAACACTTCCATATATCACCCAGTGCTTACTGCAAGTACACTCCCTAATTCCTATCACCTGTTTCATCTACTCCCCCACCCACCTCCCTTCTGGTAACCACCAGTTGTGCTCTGGAGTTGAGAGTCTGTTTCTGGACTTGTCTCTTATTTTTTCCCCTTTGCTTGTTTTGTTTCTTAAATTCCATGTATGAGTGGACAGCAACATGTGAAAGAAAGAAAGCTGGACCACTTTCTTACACCACACACAAAAATAAATTCAAAATGACTTAAAGATCTATGTGTGAGTCCTGAAACCATAAATATCCGATAAGAGAGCACAGGCAGTAACTTCTTTGACATGGGCCGTAACAGCTTCTTTCTAGATATGTCTCCTGAGGCAAGGGAAACAGAAGCAAAAATGAACTATTGAGACAACATCAAAATAAAAAGCTTCTGCACAGCAAAGGAAAGAATCAACCTGCTGAAGGTTTTTTTTAAAACCATGAATGACTGTTGAAATTACAAGAGACTTTTTATTTAATTTTTTGTAAGGTTAATTTTATTAATTTTGTTGTGCAAAATAACTTGGCTTGTGTGACATAAACTTAGCTTTTCATGCTGGGTTCAGTTTGGTTATATCAGTTTTATCATCTAGTTTCCAGGTTAAGAATGCTTCTAATTATGTTTTCTTATAATGTTCTTTCTTGTCTTGAAATGAAGAAAATAATTCAGTACTGTTCCCCCTTTCTCTAGTCTGAGAAGAGTTTATGTAGGATTGAAACTCTTTCTTTACAGAATGTTTATGAGAACACCTAGTGAAATTCTTTTGGATTTCAACTCTCTTTATGGTAAAAGAAGTGAATATTGATTTAATTTCTATAATGTATATGTGTATCTATACATACCTATTTTTTCATTGAATCTGTTTTGATGTTTTATTTTTCTAGAGGATTGTGATTTTTCTAAAATTTAAAATTTATTTAAAAAATTTTTCTGGGGGTACCTCTAAATCAATACCTGCAGTCCGTATTTCTATATGTATACTTGAAAGGAAACATATTAAAAATTAATGAACTAAGTTTTTAACACAAGACTTAAATAAATTGGGGCATGGAAGAAGGAATAATTAATAAAACATAGGAAAACAGGAAATAAACAATAGGGAGTATTAACAATCTCCAACTTGCAAGATGCCTCACGCTTACCTATTTAAAAACTTAGTACAGGAGAATGATCAAGGCAGTATGGTACTGACAAAGTATAGACCATATGTCTTTTTTAAAATAAAGATTTTATTTGTTTATTTGACAGAGAGAGAGATCACAAGTAGGCAGAGAGAGAGAAGGGGAAGCAGGCTCCCTGCTGAGCAGAGAGCCTAATGCAGGGCTCAATCCCAGGACCCTGAGACTGTGACCTGAGCTGAAGGCAGAGGCTTAACCCACTGACCCACCCAGGAGCCCCGAAAACCATATATCTATGGTCAACTGATTTCTCTTAAGTGTGCCAATGCCATTCAGTGATGGAAAGAAAAATCTTAACAGCAAATAGTGCTGGGACAACTGGATAACCCCAGGTAAAAGAGTAAATTTGTACCATTGTTTTACACCAAAACCAAAAATTAACTCAAAATGGATTATAGACTTAAATGTTAGAGCTAAAATATAAAACTCTTAGAATAAAACATAGGAGTAAATCCTCATGACTTTAGATTTGGGAAAGGATTCTTAGATAGGATACAAAAAGTATGAGCAACAAAATAAAAAAAAATATGGACTTCATCAACATTAAAAATGTTTTTGCTTTAAAGGACACCATGAAAGGACAACCTCCAAAATGGGAGAAAATATTTACAAATCATATATTTGATAAGAGACATATCCAAATTTATAAAGATCTCTTATAACTCAATAATAAAAAGAAAAGTAACCTATTAAAAATGGACAAAGGATATGAATAGATGATTCTCCAAGAAAGATATAGAAAATGGAAAATAAGCACATGAAAAAATGCTCTGTATCATTTGTCATCAGGGAAATGCATATCAAAATCACAATGAAATATCATTTTACATGTTCTAAGATAGCTAGAATCAAAAGGTCAGTTAACAAAAAGTGTTAGTGTGGATAAGGAGGAATTAGAAGTCTCGTACTGCCTAAGGGAATGTAGAATAGTATAGCTAGCTGCTTTAAAAACCATCTGGTGGCTTTTCTAACGATTAAACATAAAATTGACCCAGAAATTGCACTCAAAGAGAAATGAAAACATACATACACACACCAACTTGCACAAGAATGCTAATAGCAGGGCACCTGGGAGGCTTAGTTGAGTGTCTGCCTCTTGATGTCACCTCAAGGCATGACCTCAGGTTTGTGAGATTGAGCACCACATCAGGCTCCATGCTCAGTAGGGAGTCTACTTGAGATTCTCTCTCTCTCTCTCCTTCTTTGCCCCTCCCCCACTCTCTCTCTAAGTAAATTAATTAAAAAATAAATTATTTAAAAAATAACAATAACAACATTTTTCATAATAGCCAGCAGGTGAAAACAACCCAAATGCCCATAAACTGGTGAATGGATTAACAAAGGTGGTATGTCCATACAGTGAAGTATTACTTGGCCATAGAAAGATATCAAGTACTGATACATCCTACTACATAGATGTGCCTTCAAAGCATTATGCTACATAGCAGAAACATCCAAAACTCCTTGTCCGTCACACTATTCTTGCTATGATTTCTCATGAGATCTTTCTCTTTTAAAATTATGAGAAATAATTTAACCATAGCCACTTTAATTCTTCCATAGATAGTTTGCTATTTTATTCTGTTGCTCTTTGCTACTGGCCTGAGAGCTTCCTCTTCAACAAAGAACTGTCTCAGTACCCCATGAAAGGGACTATGCTAGGTACTTTTGGGTGTAGGTTTCTGATGATATCACATAATCAACTTTGAGACTCCAGCAGTTGCATTTTAAAACTCTAGCAGAAAAGCCGGTGGATTTAAGAGAATACAAACCCAAGATAGACTAGAGTGATAATTACCTACATTAAACTGAATGATTTGATGAAAACAAAACAAAACAAAAAACCAAAGCATTATGCTAAATCAAAGTCAGTTACAAAAGACCTCTAAGACCCCATCTCCTAATACAATCGCACTGAAGGTTAGGATATCAATATACAAAATTTGGGGGGACACATTCATTCCAAAACAATTTTATTCTCACTTTGTGGAACTTTCCTCCCATTTACTCTCTTCTAGCCACTTGAATTTTCTGTCAGTTCTTAGAACATGAGGCCTTTTTTTTTAAATTAAATTTTATTTTTTTGGTGTTTCAAGATTCATTATTTACGCACCACACCCAATATCTCAACCTTATTCTTGCCTCAGGACATTTGCAGTTGTTATTTTCCCTGCCTGGATTGTTCTTCATATATATCTCTATATGGCTGGATCCTACTTATTCAATTTTAGTTCAAAAATACATTCCTTGTAGAGATCTTTCCTGATCATATTATCTATAGGGTAACTATCCTCTTCCCCTGATCTGTGCCACTGTATTGTGCACATTCTCTTTTTTTTTTTAGATTTGTGACTCATCATTATCTAACTTTCATTTAATTTACTCATTTATCCTCCCTTTATCCAAACTAGACAATGTACAGTAAATTCCATGAGAACAGGGATCTTGTCTGTATTGTTCATTACTCTCTCCCTACTACTCTATGCAAGGCCACTATACATACATGGCTGTATATTTGTGTGCTGTACAACTCAAAGGTCACCAATAACATAGATGATGATATTATGAATGACAAATGAACTTGGCAATGACTCAAACAAATGCTTACTTATTTCTTAAGTGCTTAAAACAATGCTTGACATATAGTCACACTTCTGAATGTTTTAATTCATTCTGGAGGTCTGTACTTAGAGCAGATCGTACAGATTTGAGGTAAGGAAGATTGCTTTTGCCAATTACTTCTTTTTTATCCTACTCTGTGTAAATACTTTTTATAATATAAAGTGTACTTTTTGTAATATAAAAATACTTTTTATAATATAAAGTGTAAATACTTTTTATAAAGACTACAAAGCAGGAATTTTTGATCAAAGGAAAGATTCTCAGAATTTTATTGCTGTGATAAGCTCTACCCCCAATACTGAAGAAAAATTGGCAGAATTTATTTTTTCCAGCTGAACTCCTAGATCTCAGACCACATGCTGCCTTTTTATGAATTCTTTTTTCCCAGCAAGACTTCCCTTGAGGTTTATTTTAACCAACTTTCACCCATATGAATATGGACTCAAAATCCAGGAAGGTCACCATCCTCAGCATCAAATAGCTATGAATAAGCACCAGGCACTGGCACTATACATAACCACAGTGATCTCACATCAGGAAATGTATTTCTTTTTCCATGGTGCTCTCTAAACTACTGATTTGCAGCTCTGTTGGAAATATCACTCTTCTTGCAATGGGTTAGAAGCAGCATCACTAACATATAATAGAAAGGTTTTAAAGGTCATGGTAGATTACTTTTCTGTCAAACAGCCTCAACTATGGATGAAGAATAAAAACAACTGTCTTTTATTCTCTTATAGGGGGCACTGATCTGACTCTGGCCATATGCAGTCTCATTCTAGAAATCTATTCTTTCTCCCTCTTGTTCATTTAATTCATCTCTCCCATTTATATTTTTCCCTGGTACTACTTTACACTCTTTGGTTCTTTCTCTATCTTATTTCCTTTCATGAGAATTTGGTTGAACTACAGCATTCAGTAAACTTTGAAAATACTGAGTTTCAGTGCAAATATAAAAACATATTACTCGCAGATCCAATCTTGCTTTTTTTTCTTTTTTTTCATTTCTGAAGAGGGAAAATTTGATAAGAAAAACATTTATCCTTTTAAAGCCCCACTTTTGTAGATCTGGGTTACAAAAGGTAGGAAGAAAATGTTAATTTCTTTGGAAACAAGGATGTACTCATATATTTCTCTCTTTTAAAATTTTATCTTATTGTGTCCTACAAGGAAGAAGATATAGACTTTGTAGGAATATCCTTTCCATGTCTGACACTTGCCTTGGAGCTCTTCCTAAGGAGAACAGGTAGATGATTTCCTTTTAATATGCTTTAAGGTGATTGATGTAAAGGTGAACTGTTAGTCAAAATCTCTTCCAGAGTTGATTCAAGGATGAGAAAATGTGTAACAAACTGTCAGATAGACTATACCAAGCAGAGGTCAGGTTAGCATCTGCTGTATCTACAGATACCACAGAGTGCTTATTATATGTTTTGGAAATTCTACAAGCCATTTACCCATTTTTAAAAAGGATTATTTATTTATTTATTTGTTTATTTGAGAGAGAGAGAGAGAGCAGGAGCAGAGCGAGTAAGAGAGAACCCGAGTGGGGGGAGGGGCACAGAGAGAGGGAGAAGTAGGATCCATGCTTAGAATGTAGAGCTCCATCCAGGACCCTGGGATCATGACCTGAGCTAAAGGCATATGGTTAACCAACTGAGCCACCCAGGCACCCCCATTTTCCCATTTTTTAAAAAGGATACAATGACAATATTCTCTTCCTAGAAGTATAGTCTGTAAACTAATCATGTGCATTTGATGAAAAGCTATTTTTCTAATTAATTATGAGAAATTTGAAACATAATTGTTGAAATAATTTTATAGTGAACACCTATATATTCATTATTTACATACTGCAGTTAACATTTTTCTAACTTGTCTTTGTCATATATTTACTCATCTGTATATCTCTCTCCCCTTCCATCAATCTCTCTCTTTTTAATATATTTCAAAGTCATTTACTGATATCAATACACTTTCTCCCAAATACCATTTAATTATTAAGTTCTAAGAGTATCTTATATATTCCGGGTACCAGTCTTTTCAGATACATGTTTCATGAATATTTTCTTCAGTCTTTGACTTGCCTTTTTGTTTTTTAATTGTGACTTTAAAAGTGCAAAAATTTAAAATTTTGACACAGCTTATCATTTTTTTAATAGTTACCCAAATTCTATTTTAAAACCCTGTGGTAAGAAACGATTTTAATTATAAATGGAAAAGCCAGGTAGTATGGGTATGTGATTTGGCTTGTCGTGTTGAATTTGGCACTCTGGTAGCTTGTGAATATTTTCAGTTTGTACTATTACTGCATGTATGAATTCATTATAATATATATTTATATGGTACATATATTCTCTAATATTTAATATGTGATACATATATTCTCCAATATTTAAATTGTCAAGATTTTCTATTTACTTACAACATTTCCCCTTTCAGCATATTGAGAAGTAGAGATATTTGTTTTCTTAACTCGCATAAAACCTTTATTGGAGGGTGGGTTAGGTAGGAGAGAGAGGCTGATAAAGGATGAGGGAGGGCAGATGAATAACAAGGATGGGGAACCACAAAGAAAGTGTGAGGACATGAGAGAAGAGTTCAAAGGAAGAAGGAGTAACTATCAGGAATAGGATTTAGGAAAGGGAATGTGTAAAAAATCTTTTGGAAGCCTAGCTGTGTGGTCTGTGATTCCCCTGCCTTTAAGGCAACTCAACATATCTTCAGTGCTTTTTGAAGACTGGTTTCAGTTTGTTTATGTTATCATACTGAGACTGTGATATGTTTGACACTCTAAATTTTTATGGAATTTATTTCCTACTCTGACTTCTGTGTATCTTTTTTTTTTTTACTTCTGTGTATCTTATTGATGTAACTTGAGCTTTTCCTACCTTTTTCTCATCACATCCAATCACCATAATCTCATCTATAAAATGGACTATCATAAGTTTTTGTTATATCTAGACTATGGAATATGATATTATAGACATCAGGAGATTTGGCATAGCACTCAAGTGAAACAAAATTTAAGTGTACTTCTATCTCTGTTGGATAAAAGTGAACTGCCTCATCATCCTTGCTATTTAATGTGGAGCCAAAAAAGTATTTTCTGGATCCACAGCTGTCTGTCAGGAGTTAGAGATGTTTTGGTTTGCACCAGGGAAAAAAGTAAAACATAAAACCCAGCAGCTTTAATTAGAGTTACCACCTCATTATTTTATGATATTCAGTGGTCATTTTTCATGATTCATTTGCCTTTTTCACAAGCCAAACAGATTACTTAAGTTGGGCAGTTAACAGAGACACAGATGGAATGAGAGAGTATAATACTAAGAGAAATAAGTCAGAAAAAGACAAATAGCATATGCTTTCACTCATATGTGGAATTAAGAAATAAAACAAATGAGTAAGGGGAAAAAAGAGAGATAGAGGCAAACCAGGAAACAGACTCTAAACTATAGAGAAAAAAGTTATGGTTAACCAGAGGGGAGGTAGGTGAGGAGGTGGGTGAAATAGGTGACGGTGATTAAGGAGGGCACTTGTGCTGAGCACTGGGTGATGTATGGAAGTGTTGAATCACTATATTGTACAATTGAAATTGCTATTACACTGTATGTTAACTAACTGGAATTTAAATAAAAACTCCAAAACAAAACAAAACAAAAGGTTTTTATATTAATTTGAGTCTGCCTACCTGTATTTATCCTAAAGACTCAGTTTATTCTAATCTTAAATATCAAATTCTTCTTCATCAGTGCCCTGATATTAATCTGTAAGACTCAGCACAGATGTGCACTGAACTTGAATTTTAATTCTGCAACCCACCTCTTTAGATTTGAAGCTGATCCTTAGCCATGGCGGCTTTGTGGCCATATAACATGAGAAACTTTTAAGGCCCTTGGAGTGACTTTCCTTATCTTATGCCTTAATCTGAGAGTTTAAACTCCTGACATCATTTTCATTTTGTAAACTCTCTGGTGCTATCAGAAGCAGCTAATGGTCTCCATAGTGCTTAGTAGTTATTGCTACCATAATAGATAAAAACAGCAGCCACTTGACTTATAAAGTATTATCTTCAATTAGCAATTTATCCAAGGCAAACCCTGGTGGTAATTTAAATAATTATGTTGCCACTTCTTGGAAGAAGCATTTCTCTTTTTTACATTGGCAATGAAGTCACTACTACATTCAAGCTCAAACGGATGAGAAACCTAATTCCAGAGTTCCATCTTGAAGATTTCCTTCCTGGGACTATTCAATCAGAGTTTGGAGAGAAGAGAAAATCTGCTTCAGGAAGTTTAGGAAGTAGATTTTAATATAAAGATCTTGTTTCAAAAATTAGAAAAGCTAGAGTCAAGCAGGATAGGGCGGCAATCTAGTTTGGCAAGAGAAAAATCTCCTAAGCAGAACTGGAATGAATGTAGAGTCCACCTGTGGATGCTGGGAACATGGAAAGAGAAAATCTTGAGCAGAAATTGGACCCATGAAGGAGACAAAACCTTAATTATATATACCACTCAAAGAGGGCATTCTGGGTTCTCCCCTGTTCTATTCCTCCAATACCTCACCAGTCCTTCCTTTGCTGAAAATTAATGGGAAGCTAGTTATCAGTGGATACTAGGAAGCAGAATTTTTAGGAGTCAGTCCTCTACAGTAAAAATCAGAGCAGGAGAAAAACATAGAAATGGTCTTTAAAAACTGACAGCGTACTATATATGAACCACATCCTCTTTATCCATTAATCTGTTGAAGGACATCTCGGCTCGTTCCACAGTTTGGCTATTGTGGACATTGCTGCTAGGAACATTGGGGTGCAGGTGCCCCTTGTTTTCACTGCATCTGTATCTTTGGGTTAAATACCCAGTAGTGCAATTGCAGGGTCATAGGGTAGCTCTATTTTTAATGTTTTGAGGAACCCCCAAACTCAGCCACCAGAAAGGGTGAATACTTACCATTTACATTGACATGGGTGGAACTGGAGGGGATTATGCTAAGTGAAATAAGTCAATCAGAGAAAGACAATTATCATATGGTTTCACTCATATATGGAATATAAAAAAAAAGAGCAGAGGATCATAGAGAAAGGGAGAAAAAGTTGAATGGGAAGAAATCAGAGAGGGAGACAAACCATGAGAGACTCTGGACCATGGGAAACAAGCTGAGGGTTGTGGATAGGGAGGAGGGTGGTGGATGGGGTAACTTGAGTGATGGGCGTTAAGGAGGACACGTGATGTGATGAGCACTGGGTGTTGCCACTTCCTAAGGGCGCAGGGGAGAAGAATGAGGCAGAAACAACTTAGCTGTAAGAGAGAGGGAACTGGGGACAACAGCTGGAAGGACTGCTACCCTGAACAACTCCTCAGTCTTGTATTTATTAGATACAAGGTAAACAACCAGCAAAGGAGAAGAAGAAGGTTATACATTAGTTATAGGTCTTATAGGTAAACAAAAAGAAGAGTAGGGTGTGCCTGGTCAAGCTGCAAAGAATTTATAGTTGAGCAAGTGCACTTAAAGGGATTATTCTAGCAGCAGGCTTTCTCTGAGGCAGGGGAGACAATGAAAAAGGGAAGCAGGCAGTGTTCCACCCTGAGTGGCTGGGTTTTCCCAGCTGCTCATCTTCAAGGACATATATCATCCTCTCCACCAGAGGCCTGCTGCTAGTACATGTTTTTCTCAAGGTCATCTTTAAGCATGCTTGTGTGATCAGTACAACTCCTCATTAGTTATATTTTAAGCAGTATATTATTCTGAGGGACCATTACAGGGTGTTAATGCAACTAATGAATAATTGAACACTACATCAAAAACTAATGATGTACTATATGTTGGCTAATTGCATTTAAATAAAAAAATAAACTCAGACATTTAAATGTCAAAAGCCCCTGACAGCATACTGTTCCACTTCTAAAATTATTAAAAATGATGCTATCCCTCTAAAATACATTCAAATGTAATTGTTCAGATACTCCCTCACCATGATTGTATTTTGAAACAGATCTATTTACTCCTTTGCTTTTTTTCTAATACTGCTTTTGCATCCCTCCTTATTCTCTTAGATTCCAGTGTCCAGTGTCTAATATTGTACTTGTCCATGCCCCAGATTCCTTTGCTCCATTGTCTTCTTTTAAAAAGATTTATTTATTTATTTGAGAGAAAGAGAGAGAGAGAGCGTGCAGGGGAAAGGCAAAGGGAGAGGTGGCAATGAGTCCTAAGTGAACTCCATGCTGAGTGCAGAGCCTGACATGGGGTTTGATCCCAGGACCCTAACGTCATTACCTGAGCCAAAACCAAGAGTTGGATGCTCAACCCACTGTGCCATTGAGGCACCCCCAGCTCAGTGTCTTTTAATTATACCTAGTACTGGATGACTGCTTTCTCTTTTCTTGATCTCCATCTGTCTTTTTGTTGTTGTTGTTATTTCACGTTTTTATTTAAATTCTAGTTAATCTCCAACTTTCAAAGTCTCCCCAAAGAAAAGTACATAATAGTTCAGACTGTTTCCTTTATGAATTCATGATTACTAACCTAAAAGTTCCTTAAATATTGTCCTGTAATTCTGCTACATTAATCTGGACCAATCATTCTCCCATTCTCTACAATGTGTTTTTCTGTTCTTCTCTACTATCATTAAATTGTCATGTCCCTATTGTTTGCTGCAATATCAGGAGATAGTCTATTCTAATTCACAGGAAAGAAAATAAAAGACATTAGAGGGGAACGTTCCTGTTAATGAATGTAATACAATTACTACTTCTGCTCCCATCTTTATCTCCTTTGGTAATTTAACAGAACAGAAGCTCTATTCCTACTAAGGACAATTTCCTTACTCCTGATTTGGATTGCATCACCTTCAAACCTCCCAGTATTCTTTTATTGATCAATATCTTCTCTTATCTGGGTCTTTTCCATTAGCTTTTAAACATTTTAGCATTGACCACATTGGGAAAAAAATAATGAAGACAAGGAAAACAAAAAAGAAAAGCAAAACCAAACTCAACATTTCTCTACCCATGCCTCAACCTTTTTCACTAATTACCACCCTATCCATTTTCTTCTTCAAAACCACACTTTTTAAAATAATTCTCGGGGCACCTGGGTGGCTCAGTGGGTTGAAACCTCTGCCTTCGGCTCAGGTCATGATCCCAGGGTCCTGGGATCGAGCTCGGTATCAGGCTCTCTGCTCAGCAGGGAGCCTGCTTCCCTCTCTTTATTCTGACTGCCTCTTTGCCGACTTGTGATCTCTGTCAAATAAATAAATAAAATATTTTAAAAAAATAAAATAATTCTTAAAAATGTTTTTCTGTCTCTTGGCAGTTGTGAATAATGATTCAGTGAACATGGGAATACAATCTCTTTGATATCCTGATTTTCTTTAATTAATTTTATTTTTTATAAACATATATTTTTACCCCCAGGGGTACAGGTCTGTGAATCGCCAAGTTTACACACTTCACAGCACTCACCATAGCACATACCCTTCCCAATGTCCATAACCCCACCCCCCCTCCCAACCCCCCTCCCCCCAGCAACCCTCAGTTTGTTTTGTGAGATTAAGAGTCACTTATGGTTTGTCTCCCTCCCAATCCCATCTTGTTTCATTTACTCTTCCCCTACCCCCTTAACCCCCCCATGTTGCATCTCCTCTCCCTCATATCAGGGAGATCATATGATAGTTGTCTTTATCCGATTGACTTATTTCGCTAAGCATGATACCCTCTAGTTCCATCCACGTCATCGCAAATGGCAAGATTTCATTTCTTTTGATGGCTGCATAGTATTCCATTGTGTATATATACCACATCTTCTTTATCCATTCATCTGTTGATGGACATCTAGGTTCTTTCCATACTTTGGCTATTGTAGACATTGCTGTTATAAACATTCGGGTTCACGTGCCCCTTCGGATCACTACGTTTGTATCTTTAGGGTAAATACCCAGCAGTGCAATTGCTGGGTCATAGGGTAGTTCTATTTTCAACATTTTGAGGAACCTCCATGCTGTTTTCCAGAGTGGTTGCACCAGCTTGCATTCCCACCAACAGTGTAGGAGGGTTCCCCTTTCTTTGCATCCTCGCCAGCATCTGTCATTTCCTGACTTGTTAATTTTAGCCATTCTGATTGGTGTGAGGTGATACCTCATTGTGGTTTTGACTTGTATTTCCCTGATGCCGAGTGATATGGAGCACTTTTTCATGTGTCTGTTGGCCATCTGGATGTCTTCTTTGCAGAAATGTCTCTTCATATCTTCTGCCCATTTCTTGATTGGATTGTTTGTTCTTTGGGTGTTGAGTTTGCTAAGTTCTTTATAGATTTTGGACACTAGCCCTTTATCTGATATGTCGTGTGCAAATATCTTCTCCCATTCTGTCAGTTGTCCTTTCGTTTTGTTAACTGTTTCCTTTGCTGTGCAAAAGCTTTTGATCTTGATAAAATCCCAATAGTTCATTTTTGCCCTTGCTTCCCTTGCCTTTGGCGATGTTCCTAGGAAGGTGTTGCTGCGGCTGAGGTCGAAGAGGTTGCTGCCTGTGTTCTCCTCAAGGATTTGGATGGATTCCTTTCTCACATTGAGGTCCTTCATCCATTTTGAATCTGTTTTCATGTATGGTGTAAGGAAATGATCCAATTTCATTTTTCTGCATGTGACTGTCCAGTTTTCCCAACACCATTTATTGAAGAGGCTGTCTTTTTTCCATTGGACATTCTTTCCTGCTTTGTCGAAGATTAGTTGACCATAGAGTTGAGGGTCTATTTCTGGGCTCTCTATTCTGTTCCATTGATCTATGTGTCTGTTTTTGTGCCAGTACCATGCTGTCTTGATGATGACAGCTTTGTAATAGAGCTTGAAGTCCAGAATTGTGATGCCACCAACTTTGGCTTTCTTTTTCAATATTCCTTTGGCTATTCGAGGACTTTTCTGGTTCCATATAAATATTAGGATTATTTGTTCCATTTCTTTGAAAAAAAATGGATGGTACTTTGATAGGAATTGCATTAAATGTGTAGATTGCTTTAGGTAGATAGACATTTTCACAATATTTATTCTTCTAATCCAGGAGCATGGAACATTTTTCCATTTCTTTGTGTCTTCCTTAAATGTGTAGATTGCTTGAGGTAGCATAGACATTTTCACAATATTTATTCTTCCAATCCAGGAGCATGGAACATTTTTCCATTTCTTTGTGTCTTCCTCAATTTCTTTCATGAGTACCTTATAATTTTCTGAGTATAGTTTTCTGATTCTTTGCCTCTTTGGTTAGGTTTATTCCTAGGTATCTTATAGTTTTGGGTGAAATTGTAAATGGGATTGACTCCTTAATTTCTCTTTCTTCTCTCTTGTTGTTGGTGTAGAGAAATGCAACTGATTTCTGTGCATTGATTTTATATCCTGACACTTTACTGAATTCCTGTACAAGTTCTAGCAGTTTTGGAGTGGAGTCTTTTGGGTTTTCCACATATAGTATCATATCATCTGCAGAGTGATAGTTTGACTTCTTCTTTGCTGATTTGGATGCCTTTAATTTCCTTTTGTTGTCTGATTGCTGAGGCTAGGACTTCTAGTACTATGTTGAATATCAGTGGTGATAACGGACATCCCTGCCGTGTTCCTGACCTTAGCGGAAGAGCTTTCAGTTTTTCTCCATTGAGAATGATATTTGTGGTGGGTTTTTCATAGATGGCTTTGATAATATTGAGGTATGTGCCCTCTATCCCTACACTTTGAAGAGTTTTGATCAGGAAGGGATGCTGTACTTTGTCAAATGCTTTTTCAGCATCTATTGAGAGTATCATATGGTTCTTGTTCTTTCTTTTATTAATGTGTTGTATCACATTGATTGATTTGCAGATGTTGAACCAACCTTGCAGCCCTGGAATAAATCCCACTTGGTCGTGGTGAATAATCCTTTTAATGTACTGTTGAATCCTATTGGCTAGTATTTTGGTGAGAATTTTTGCATCTGTGTTCATCAAGGATATTGGTCCGTAGTTCTCTTTTTTGATGGGATCCTTGTCCGGTTTGGGGATCAAGGTGATGCTGGCCTTGTAAAATGAGTTTGGAAGTTTTCCTTCCATTTCTGTTTTTTGGAACAGTTTCAGGAGAATAGGAATTAGTTCTTCTTTAAATGTTTGGTAGAATTCCCCCGGGAAGTCGTCTGGCCCTGGGCTTTTGTTTGTTTGGAGATTTTTATGACTGTTTCAATCTCCTTACTGGTTATGGGTCTGTTCAGGCTTTCTATTTCTTCCTGGTTCAGTTGTGGTAGTTTATATGTCTCTAGGAATGCATCCATTTCTTCCAGATTGTGAAATTTGTTGGCGTAGAGTTGCTCATAGTATGTTCTTATAATTGTCTGTATTTCTTTGGTGTTCGTTGTGATCTCTCCTCTTTCATTCATGATTTTATTTATTTGGGTCCTTTCTCTTTTCTTTTTGATAAGTCTGGCCAGGGGTTTATCAATCTTATTAATTCTTTCAAAGAACCAGCTCCTAGCTTCATTGATTTGTTCTATTGTTTTTTTTGGTTTCTATTTCATTCATTTCTGCTCTGATCTTTATGATTTCTCTTCTCCTGCTGGGTTTAGGGTTTCTTTCTTGTTCTTTCTCCAGCTCCTTTAGGTGTAGGGTTAGGTTGTGTAACTGAGACCTTTCTTGTTTCTTGAGAAAGGCTTGTGCCGCTATATATTTTCCTCTCAGGACTGCCTTTGTTGTGTCCCACAGATTTTGAACCGTTGTGTTTTCATTATCATTTGTTTCCATGAATTTTTTCAATTCTTCTTTAATTTCCTGGTTGACCCTTTCATTCTTTAGAAGGATGCTGTTTAGTCTCCATGTATTTGGGTTCTTTCCAAATTTCCTCTTGTGATTGAGTTCTAGCTTCAAAGCATTGTGGTCTGCAAATATGCAGGGAATGATCCTGATCTTTTGATACCGGTTGAGACCTGATTTAGGACCGAGGATGTGATCTATTCTGGAGAATGTTCCATGTGCACCAGAGAAGAATGTGTATTCTCTTACTTTGGGATGAAATGTTCTGAATGTATCTGTGATGTCCTTCTGGTCCAGTGTGTCATTTAAGGCCTTGATTTCCTTGTTGATCTTTTGCTTGATCTTTCCATTTCAGTGAGGGGAGTGTTAAAGTCCCCTACTATTATTGTATTATTGTTGATGTGTTTCTTTGATTTTGTTATTAATTGGTTTATATAGTTGGCTGCTCCCACGTTAGGGGCATAGATATTTACAATTGTTAGATCTTCTTGTTGGACAGATCCTTTGATTATGATATAGTGTCCTTCCTCATCTCTTATTATAGTCTTTGGCTTAAAATCTAATTGATCTAATATAAGGATTGCCACTCCTGCTTTCTTCTGATGTCCATTAGCATGGTAAATTCTTTTCCACCCCCTCACTTTAAATCTGGATGTGTCTTCGGGTTTAAAATGAGTTTCTTGTAGGCAACAAATAGATGGGTTTTGTTTTCTTATCCATTCTGATACCCTGTGTCTTTTCATTGGGGCATTTAGCCCATTAACATTCAGGGTAACTATTGAGAGATATGAATTTAGTGCCACTCTATTGCCTGTAAGGTGATTGTTAATGTATATTGTCTCTGTTCCTTTGTGATCTACTACTTTTAGGTTCTCTCTTTGCTTAGAGGACCCCTTTCAGTATTTCCTGTAGAGCTGGTTTGGTGTTTGCAAATTCTTTCAGTTTTTGTTTTTCCTGGAAGCTTTTAATGTCTCCTTCTATTTTCAATGATAGCCTAGCTGGATATAGTATTCTTGGCTGCATGTTTTTCTCGTTTAGTGCTCTGAATATATCATGCCAGCTCTTTCTGGCCTGCCAGGTCTCTGTGGATAGGTCTGCTGCCAATCTAATATTTTTACCTTTGTATGTTACAGATTTCTTTTCCCAGGCTGCTTTCAGGATTTTCTCTTTGTCACTAAGACTTGTAAGTTTTACTATTAGGTGACGGGGTGTGGACCTATTCTTCTTGATTTTGGGGGGGGGGTTCTCTGAACCTCCTGGATTTTGATGCTTGTTCCCTTTGCCATATTGGGGAAATTCTCTCCAATAATTCTCTCCAATATGCCTTCTGCTCCCCTCTCTCTTTCTTCTTCTTCTGGAATCCCAATTATTCTAATGTTGTTTCATCTTATGGTGTCACTTATCTCTTGAATTCTGCCCTCGTGGTCCAGTAGCTGTTTGTCCCTCTTTTGCTCAGCTTCTTTATTCTCTGTCATTTGGTCTTCTATATCGCTAATTCTTTCTTCTGCCTCATTTATCCCAGCAGTGAGAGCCTCCATTTTTTTATTGCACCTCATTAATAGCTTTTTTTGATTTCAACTTGGTTAGATTTTATTTCTTTTATTTCTCCAGAAAGGGCTTTTATATCTTCCGAGAGGGTTTCTCTAATATCGTCCATGCCTTTTTCAAGCCCGGCTAGAACCTTGAGAATCGTCATTCTGAGCTCTAGATCTGACATATTACCAATGTCTGTATTGATTAGGTCCCTAGCCTTCGGTACTGCCTCTTGTTCTTTTTTTTTGTGGTGAATTTTTCTGCCTTGTCATTTTGTCCAGATAAGAGTATATGAAGGAGCAAGTAAAATACTAAAAGGGTGGCAACATCTCCAGGAAAATATGCTTTAACCAAATCAGAAGAGATCCCAAATCGTGAGGGTGGAGAAAGGGGATAAAAAGAGGTTCAGAAAGAAAAAAAAAAAAGAAATAATTAAAAAAAAGAAAACAAATAAAGAAAAAATATAAAAAAGAAAAAATATATATATTAGATTAACTAGTTAAAAACGTTAAAAAAGAAAAAGGGAAAAGTTAAGAAAAATTTGGCAGAAGAAGAGAAAAAAAAATTGAAAAAAAAAATTAACTGCAAGGCTAAAGAATCATGGGGAGAAAGCCATGAGTTCCATGCTTTGCTTTCTCCTCCTCTGGAATTCCGCTGCTCTCCTTGGTATTGAAACTGCACTCCTTGGTAGGTGAACTTGGTCCTGGCTGGATTTCTTGTTGATCTTCTGGGGGAGGGGCCTGTTGTAGTGATTCTCAAGTGTCTTTGCCCCAGGCGGAATTGCACCGCCCTTACCAGGGGCCGGGCTGAGTAATCCGCTCGGGTTTGCTTTCGTGAGCTTTTGTTCCCTGAGCGCTTTCCATAGAGTTCCCGAGGACGGGAATGAAGATGGCGGCCTCCCAGTCTCCGGCCCGGAGGAGCCGAGAGCCCGGGGCCCCACTCCTCAGTGGGCCTTCAGAGAACAGCGCCCAATTACTCCCGTCACCCTGGCCTCCAGCCGCGCTCCGAGCTGACCAAGCCTGCCACTGGTTCAAGGTAACCCCGAGCTGGGAGCTCACTCCTCGGCTCTGTCTCTGTAGCCGGCTTCCCCGTTCTAATACCTGTAAGCTCTGCGACACTCAGACACCCCTGATCCTTCTGTGACCCTGCGGGACCTGAGGCCACGCTGACCCCGGGTGGGCTTCACCCCGGTTTAGCCTCTGGAGCAATGTCCCTCAGCGGAACAGACTTTTAAAAGTCCTGATTTTGTGCTCCGTTGCTCCGCCACTTGCCGGGAGCCGGCCCCTCCCCCCGCGGTCTATCTTCCTGTCACTTTGGATTCACTTCTCTGCCAGTCCTACCTTTCAGAAAGTGGTTGATTTTCTGTTTCTAGAATTGCTGTTCTTCTTCTCTTCGATCTCCCCTTGGATTCGTAGGTGTTTGCAATCTTTAGATAAGCTATCTAGCTGATCTCCTGCTACATGAAGTAGTCTCAGCCTGCTACTTCTCCGCCATCTTGACTCCTCCCTCCTGACATCCTGATTTTAATTTATTTTGGGTATATATACCTGGAAGTGGGATGGCTGATGGCTGGATCATTCATAATCAAGTTTTAATGTTTTGAGGAACTTCCATACTGCTTCCTGTACTGATTATACCATTTTACATTCCCACCTATAGTATACAAGAGTTCCCATTTCTCCATATTCTCACCAACATGGTTACTTTTTTTTTTTTTTTTTTTTTTTTTTTTTTTTGCTGCTAGCCATTTTAAAAGTTGTGAGGTGATACCTTGTTGTGATCATGATTTGTATTTCGCTGGCAATCAGTGATTTTGAGCACCATTTTATATACCTTTTGTCCATTTGTGTATCTTTGGAGAAATGTCTATTCAAGTCCTTTCCCTATTTTTTGATTGAGTTAATTTTTTTGCTATCAAGTTGCATGAGTTTCTTTCTACATATTATTCTTTTATAAGATATATGATCTGCAAATATTTTTTGCCATTCCAATGTTTGACTTTCCATTCTGTTGGTTATTTCCTTTGTTGTGCAGAATCCTTTTAGTTTGATATAGTTCTATTTGTTTATTTTTGATTTTGTGGCTTGTGCTTTTGGTGTCTTATTAAGAACTTATTGCCAAGATTAATGTCAAGAAGCATTTCCCCAAATGTCCATTGACAAATGAATGGATTAAAAATTGTATATATTTACAGAAATATTAATCAGCTTTTAAAAAAAGGAAATTCTGCTATTTGTGGCATCATGAATGAAACTGGAAGACAAACATGTTAAGTGAAATAAGCCAGTCACAGTAGGATAGATACTGCAAAATACCGCTCATATGACATTTCTAAAACAATCAGATTTATAGAAGCAGAAAATAGAATGATGGTTGCTAGGGGCTAGGGTAATGAAGAAATAGGGAACTATTGTTCAACAGGTATGCATGATAAAGAAGTTCTAGGGATCTGCTGTACAACAGAGTGCCTATAGTTAATATTGTATTGTCCAGTTAGAAATTAGTTAGGAGGGTAGATTTCACATTAAGTGTTCTTACAACATATGCAAGGAAAGGAACACAAGAAAGCTCTTATAAGTGGTAGATATAGCTACTACTTTGATTGTTTTGATGGTTTTGTGGGTGTATACATATGTTCAAATTCATCAAATTATATACATTAAATATGTACTGTTATCTGTGTATCAGTTATACCTCAATGAAGCTGTTTAAATTGAATCCATCCTTTATGACTCCAACAAAAATTACTTTATGTTGTTCCCAATTTATAGATGCAATGGAAGAATATTCTTTTCATTACTTTGACCCATAAGTAGGATTTGTTTCCATCTTTGAAACTTGATTTCCTTTGACCCAAAACTCTTCTTTTCCTCTAATCTCTGTGGCAACTCATTGTCTGTTATCTTTGTATGTACATCTTCTCCTAAGACATTAATTGTTGAATTCTTCAAAATTCAATTCTGGGCCATTGTGTTCTCTCATTCCAGAACTCAGAATATAATTTCATAGAAAGACAATCATTAACTCTGTGGACTTTGGAAGTGTGCATTTGACACCTCTAATCTGATTCTAGAAATTCAGTCGCCTATTTAATCTCCAGACCCGTTCATTTAAAATATAGATAAAACTCAAAATTCTTATGGTCTCCCTAAAACCCCAAATCTGTCCTCCTCCATTTTTGTTTGCTTAGTGTTGGTGGCACAATTCATCCTATTTAATAAGCCAGTTACCTACTAATAATCCTTGACTTCACTCTCTCTCATCATCTACCATATCATATCCATCACCAATCTTATCTATTTTACTTCCTAGATTCTTCCTTAATCTTATCACAGTACTCTGTGTCATTCAACGCTATAAGAGGTAAACTAATTCATAAATCTAAATTTCCTTGATTCCTTTGTGTGATCATTTTTATGGCAGAAAAATTTATTAAAATTTTTTTCTGTTAGTCTTCCCTGTATATTTCCTTCTGAAACTTTATCCTCCCCTTCCCATTTCAAGCAAGTATCTGGGACTCCCTAAGAATCTTTTCCCCAGGAAATGTGCCATTCTTAAGCATCAAGATGTGAAGGAGATTACAAGGTAAATAGAGGGTTAAGGGCTAGTGGGTAAAACAAGCAGTGCCTGACACTATACTTGTTACTGGACAGAGCTCTGGAGCTGCACCAAGTCATTAGAAAGACATAACTGGAGGGAGATATAGGGAAGTCAGGTTATAAGTATGGTGTATCTATCTCACTATTTTAGCATTGCACAGTACATTGCACAGAAACATTTACCAATGGGACGGGAAGGTACCAGTGATCCTTAGAAGACCAGAGGGACTTCTGTAACACCTTTGTACTTTAGGATTTTTATAAAGCTCTGGTTGTATAACGTATCTCAAATAATGGCTACATTTGAATTCTCTACCTGTTCAGTTAAAGATTTAAATTCATTTAAATAAAGAACTACTGGTTTTACAGCAGCAATTCACAGCTGCTTACTTATATAGAAGATTTAGAACTAAATCATGGCAGCTGTCACCAATATATGGCAAACCCTTTGCTTATTTAATTTTAAATACCTGGAATAATTCACCTTCCACAAGAAAACTGAAAAAACAATAAACTAAGGAATAAAACATTTTTACCCATTCACACATTCTCTTTATAAGGATTCTTGTAAGGTTGACATTTTATTTCCAGGAAAGGGAAAAAAAGTAAAAACAATCTGAAAATTGGTTTCTCTAACTAAAACTAAAGATCTTAGTACTGATTTATAGTATTATGTCATATGCTTTATTATTCAATATATGGAAATAATTGTTCATGTTTATGGGGAAGGAAAAATATAGTTTTAGTCCTAGTAGATACTACATGATAAAAGGGGAATGATGACCATTTCTATTTCCAAAGGAAGAGAGGGAATTCAAAATTGCTATGCCATAAAATGTTAAATTCAACAATTTAATATATTTTGAGCATTTTGAACTCAATGTTTTGAAACATTTTAAAAGTATAGCATATATATGTAACTTTTACATGTTTAAAATGAGTTGTTGAATTGTTAAGACTTCCTTTTTAAAATTAAGATTTGCTAGTCAGACCTAAGAAATGCCTCCAGAGGGTGACCAAGTTGCATCGCTGCAAAAAATTGCATCAAAATTTAACTTTGCTTCCAACAAAAGCATGGATTTTCTAAAGTTAGTTTGAAAGAACAGTAATGATAGATAATCCTTGAAAAAACTGCCATCAACCGAAGTCTGAAGAGCTCTGCAAATACTGGATGTTTAAGAGGGAGACTACCTCTATATTGATCTTTGGGAGATCAGGGACCTTTGAATCTAGCCCCACCTCACAAATTTGCTACTAGATCAGCAAAACTTGTCATTAGTTCATTAATTCTCCAATTTTCCTCCTCACTAAAATCTATATTCCAAACATTGGCTTTGCATTTCAATAGACTTAGATTCAAAGGTCAGCACGGCAACTGGTTGGTATATTATCTTGTAAACAGAATTTCATCTGAAGAATGGGGTAAATAATATCTTACTCATGTGTCATGGTTTTGTGAGAATTAAATGAGATAAATGTGGAAAACACCACAGTGACTGGTGTGTCTTTTTGTCTCTATCTTTCTATCTTTTTTCTCCCTCCTTCACATTGAGAAAGAGAAAAATAGAATCTAATTAGGTCATTCACTTCAGTGTTTTAATGACCTGTTGGTCTTCCATTACTTGTTCTAAAAATATGTTTTTAAAAATCTCATAGAAATAAAATAGTGATTAAGTTGAAATAATTGATATTTCTCAATCCAGAAATATATCTAACAAATTTTGTAGATTTGTTATTCCTTGACTCGGTAATGGTTGCAATAAATAAAGAACTATTTCTAGTTGCAGAATCCATCCAGTTGGCTCTTACCTTGTACCAATGGATTGTTATTTCTACTTATTTCATCTTTATTAAAGCAACATCCCTGAGAACATTAGTTGAATTTACCTTGTCACAGCTCTTTCTTTTTATTCCTGACCTATATCTAACCAGCGGATAATTACTTTTGATTCTTCTTAAAAGGTTTCTCAAAAGAAACTACATAATCTACCATAGATTATATTTTTATAAAATAATCTTCCTGTGGGTATCCCTAATTTTAGTCATGAACCAAGATGGCCTTAATGTTTGCACCAGTTTGACTGAACTTTAGACAATTTTCCTCTTGACTATAGGGCCCTAACTTCCCTTTTCTGAATACATTTACTTTAAAAAATTTAGAAATGTAATTTTTTTCTCTGCCCCTTTGGGATGAACATTTTCTCCCAGTAACCTGATACTTGTACAACCCAGGAATATCTTTCTTAAGAACCTGGGAGCCATCTCTTTGAAACATAATCTTTGAGAAAGATCGGAAACCTACTTCCTGGTCTCTGTGGGGAGTATGGGAGCCTAACTTTGGTAAGGGCCAGTTAGCAAACATGGACAGCCTTATCACATTGACCACCCCCACTCTTCCCCAACATTGTCTAGTTGTTCCCTATAGCATACCCTGGCACTTAAAATCTTTCCTGATTTTTGTTTCAGCAGAGTTGAGTTCAGTCTCTCTCCCTTATTGCAGTAGTCTTGATCCCTATTGCAATAGTCTTGAATAGACTCTTTTTGCCTGTTCAACCATCTGGTATAATTTTTCTTTGAAGTAACTCCATCACCAACTCTAAACTGCCTTACAAGTTCAGATTAATCTTTTCATTTATTATTTTTTCATCATGATAAGTATTCCTTTAATCTCTATCACCTGTTTCATCCATCCCCCTATCCATTCCCCTCTGGTAACCAAATTCGTTCTCTATAGCTAAGAGTCTGTTTCTTGCTTTGCCTCTCTCTCTTTTCTTTACTCATTTGTTTTGTTTCTTAAATTCTGCATATGAGTGAGGTGGTATTTGTCTTTCTCTGACTTCTTTTGCTTAATATTATACTCTCTAGCTCTGTTCATGTTGCAAATGACAGGACTTCATTCTTTTTATGGCTAGATAATATTCCACATCTTCTTTATCTATTCATCAAGCGATGGGCACTTGGGCTGCTTTCATAGCTTTACTATTGTAAAGAATGCTGCACTAAACAATAGGGTGCATGTATCCTTTTGAATTAGTGTTTCTGTAATTTTTGGGTGAATACCCAGTAGTGTGATTACTGGATCATAGGTTAGTTCTATTTCTAATTTTTTTTTTTTTTTTTGAGGAAACTCCATTGTGTTTTCAAAATTGGCTGTACCGGTTTTCATTCCCACCAACAGTGTACTGGTGTTCCTTTTTTTCCTTATCCTCACCAAGACTTGTTTCTTGTGCTTTATATTTTAGCCATTATGGCTATGAAACTTTAAATCACTCTATATTTCTTATGGCATAAAGCCCACCACTGAAACTCCTTCACAGTCTTAGAACTTCCAAATTCATAAGTCTTATCTTCTAATTCCTGACTTCCTTTCTTTAATAAAATAAGTTTATTACCTTTCCAAATGTGGCTAATATTTCCCCAGTATGAGATTTTTATGTCTTTTCTAACTTTTTTTAATATTTGAAAAATTTTTATAGCATCTGCCCATATATAACAACTAAAAAATGTCACCTCAACTTTTTGCAAATAGGAAATTTAACATAGGGAATTAATAACATCAGTGATGAAGTTAAGAAGGACCAGTGAAATAATGAAGTGATTAGCAGGAACATGAACCTACTTTTACTGGAAAGACAAAATCAAGGAGTAGGTTGAATGAAGGAATGTTTATTTGAGATCTTTCTTTTTTCTTATGAAGATGTTTATCACTGTAAACTTCCCTCTTAGAACTGTTTTTGGTGCATCCCAGAAGTTTTTTGGTGTGTTGTATTTTTATTGTCATTTATTCAATACATTTTAAAATTTTCTTTATTTTTTGACACATTGTTCAGAAGTGTGGCATTTAATTTCCACATATTTGTATTTTTTAGTTTTCCTCCTGATATTGATTTCTAGTTTCATACCACTGTGTTTGGAAGAGATACTTGGTATGATTTCAGTTTTCTTAAATTTGGGAAGATTTGTTTTGTGACCTGTCATATGTTCTATGCTGGAGAATGTTTTCTGTGTGCTTGAGAAGAATGTGTATCCTGCTGCTCTTGGGTGGAATGTTGTGTATATGTCACTTAGATCCATTTGTCTGCAGTTAAAGTCTAATGTTTTCATACTGATTTTCCATCTGGATGATTAATGTATTTCTGAAAGCGGGGTCTTGAATTTCCCTGCTATTACTGTGTTGTTGTCTATTTCCTCCTTCTGATCTGTTAGTATTTGCTTAATATATTTAGATGTAGTGATGTTGGGCATATATATATATATATATATATATATATATATATATATATGGTTGTTATATCCTACTGATGAATTTATTCCTTTATCATTATATAATGACCTTCATCACTCGTTAGTGCTTTTTACTTAAGGTTTAATTTGTCTGATATAAGTATACCTACCCCTGGTCTCTTTTGGTTGCCATTTCAATGGAATATATTTTTCCATCCCTTTAATTCAAGCTTGTTTGTTTCCTTAAAGCTGTCTCCTCTAGGTAGCATAGAGTTAGGGTGTGTGTGTTTGTGTGTGTGTATTTAATCTTTCTAGCCACTCTGTGCCTTTTGATTGTAGAATTTAGTTCATTTACATGTAGTCTTACTATACACAGGTAAGGACTTCTATGTTTTGTAGTTCCCCAGTCCCTTTTCCTTCTCTTGCTCTCTTCTCTTGTGAATTGATGATTTTCCGTAAGTAGAATGCTTTGTTTCCCTTCTCTTTTCCTTTTGTGAAACTACTGTAGGCTTTTGCTTTGTAGTTACCATGAAGTTTACATAAAACATCTTATAGATATAGCAGTCTATTTTATGATGATAACTTTGATAATAAACAAAAATTCTACCTTTTATTCTCCCTCTTATATTTTTGATGCCACTGTTCCCTCTTTTTGTATTCTACTCACTGATAAGTTATTGTAGCTATAGTTATTTTAATAATCTTGTCCTTTAACCTTTATACTAGATTTAATTGGTTAACACAACACCATATCACAGTATTGGAATGTTCTGAATTGTCTATATACCATATACACTTTACCAGTGGGTTGTATATATTCATATGTTTTCATATTACTAATTAATGTCCATAGATTTCATCTTAAAGAACTACTTTAAGCATTTCTTATAAGGCAAGTCTAGTGGTGATGAACTCTCTCAGCTTTTTTTTTTTTTTAAAGATTTTATTTATTTATGTGATAGACAGAGATCACAAGTAGTCAGAGAGGCAGGCAGAGAGAGGGAGGAGGAAGCAGGCTCCCTGCTGAGCAGAGAGCCCGATGTGGGGCTCGATCCCAGGACCCCCGAGATCATGACCTGAGCTGAAAGCAGAGGCTTTAACCCACTGAGCCACCCAGGTGCCCCTCTCTCATCTTTTATTTGGGAAAGTTTTTATCTTTCTTTTATTTCTGGAAGATAGCTTTTCTCCAATAATTTGAAAATAATTTCTTTTGATGCTATCTCATAGATCATATAGACTTTCTTTTCATTATTTTGTTGTTGTTATTGTTCTTCCCTGACTGGGTAATTTTAAAAGCTCCGGTCTTCTTCTTTTTTTATTTTTATTTTTATTTATTTAAGTGGGGGAGAGAGCACAAGCAGGGGGTGTGGCCGAGGGAGAAGGAACAACTGAAAATAGAAAGGCTAAAATTTTTCAGAGTTTTCCTGCTCAAATCTGGTTATATTGCCAAAGGCCAGTTTGCAATGTGAATACACATTTGGGTTCAGTCTCCTCATCTATAGCTGCCACAATAATCACTTACGAGCCAGACCTATTCTTTCTTTACAGTGATAGATTCCATAACTCCTTTAGCCACCTAATTTTCCTGTTGGTACAGTTACAATAGGTTTGGAAGTACAGAGAGCAAAATAGTACTCAGATGGACTAAATGTGCAAATGGTTGTATAATAGATTGGAGGCACAAGAAGAGGGGAAAGCCTCTGGGTTTGTGACTCTAATTCCTCAGATAGAAACCAGTAGCCTGTGTCAGAGGGGCTGAGTAATGGAAATATGTCAGACAGAAAGTTACATTTGGTCCTTGATACCGATGAACTTCCCTTGTTTATGGTATATTAGATGTCACTTTGTCTTTTTAAAATAATTCTGTGTTTTATAGGATTGTTATCTGAGGCAGCTGGTGGGAGTAGAAAAATATTTCAGGAGGTAATAGAATTTTTGAATTATATTGCGACTAATATCAAATGGTGTTATTTTGTATGGAAGGATAGAAAAAGTTTATGAATCAATGTCACTGTATTCAAGTGGGGATCCTAGTTGTTCTAATTATAGGAAAGATAACATGTACATATGATGGATTTACATGTTAACTTGTAGAGATGGGGATGAAAAAAATGATATGAAATAAAAGCAAAATTTGGAAATTCCTTAAATAACCCATAAAGTAAAGTATTTGTGGCTTTGTGTTTATAGTCCTGAAGGGCAGTTTTAATGTGAGACCATGAGAAGCATTGAATTAGACCAAAGAAAGCAGCCAGCCACAGGAATGTGTACAACCAGAGATTTTGATTTTGAAACGATTCTGTCTTTATAATAATTGTTAAATACTTAGCTATGGTAAATAATTCTAAAGTATTTCTGCTTTTTCCTAAGATTTATCTTACATTCTTTTATTTACTAAACCTCTATATTCTTAACATAAAGCATTAGATTTTTTTTATTGCCATGAAGATTAAACAAGATAATAAATGTGGATACTCAAAACACAAGGTCTGACACATAATATATATTAAATATATTGCTGGATTTGAATAAAAATTTTCCTTGATCAGACATGACATAATCTGTTATTCAAAAAGTTGAAGACAAAAATGTGACCACCCATTTCCCTGCATTCCAAACTGATTATTATTATTTTCCCATGGAAGAGCTTTCATTCTCAAGCCTTTGTGTATTGATCTTACAACCCTCCAAAAAGCAGCTTTTTATAATGTGACTCCATTGTAAAGTGAAATAATTTTCCAGCACCTACTTTGTATGTCCTATTGGCTATTGAGCTACAGAAGTGGTAGAAGGGAGACCTGAAAATATAGATTAAGGATCATCAACATAGAAGAAGTAATTAAATACATGAAAATTGGTGAGGTCCATAGGAGTAGAACATAGGATTATTACAGTACTTGGGGGCTGTTTGAGTAGGAAGAAGAGTGAAGGTGGAATATGGTGAGAATTAAGTACTAAAGAAGCCAAAGGGAGAAAATATTTTTTTTTTAAAAAGATATGGGATTAATTATACTACTTACCAACTAACTTATTCTGGGTACTTTCTGAGTACATGAGAGATTTCATTTATTGAATTATCTATGGATTGGTGGGACATGTAATTTTGGCCAGTGATGTATGAGTGGACTTAACATATGTCACTTGTACGGTGGAATAATTAACCATTGTGAGACATTACAGAGTTCTGCTTTCCATCTAGTTTGGCAAATGGCAGTGTTCATGATGATGGCTGTTCCTCCATCTTGAGTCCCTGAATGAGATGAGAGAACCACTCTCCCTCATTGCCCAAGTAACCCATGATGGTCTTATTTCATGAGAAAGAAATAAATTTTCTGTTTTAAGTAATTAGAGATTTTAATTAGTTGCAAGTACACACATCTTAGCTTATTTACTTATTCTGATCACAGTTGATGGTGGAAAATGGTTCATTTAGCAAGAATGAAAGATATGTGAAAAAGGATGCAAAAACATTGAATTTAGCTGTTAGATACATTAATATCTATCTGCTTACCTATACATATATACATATGTGTATGTATATATATGCATATATATTATATATAACTCTATGTAAGTAGATATATAAAACTATACATATATAGATATATAAAGAGAGACAGAGGGAGAGAAAGGGAGGGAGGAAGGGATAACATTTTGTGCATTTTTTGTATTGTGAGAAAAGCATAAATAAGTGTGTTATGGAGGAAATGAGTGATGAAGAGATTCATAGACTTTCATCTGAAATGTTTGGCGATAAAAGGAGTAGAGTAACAGAACATTAGAGGAAGCATCAGAAGGGGGTAAGATGTTCATTTTTTTTTCTTCTGAAAAATGAGAAGATGAGTAATTATGGATCATGGATGAGGAAGAGATATGGGTGGGTGGTGCTCAAATAGGATGAGTGAGTGGGTAAGGTTTTAAGATTCAGGATTGGATAGAATGGGTTTGAAATCAGAGATGGGTTACTTAGGTTTATTCAGGAGGAGTGATGCCCCTTTCTTTATAAGTAGAAGGAAAATAAGAGAGAAGCAAGAATATGTTTAGTATTAAAACGGCATCTTACATTTTATCAGGGAAGGGTGGCAGATTTTAAATCCTGTGATAGAAATGCTAATCATTATCATTATTCTGGCATAATGCATACTGTGGACAGCACCCCTTCTGTTCTCACTGTTTTCGGAGCCTCCCACACAGAACTTCTCAACTTTTGAAGCAACTTTTCTCAGAGACATTTGCCATGTGTACTTCATACTCTGAGTTTTAAAAAGGACAAAATTATATTCAGAGCAGCTAACAATTTGCAAAGGGTCTATCACCTTGAAAAGAATAATTTGCCATTAGCCCAAAGTTTACCTAATAAATGGATTTCTGTTGTGAGAGGAAGAATCTGTGGGAGCAAAATTATAGAGGGAAAAATCACTTAAGTCTATCTAATACCTTGATGTGGAAATTAGACCAGTGTGTAACTCAGAAATTACATATGAATGCCAAAGTCTAAACCAGGGGTTCTCAAATTTTGGTGGGCATCAGGATCACCCAGTAAGCTTGTTAAAAATGCAGGTTTTGGGGACCATGCTGAAATTTCCTCTGTCAAAATATTGAAAGGCGAGGTCCAAGCTTTTGTCCAAGTGTTGTCTGGTTCTGAGTAGAATGCCTGTACTACTTAGGGACCAAAAAAGCCAGGATCATAGACCACAGGGTGTTAAAATCTGAAAGGGATCTTTGTGTTTGTCTATCAAATCTTCACATTTTATTAATGTGGAGACTGGGGCTTAAAAGGTATATGAATCCTTTTTACGGTCACAAAGTGGCACACAAGGGCTAACAATGGAAGATTTTGACTTCATCTCCTGTGTTTAACATTGGGTATACTCATATGACTTTTGTCTGCTGAAATTATTCTACCATCTTCCTGGAAAATGTTATTTCTTGTATTTCCAGACATTCTGCTTTTTCTCTGAGTGTTTTAATTTACAAGGGAAAAGGAAAGCTACCTAAGTTTGTGGGTTGATTTTCTGAATTGTATATATTTGTAAAAGGGGCAAATTACCCATGTATGTGGAAAGACTTGAAGTACTAGTCTCTGAAATATATGTACTTGCTCTTTGCCCTGTGTTCCCACCCAACCCCATTACCAAAGTTTATTTCCTCCAGAAGAAATTAATTTGGGGGGGGGGTAAGTAATTTCTTTTTACTGTGGTTCTTTAAAAGACTGCTGTTTTGGAAAGAGCTGACTCATGATCTTACCAGTAGCTTCACAAAACAAATAGGTTTTTGATTGTTTCCTTTTGTGATTAGAAGGCTTCAGGGCAGAAAAAAAAACTGCTAGAGACCTTTTATTTGAGGGGGAAAATATATATTGATACTACAAAAAAGGAGATTGAAAGACGACTAAAGATAGCTTATTGAACAATATTTCTGGGGATTGGCTCAGGAAGTGCCTCACAAAACAATATAGAGGAGTCAATGAGAAGGGCCTACCACTGATTATTTTCCACTCTTTTCACCATCAAATGAGAAGTTAAACTTAAGTCAACATGTTTATAAACAACTCCATATATTAAATCCCTTCTATTTGAAATACCTAGCGATTACGTTCTTGCTTGCTTGGAACCTATACTGCTACAATAACTCTATTAGGGGATACATTCCAAATTTTGATAAAGAGAAAAAAATTGGTTATTATTTATTATTGCTCCTGTTTGATTCATTGATATTTTTGTATTGGAGTATTTAACTAATTGTTGTTTTAAAAAAATTTCTCATGGACTATAATGCTATAAACAAAAATTAAAATATAAACTATCGACTAGAAGAAAATCCAGGATTTAGTTAACAGCTTTAAATAAAGCCTGCATGTCAAGAAAAAAATTAGTGAATTGGGGTATTTCACCTTAAAGCATCAATGATACACTATTTTTTATTTTTCATTACATTGACAAAAATGAAAAAGAATGTCACATTCAGTCTTGGCAAAGCTGTGGAGAAATGTGCATTCTCATATACTTTTTGAGAGCATGTGGATTGGCCTATCATCTTTTAATGGGGGTTAGCATCAAGTACTACAATTTAAAATGTCCACAACTTTGATATGGAAATGGCATGTCTGGGAATACATGCTTAAAAACCCTTGCATTTGCACAGACCTGAAAAATTAGAGTTAAATAAATTTATGGTATATTGATACTATGGAATACTAAGCAATTATTTAAAAGAGTTTTATATACTAAAATAGAGAGCCCCAAGACTTGTTTTATAAAAAGCTAGTAAAACAATAAGTAGTATTATAGGTCTATTTATGATTTTGCCAATTTATATTTTGCTAATATATTGTACTATGCCATATGATACTAGAAAATAAGGATGTTTAGGATGGCACTGTAATGAATGCTGTTGCACATTGCCCAGCATTCTGTTTAAAATGGATGGACTTTCCACCACTTCACGGCTTCTCAGTGGGTGGGCTGCCTGCCTACAGCTGTAGCCTCTCAGTCTTTTCTGGAACTTGCTCTTGTTGAGAGTCCTGCTTCATTCAAGATCACAGGGCCTGCATGCAATGACCAATCATTGCCAGGGTAGAAATGCCCTGTTTCTTACTGCAATTCAGGACATCTCTGAAGGGTCATCCCAGATTTCTCTATGCATTTAGCTGCCCCCTTGATTGAGACTGTATTGTAGCCCACCTTCCCCCTCTGACCACTCCTGCATTCTTCATTCCTTTTTGCAGATGTTGATCATGGAAGTACTTCCTAATAAAACTCTTATACAGCAGTATCTGTTTAAGGATCTGCTTCCCATAGAACCCAATCTATAACACTCATAATTTATAAATAATGTGCATTTCTTCTGAGGTAAATTTATTTTTGTTTTTTCAAGTTTTTATTTAAATTCTAGTTAGTTAACATACAGTGCAATATTAGTTTCAGGTATATAATACAGTGATTCAGTATTTCCATACATCACCCGATGCTCATCACTGGTGCACTCCTTAATCCCTGTCACTTATTTAACCCATCCCCCTCCCCTCCTCTCTGGTAACCAACAGTTTGTTCTTTATAGTTAAGAGTGTTTCTTGGTTTGCCTCAATCTCTCTTTTTTCCCTTTGCTCATTTGTTTTTTTTTTTTAATTCCACATATGAGTGAAACCATATGGTATTTGTCTTTCTCTGACTTATTTTGCTTTCCGTGATACTCTATAGCTCCATCCATGTTTTTGCAAATGTCAAGATTTCATTCCTTTTTATGGCTGAGTAATATTCCATTGTATTTATACCACATCTTCTTCATCCATTCATGTATTGATGGACACTTGGGCTGTTTTCATAGTTTGGCTATTGTTGATAATTCTGCTGTAAATATCAGGATGTATGTATCCCTTTGAATCAGTGTTTTTGTTTCTTTTGGGTAAATACCTCATAGTGCCATTGCTGGATCATAGGGAAGCTCTACTTTTAACTTTTTGAGGAACCTCTATACTGTTTTCCTTTCTGCTGAGGTAAATTTAAAATAATGGAGAAAAGAGGACTTACAATTTTTGTTACTATATTGACACCTGACCTTGAGCTTCTATGTATGCATGTAAGGTATGTCATACTCTGAGTATGTGTCACAATCTATCAGTATAAATGCCATCATTTTCTCATTTTAAAAATAGTCCAGTAAATGAATTCTATTTCATTTACTTGAAATTTTAAATTTCAAGTAAATGAAGTAGAATTTACTTAAGCAATAACGCTTTACCTTATTATTATTATTATTATTTTTTAAAATTTTTTATTTCTTTTCAGTGTAACAGTATTCATTGTTTTTGCACCACACCCAGTGCTCCATGCAATCCGTGCCCTCTCTAATACCTACCACCTGGTTCCCCCAACCTCCTACCCCCTACCCCTTCAAAACTTTTACCCTGAATTTGGAACTTCAGAGTCTTCCTCAAGATTTTTATAAACTCTTACAGATTTTTAAGTCTTCCTTGACATTTAATTTCTGCTCACCCAAAAGCTTTGGTTTCCTGCATATTTCCCCTACCAGTACTGACTCAACCACTCTTTGGTCTTTTCATTCAAGTTAGTTCAGTTTCACCACTTCACCAGCCTCCTCCTCCTCCTTTTTTTTTTTTAAAGATTTTATTTATTTGTTTGACAGACACAGATTACAAGTAGGCAGAGAGGCAGGCAGAGAAAGAGGGAGAAGCAGGCTCCCTGCTGAGCAGAGAGCCCGATGCGGGGCTCGATCCCAGGACGCTGGGATCATGACCTGAGCCGAAGGCAGAGGCTTTAACCCACTGAGCCACCCAGGCGCCCCACCTTTTTTTTTTTTTAAATGATTTTATTTATTTATTTATTTGACAGAGAGAGAGAGATCACAAGTAGGCAGAGAGCCAGGCAGAGAGAGAGATATGGGAAGTAGGCTCCCTGCTGAACGGAGAGCTTGATGCGGGACTCGATCCCAGGACCCTGAGATCATGACCTGAGCCGAAGGCAGAGACTTAACCCACTGAGCCACCCAGGTGCCCCACCAACCGCCTTCTTATCTAAAAGCAGCACCAACACAAACTGTTATGTGGAATAGGTTTTGTGGTTATGGAGAGTACAAAATAGCATGGAATAGTAATTCACCTACATTTAAAGGTAAATTGCTGTTCTTTGACTATTTCTGCTACTGATATGTCTCTGTGGCCATTTTTCTTCCTTAAACTGTATTTTGACTACTTTTTCTCTTCTTTTCTGTATGTTCTGAGGCTCTCCAAACCCTGAAATCTTAGTTTGTCAAGAACGGATTCTAAAGCCTACTACTTGATTTTTAGCTCTCAACCTCTACCCTAAGATATTTTAGAAATTTCAGTCTCCTTCAATGTGTCTCAGTTAAGAATTTGGGCAGTATAATGCATATTAAGAGCATAAGGCATAACATTTTTTTTTGTAATATGAGATTAACATTTTTTAGTCTATCTTTCAAATTCAATCTGATGAGATCCATAAATTAATAATTTTCATACAAGTATAAATATAAACATTTGATTTAAAGGGTCTTTTACATGACTACATAATCCTAGCCTAAAGCTCTATCTTCCACATTTCTGGATCACCTGTTATAGATAGTTACGATAACCTTGTTGCTTAAAGTATAAAAGCCAACTACTCTCCATTGAAATGTTATTTCTTTAGTGAATTCCAGATCTGTCATCTTTTTAAAACAGCTCTAATTTATCTTCATTGTTCTAGTAATTTTATTCCCTATGTACCCTAATGATATTTGAAAATCACACTATTGATTAATAGAGCCATTCCCCCAAACACTTATTGAGTCCCTACTATATGCCAGGCACATGGTGTTCGAAGTGTTTGGAGCACAATGTGGAACAAAACATAAAGTGTTCCCTTTTTATCCTGGAACTTAGGTTCTGGCAGATGGTTAAACTTATGATGTTCTATCTATTTATCTACTTACTTGCTACTTTACTTACCAATACAATACACTTTTTATGTATGGTAGAAAGTATTAAGTTCTATGATAAAAATACTTGAATATATTTGTCAGGAGAAGATCGGTTTTGCCGATATAACTACCTCCAAATATTAATGTCTTTAGCAACACATATTTCTTTTTAAAAAAGGTTTTATTTATTTGAGAGAGAGAGAATGAGAGAGTGAGAGAGAGAGTATGAGAAGGAAAGGGTCAGAGGGAGAAGCAGACTCTCCGCTGAGCAGAGACCCTGATGCGGGACTTGATCCCAGGACTCCAGGATCATGACCTGAGCCGAAGGCAGTTGTTTAACCAACTGAGCCACCAAGGCGCCCCACATATTATATTTCTTACTCCATCATCTGGAGTGTGGCTGGTTCCTGTGGCAGTGGGGAAAGAAAGTGGCAAATTAAGTATGGCTCCTATAGGCTTCCAATCAGAACTGATACATGTCATTTATGCTCATTTCATTAGCCAAAGTAAATCAGTTGGGCAGCTTGAACTTATAAGTGTGAAGTATAGTTTTCTCATGATCCTGAATAGAGGAAGAATACAATCTCTATAAACTGTTCTAATGACTTTTTGTGTAAAGAGCTGGGACATATGATGAGGACAGGTTGCATTTGTAAAGAAGTTTGCAATGATAGGTTTCATGGAGAAGATATGATTTGATTCAAAACAGAACAGACAAAAGTGTTGGCCATGGATAAAAATGGGGTTTGGAAACCCTGGGGTTTTTTTTAAATAATTTTCCAGATTTAGGAAACAGCCAGTGTAAAATCATCAGGCAAAAGCATGTTCAGACTGTGTCAGGAACAACAAAACCAAGTGGCTGAAGAGAATGAGCAAGATGGAGGGCAGTAGGAGATCATATCGGAGAGAAAAAGAATAAACAATAATATTTAGGGTGTTTAGGTAATAATAATAATAATAATAGTAATAATAAGGTCATAATATTTAGGGCCTTGAGGTCATAAGCCTGGCCTTTACTTCAATTGAAATGGAGAGTCATGAGATCTTGACTTTCTTGCAGACTGGGCCTCTTTCTCATCTATTAGGTCTTCACTACTCCTGTTATGAAAGTATTTTACCCTTTCCTTTTCCCTGATCTCTCTGCAAACACACTCATATTCCATCATCAACTCATGGTCTCCAAGTTTGTTCAGGATCCCTCTGTGGCTGCGTGTAGAAACATTTCTGCCTTGCCAGGACTCTGCTGACCTCACTCCATTACTTAACCACTGGTACCCACCTCTCCTTTTCTTGTTATTACGTACCAAAGCATTTGCACTTACTGTCCCTCACACTTTCCAAAGCCTCTGACTCAGTAATGCTGCCCTTCAAAATGAGTTTTTCTTGAAAATACCAGAGGGCACTTTTATATTTTCCATGTAATTTTCCTGTGTTTTCTCTACTAGGACACAGTCCATATGACTGAAAGATGCCTTTCATTAGTGTGTGGCACAATGTAATGGTTACCAATTATGTTCAGAATAAAGAAGTTTTTGCTCAATATGGCAATGTTACTTTTCTGAAGCAAGACACAATAACTGAGGTTTGCAGAGAGTCTTATTGCCAGACCAGAAGCATACAGCTTCAAGTAAAACCAGAAATCCCTCTCAAGTATTCTCAGAAGATAACCTTGATTAATATATCTGTTAGTCTGTTTGGGCTAGTGTAACAAAAATATCCTAGGCAGGGTGGCTTATAAACAGTACAAATTTTACTTCTCATAGTTCTAAAGGCTGGGAAAGTCCAAGATCAAGGCACCAAGAGATTCAGTGTCTGGTGAAACCATGCTTCGTGGTTCATAGATGGCCGTCTTTTTCTGTGCCCTCACATGGCAAAGGGGCAAGGCAGGTCTCTGGGCTCTAATAGAAGGGCACTAATCCCATTCATGTAGGCTCTACCCTTGTGACCTAATCACCTACCCAAGGCTTCACCTCCTAATACCATTACTTTGGGGTTTAGGGTTTCAGTATATGAATTTTGGAGAGACACAAACATTCAGTCCATAGCATTCTGCCCCGGCCCTTACTCCTTCCAAAATTTAGGTCCTTTTCACATTCAAAATAAAATCATTACATTCCAACAACCCTAAAAGTTTTAACTCATTCCAGCAACAACTCTAAAGTCTAAAATTTAAAGTCTCATCTAAATCAGATACAAATGAGACTCAAAGTATGATTCATCCTGGGACAAATTGCTCTCTAGCTATGAATTTATGAAACCAAATAAATTATGTTCTTCCAAATACAATGGTGGTGCACACATAGGGTAGACATCTCCATTGCAAAAAGGAAATATAGGAAAGAAGAAAGGGATAAGGGATCCCAAGCAAGTTCAAATGACAAAGCAAACTCTATGAGATCATAAGGCTCATAAGTAATCCTCTTTACTTGATGTTTTGCCTTTTAGGCTCAGCAGCATGGCCCAGGAGTGGCTCTCAGTATGTATCCTGTGGCCTTTTTGTGCTTGAGTTTCAAGTCTATGGCTCTGTGTGGCCCCATCCTTTGAAACCTAAGTAGAGGCAGGCAACCATGACTGCATAGTTCATATAATCTGTGTGCCAATAGAGATGGCACCACATGAACACCACCAAAATTTGTCACTTGTGCTTTCTGGAGGGGTGGCTATGGAAGTGTGTACTACACCCAGGCCTGCTGGAGACATACATGAGCAGACAGAAGACCACGGGGCTAGAGTACATGGAACAGAGCCTGGGATGTGAGCCAGTGCCAGGCAGCATGACCATGGTCCCACAGGCACTGGTGAATCTTCCTTTGAAACCACTCTGGCCTTTGGCCTTTCCACTCTGTGCCTGTGTTGGGAGTGGCAGCTCTTCTTAACTCTGAATTGCATTCAGTCATTTTTCCATTGTTTGGGAGAATAGCTGCCAGCTTCTGTTGAGATGGCTGATGCACTCTAATCTTCTTTTGCGTGGCCACACCCTTACTGTTCTACTATTCTTTCCTGACCACGCTTTCTCATTTTTTTTTTTTTTTTACAAATACATAGCGTGAGGATTGTCCAAATCTTTGAGTTCTGTTTCCTTTTCACTTAACAATTCCATCTTTAGATCATTTCTCACTTCTCATGTTTTATTCTGAGCAGTCAGGAAGAGCCAGCCTGCAGCTTGTTTAGAAAAAGCTTTGGCTAAATAACTATAATATCTAAATATCTAAATATCCAATTTCATCGTTCTCAAGTTCTACTTTCCACAAAACACTAGAACATGAGCACGATTCAGACAAGTTCTTTGCCACTTTTGCCATTTTATGACAGATCATCTTTTATCCAATTTCAATGACATGTTCCTCATTTCTGTCTGAAACCTCATCAGAATGACCTTTATTATCTATATTTCTACCAACATTCTGTTCAGGATTATTTACATGTTCTTTAAGAAGATTGAGGTCTTCTTTACAGAAGACAGAGCTCTCACCAGAATCATCTTTTAAGTCCATTTATGCAGTGTAGACATTTTCCAGTATAAACTTTAGAATTCTTCTAGCTTCTACATTTTCTAGTTCTAAAACCAATTCCAAATTTTTAGGTATTACAACAGCATCCTTACTTCTCGGTCCCACTTTTTATCTTAGCCTGTTCTGGCTGCTATGACAAAAATACCTTAGACAAGGTAGCTTATAAACAATAGAAATTTCTTTGGCACCATTCTGGAGGCTGAGAAATTTAAAATAAATTTATGAGCAGAGTCCTTGTCTTGTGAGGGCTCACTTTCTGGTTCTTTGAAAGCCATCTTCTCACTGTGCCCTCATATGATGGAAGGGGTGAGGGAGCTCCCCTGGGTGTCTTTTATGAAGGTACTAATCCCTCATGAGCACCTTACCTTCATCATCAAAACAACCAAAGGCCTCATCTCCTAGTAACATCACATTAGGGGTTAGGGTTCCAACATATGATTTGGTGGTTGTGGGGGGAGATAAACAGTCTATAGCAATATCTAAGCATAGTTTCTAGAGAGAGAGAATATCTGGGTTTGAATCCTGACTCTGATACTTACTAGATTTGTGTTCTTGAATTCTCCTCAGTTTCCTTGCCTCTTAAAAAACAAATAGGATATACCTTACATGTATTGCTGCCTGGCATGTTAAGTGTTCCATAAAGTAACTTTTATTATTTATGCTCATGGAAGTCAGTGTCCATGTAAAGGCCCTAGACTACCCCTGATTTAGTGGAATGATCTGAAGCCTAAGCTTTCTTTAGTCATAAACAGTCTCCTGATTTTCTTGGGATTTATTTTATACTGCTATTCCTGTGAGAGAAATCCCATAATAAATTGAGTGGTAGTTATTGATTTCTTGGCAACACCACTCTTCCTCTTTAGTTTCCTTACCAAAGCCTGAATGAAATGGTTGCCTCTGTCCTATCATTAGGAATTAGCACACAAAGTTCCTATTGGGTAACAAGGAATGCTTGAGCTACAGTGTGTATACTGTAAGTCAAAGCTGTCTACCTATCAATTACAATATCAGTAAACAGACATGTTTTACACATGCCAGCTACCAGTGAAAGGACTAAGGGCCAAAGGATCATGGCTATTCTGTAGCTTTTGCCAGCAGGCCTGTGGCTGCTTATGTTTGAAGATTTTGCATAGAAGCCTAGAAGTCATTGACTAATTTGAGTAATGAGAACTTCAAATGACTGAAAACAAAAAATTATTTTTGGAGTTAGAATATTCTTTGATTATATAGTTACATCAGAGATGTCTACTCTTTGGTACAGTAGAAGTATAGCATATGGAATCAATATTTCTTAAAATAAAAGTGAAGAAAATCAGATTTACTTTTGTTAAGAATTCTCAAATGTTTTCTAAAAAAGACATAGTCTGAGATTGCAAAATTAGATCAAGAAATTATCATGCCACTTTTATAACCAGTCCTTCAATGGCTCCGTCCTGATGCCTGCCATTTGTCCTATGCATTTTTGGTCCCGGATTTCAAGGATCTGTTTGGTTGTCCCCACAGTATTGTTACAGTCTACCCTCCTATTTATCCTTCACACATTCTTTGTGCTCTAATGAAATTGGCCAAATCTAATTTTACCCAAACATGCTCTCTAATGCTTCTCTTCTGTGTGACTACTAACACTGCTCTCAGTGCATAAAATTCTTCCCATCCATATAACAATGTACCCAGTGTTCAAAGTCCATCTCAAATATCTTGTCCTTGATACCTTTCCAGAAATCCCCTTGTAATTGATCTTTCCCTCTACTGGAGACTGAAGTTCTACAGTCTGTTGTCTGTAACTCTCTTATGGTCTGTATATCACTTTTTTTTTTGCCATACTTCTACATTTTACTTACAGCTACTTGGCTATATATGCCTAAAAGGGATTTTTTTTTTTTGGGTGATCTTTGCCGATATATTTATGTTCAAGGTGAGGGGACAGGCCCCTTCTAATATGCCATACCTACAGGTTTCTTTGCTAAAAATGCTGCTCAAGTGGTTTTGTTTCGTGAAAAGGAAGTACCTGGGAAATCACTGCCCTTCAGCCCAACCTTGGGGCAACCCTTGGTCAGCACTCTTACAGATTTTGGATTATGGAATCCCAGCTCCCTTTCTTGTGAGGAGGTTGTGGAGGACAACTCTGAGGTAAACTTATACTCCAGAGCTATCTTGTAGTATCATTCTCTGTTTACTCACTACTGGGATTTCAGATCATATCCTATATGGGCTTCCTCACATTTCCCATTTTATTTCCCCCACTCCCTTTATAAATCACCTATACAGCAATCCCTACCTCAAGGTCTCTTTCCAGACAACTGTACCTAAGGCAGGTCCTGATGTGAAAAGCTATATCCTATTCATCCTTTTACTTCCCAGAGTTTCCAATAGATTGTCTGGTATATAGTAAATCTTTAAATATTAGCAGAATAATAAAAGAAGGAATGAATATACGAATAGCGACTTCTTTATTGGTATTTCAGAGAGAAGTCCAAGTAGTTACCTCAAAGAGTAGAAAAAGAAACTTCTGGCTACTAGCTACTGTCCTTTATCAAGTTTCCCACTAAATCTATCAGCATTTCCTCCCTTACAATTGTTCTGAGAATAAAGGGATAGTATCAGAAACATATTGTTCATCCATGCAATAAATCTTTATTGTACATCTATTATTTATCATGACCTCTTAGAAGGATTTTTTTTTAATTTTATTTTTTATAAACATATATTTTTTTTCCCCAGGGGTACAGGTCTGTGAATCGCCAGGTTTAGAAGGATTTTTTATTAAGATAGTTTTACTATATTTTGTTGATGTAAAACCAACGTGTTCACAGTGAAATGATAATCATTTAGGTTTTAGGGCACACATTAGATTGCTCTTTTGAGAGTGATGTGATGTTTCCTCTTCAGTCAATGCTCACTCATCTGGTAGTGCTGAATTATGGAACTGGGATAATAATTTTATTACTGTTTAATACTTCAAATATTTATATTCTCAGAAAAGTGAGTCTTAATACAAATGTTCAATCGAAAATATAAACCAAAAATAGTTTACGTGACTCAAGTAGAGGTTTAAGGCTCTATTTAACTGATGTGTATCAAGGAGCACTTGAAGACCAAGTAACCACTCAAGTGGAATCAGAATTGCTTTTATAGGGATTGGGGAAGAAAAAGGTACTGGGACAGAATGCAGGTCCTTACTGCAAAACTCAAGGCAGGAATGGCTTTCTGTGCCTCCTGCTTAGGAACATTGGTGCAGTCCCCTTCTTGCAATGTCAGAACAGTTCTTTTCATACCTGTTTTTATAAGTGTTGCAGTTTGTCAAAATTTAGGAGAGGAGGAAGTGGCAAAGAAAGGGTAAAAGGGAAAGAGAAGGGGAAAATGTTTTAAGAGTCAAGGCTCAAGGCAAGGGAAACTGGAGTTCTTTTAAATCCTTTGTATAAAAACAGTAAAACTGTTAAAAAATTTCAGTAGAAATATCAACAGTTATCTACCTTCAACAATATGGAAACACTGACTAATGCTCTAAGAAACTGGTTGTCATAAAACCCGATGAAAATCTGCAAGTAGAGGCTATGAGTCTGTGACTCCATAACTCTATAATATAAAAGAGATACCTTGTCACTCTCTTCCATTTGTCTTATTCCATTCCATTTTGTCATATTGCATTTCTATTTGTATTTTATATTTCTATAGTATTTGAATTTAAGCTTGCATTTTCTGAGTTTGTCATGTGATAGCGAAAATTTGGGTTATGTAATTACTTCCAGATATCTAATCATGTTAGTCTGTGATTCATCCTGAAAGTTAACCAAATCTGTTGACCATGTCTATTTTAATTCAACTTCACTGTAATATTGTGTTGAGAAATAATCTAATGAAAGCTCATCTAAATCATGAAAATATATTTTAATAATATCAACCCCAAGATTTTTGCATTATTAATTTTTCCTTTCATCTTTGAATGGAAAAGGAATCTGCAGCATAGTGAGATTTGCTATCTTTACTGCACTTAGCAAACTATAGTGAGGTTTAAGTTTGAGTATTTGTACACTTTAGCTAACAGTTAAATGGATCTATTTTGGAATCACTGTAAATAGGAAAAACAGCACAGTAGTGCAAAATGTAAAGATGTTACAAAACCATCTCTTTCAAAATGGTAAATAATGATGTAAATAAAAAAGATTGATAACTGAGTGGTATCCATTTTTTATTGCATTAAATGCCAGTTTGAATATATGAAAGGTTCTTAAATAATGTATCAAAAATACATTTTAGACTACACATATGGTATTTAAATGTTAATATGATTCTGAATTAACCATAACATTTTAATGCCTCACATTGAGCATTGTAGTCTGAGAACACCAAAAGAAAAGTAAAAAAAAAAAGTAAAATATGGTTTAATAATTTTTCCCTCTTGTGCATTTTGCAATAGTCTTCAGTAGTTTATTTATTGGCAATATTACTCTTAAATATAGCTTCTTACTTAGGCTTTCAGGGCCCAAGTGCTTTCTCAAGTTCCATATTTTCCAAAATTTGTACCTCATTCTGCTAACCTATAAAATAATATTTCAGAGATCCTGAAAGCCATAGAAACAGAACATAATTGATTATGCAAATGACTTATTGACATCAAAGTCCTAAACTTGAATAACAGAAAAATTCTGGTATCTTCAACAAAGCTTAGTAACTGTTTTTTTTTTTTTTTTCCTATCTCAGTCGAAAACTGACTCTATACTTAGAAAATGTTCTGAGACTGTTTTATTCTTACACAAAAACCATGACTAGGTCTGGTAATTTTATTTTTACTTATTTATCGAGTAATTTTATTATAAGAATTACTCAAACCATTGTTTGACATCACTTGAGAATAGTAGTTCTATTAAGTATTTATTTATTTATTTTTGCTTTTTCAGTTCTCTGTTTTGATGATTTTTAAACATAGTTTAGGGCAGGAGAACTGGATAAAGACATGACTAGCCTCCAGAAAAGAAAGGAGAGTTATTAGAAAGTTAATTTTGACATCTTGGGGATGTGTACTAGCCTTAAAAATCACTGGCTTTACTGTCAAATGTAGGTTTTCATTTTCATAATCTCAAACACATTAATATTTAATACTCTCCTCCTTGAGATGTATTTTTGGTATACTGCATTTCACCCTTTCTTCTTTCTGGGCTCAACTATGGGATAAGGAACATTTTTGCTGTTGTTTTACATGCTCATTTTAGATTGGTATTAAATTTGGTTCCCAGCCTCCCAGCTCTTTGTTTTATTTCTCCAATATATCACTTGAAAAGTTAAAAAAAAAAGGTAATAATAATAATACAAGGAGACTTCAAACATAAACAAATAACACCTGTCAGTAAGTGCATTTATTTTCAGGAGCACGCATCAGAAGTGATACTTTTTAAATTTATATTGGCCATATCATTTTGCTTCTATATTTCCATTTAAAAATTGTAAACTGGTACTAGAATGGGTAATTCTATGCTAAGAGAACTTTGAATCTTATTTTTTAGACAATTTAAAAAAGTTAAGAGTAAGCATTTATAAGACTTTGTGATATACATATGGCTGGAAAGCCTGGAATTTCTAATGATCCCCCGGTACTAACCAAATGCATAGTCAACTAGGTGTCAAGAGATATCTGCACTACCATTTTAAAGGCAACTCTGTCTTAAAATTAACTCAACATTTATTTTTATGTATTTGGTAGTATCATGGATTCAGTTAAAATATTTTGAATTTCCTTTGCATTTTTTTTAAGATTTTTATTTCTTTATTTGAGAGAGAGACAGTGAGAGAGAGCATGAGCGAGGAGAAGGTCAGAGGGAGAAGCAGACTCCCCATGGAGCTGGGAGCCCGATGTGGGACTCGATCCCAGGACTCCAGGATCATGACCTGAGCCGAAGGCAGTCGTCCAACCAACTGAGCCACCCAGGCGTCCCTCCTTTGCATTTTGAATTTCCTTCCCAAATTAATATGGGCAGCATTCATTAAGATAACATGCTTATTTTATTTTTTAAACATGCTTATTTTAAAAGTATATTTGTTTTGTTTGGGAGAAGAGTCTTCTTAAACAGTTGACTTTTTCACTGCTCTGAGACTTGCTGATCTTATCTGGAGAGCAGGTAGAGATGGGATTGGGTGAACCATCCAGTTCTTCAACTCATACTCTTGAAAATGCCTGAAAAATGGGTAGGAATGCCTGATGGGTGCCAAAAACTTATTTTCATGGGCAACTTGCTCAACATTTGATATAGATGAGGATGACTACCTTGCCTAGCTCTGTTTGTAGCTGTGTTGTGAGACAAGGTGGGCCTCTTTCTCTGCTTGGCCAGAGAAAGAGCCCACAGTAGTCCACCTTCCTCCGCCTCCACCCTGCCTCCAATGCAACCACTGCAGATGGATTTAGGCAGATGCATACATAGCACATGCTCTAGTAGTAGTCACTCTCTCTGGTTCTTCCTTGAACAGGGTGCAGAGATGAAATTTGCAGTCATTTCAGCTCTACGAGTAAGGCAAAGACAGGGATAGGATGTGACCAAAACAGAGGATAGGGACCAGGGTCTGATTTTACCAATGAGGCTACATTAGGAAAAACTACTACCAAGTTCTTTTCTGTGTTCTCTCTTAGTGTGATAGTGACATGTTATAAGCTTAAAAGCATCATGTAGCATCGCAGTCACTGCTATATTGTGGGGCAAGGATGAAAATAAGGAATCCCTAAGGATCATGGACATAAGTTTTCTGGAAGAACTAGATATATTGGATTCCTTAAATAGTTAATAAATATTCAGTGTTTTAATTAATTCTAAAAGTATTTTAGAATTGGAATAGACAGGGACGCCAAGAAAGATTATTTCAAAAGCCTGTAGTTTTCTTTGCAGAACCACATGCCTTACTCCATGTAATATTTTTTTTAACACTTTTGAAATAAAGTTGTCAATGTGGCAGGCAAAAATGGGGCAAGCAAATTCCAGTAATAATTACTCTCAAGACAAATAAACTTCAAACATTTGTTCATTTTGCCATTTAAAGTCATTTTTCTCACCCTAGTAGATGTCAAATACCTGACCAATTGAGAGTAGAAAATTGTGTCTCTGGTAACCAGAAATCATCTGACTCTCAGAAATGAGATTTTTTTCAGCATTCCCATTAGGGCTTTCATGTTGGCTTATTAAGACAGAATGGGCAGCTGAACAAGATTACCTGTCCCTGATAGGAAGGGAAATAAAGTTAATGATAAGACAAGCCGGGTTGACTATATTCTTTAACCTTCCTCTTAAAATACTCAGCCAAGTCTCTACTTGAGGACTTAACACCATGGGGAGATCGATCAGTTCATTTTGTTTAGACTTGGCTGATTTATACTTTGACTTGAATATTTGACTCAGGAAAGCATTTTGTAATTGTATGGGATAATTTTTCAATGGATAAAGACGGCAGAGGAGTAGGAGGACCCTGAGCTTGTCTTGTCCTTGGAGCACAGCTAGATAGTTATCAAATTATTCTGAACACCCAAGAAGTCAATCAGATGTCTGAGAGAACAAAATCTGCAAGTCTTCAAGTAGAAAAGTGACCACTTTTTGCAAGGTAGGAGGTACAGAAGTTCACCTTGGGGAGATAGCTTTGGATGCTGTGGTGGGGAGGGAGGCTGCTTACAGAGGCTACCACAAAGTATTAGAAGTGGTAGAGCACAAAATTTGAACTTTTAAGTTCGCTACCATTGGGGAAGTGCCTGGATTAAAAGTGCTAAGGTGGCAAAGAAGACAGAATCCCAGAAGTGACAGGATGGTCTGAGGATACCTGGGGTTGCAGGAAGAATGGTGGCACCAAAGTGCTACAAGGTTCCCAGTATAGGAGCTGAAAAGCCGGCAGAGAGCAGCAGGTTTTGGTGCTGGCTTTGTGCTATAAACTGCAGACTGCGGTGTGGTCATGCAACCACTGTCCTAGGACCCCCTGGCAAATGTGCTGTGACCCTCCCCTGGAGGAACAGTGTGGGTCCATGCTGAAAGAGTCTCTGAAATTTGGAATTCTGAAACTTGGTCCCACACCTGAGATAAAAAGGCTTGGACATGGGCAAGGTGAATGTGGGGTTTGATGGAAACCACAGAAACAAATCAGGTAATTGATTGCTTTTCTGTGAGGACACACTGAAGAGTAGGGGGTACAAATTTTCAGATCCAAGGCTAGAGCAGGGCACGGTCATTATCATACCACCCATCTACTGAAAGCCTTCAAGGAGCAAAACAGCGCCACCTTGTGGAGACCAGAACTGTATACATCAAACCCCACCCCACTGCGCCCTGGAAAAACATTTCCTCTGAAACAAGTCGGCCTGAGAATCAGCTCAGCAGGCCTGTCCTCAAGACCAGGACAAATAAAAAGCTTACATCACATTTATTGATCATGGAGTGTTGCAAAGCTTCAGCTCTAGGGGACATAAGATCATGATTCCTTTTGATGTATTCTTTAATTTTAATTTTTAACATTTTTTAATTTATCTTCTTATATTTTCCAATTTCTTTTGTTAATTTTTAGGATTATTTAAAAAATTATATATATGTGTGTGTGTGTGTGTGTGTGTATATGTATATATATATATATATATATATATGTTTTTTCATATATATTTTTATTTTTGGCTACTTTAATGTTATTTTATTTTATTTTTAAATTTTGGGTTCTAGATTCTTTTAACAAATGACCAGAACACACTCAAGATCTATTTTTTTTGTTCTGTTCTGTTTTTGTTTTTCTTGTTTTGTGCTTTTGTTTTTTCCTTTGTTTGCTTTTTGTTTCTTTTCTTTTTTCTTTTCTTTCTTTTTTTTTTACATTTTTTGGTTGTTGGTTTTTGTTTTTGTTGTTCTTTTTTCACTTTCTTCTTTTCTGAACAAAATGATGAAATGGTGGAATTCACCCCAAAAGAAAGAACAAGAGGTAGAACTCATGGGCAGAGATGTAATCAATAGACATAAATAAGATGTCTGAACTGGAATTTAAAACAATGAATGGAAAAATACTGATTGAGCTTGAAAAAAGCATAGAAAACACTAGAGACCCTTATTATAGAGATAAAAGTACTAAAATCTAGTCAGGCTGAAATAAAAAATGCTACAACCAAGATGCAAACATAAATGGAAGCCATAAAATTTAGGATGGATGATGCAGAGGATCCAATCAGTGATCTAGAAGATAAAGTTATGGAAAACAATGAAGCTGAAAAGAAGAGGAAAAGAAAGGTAAGGGACCAGGAAGGTAGAATTAGAGAACTCAGCAACTTAGTAAAATGTAATACCATTCATATCAGAGGAGTCCTGGAAGATGAAGATAGAGAGAAAGGGGCAGGAGGTTCATTTGAACAAATTATAGCTGAAAACATCCCAAATCTGGGGAAGAACACAGACATCAAAATCCAAGAAACACAGAGAACTTCCATTAAATTCAGAAGAGCTGGCCATTGCCAAAGCACATCGTAGTCAAATTCACAAAAGACACAGATGAGGAAAGAATCCTGAAAGCAACAGGGGGAAAAAAAGTCCTTATATTCCAAGAAAAGACAGATCAGGTTTGCAGTGAGCCTGTCCACAGATGTGGCAGGCCAGAAAGGAGTGGAAGGAAATATTCAATGTGCTGAATGGGAAAAATATGCAGTCAGGAATTTCTTATCCAGCAAGGATGTCATTCAGAATAGGAGAGATTAAGAGTTTTCCAGACAAACAAAAACTAAAGGAGTCCATGACCACTACACCAGTGCTGAAAGAAATTAAAACGGGGAATTTTGAGTGGGAGAAAAAAAAGACCAAAAACAGCCAAGACTAGAAAGGAACAGAGAATGTCATCAGAAACACCAACTCTACAGGTAACATGATGGCACTAAATTCATATCCCTCAATAATTGCACTGAATATAAATGAACTAAATGCACCTATCAAAAAAAGTAGAGTATCAAATGGAGAGATCAAAAGTAGAGATCAAAAGATCCATGTATATGCTACCTACAAGCTCATTTTAGACCTAAAGAAACCTGCAGATTGAAAGTGAGAGGATGGAAAACCATCTATTATGCTAATGGACATCAAGAGAAAGCCAGAGTAGCCATAATTAGGCAAGCTAGATTTTAAAATAGGACTCTAACAAGAGATGAAGAAGGGTGTTATATCATAATTAACGGGTCTATTCATCAAGAAGATCTAATGATTGTAAATATTTAATCCCCTAATATGGGAGCACCCATATATATAAATCAATTAATAACAAACATAAAGAAACTCATTGATGACAATACAATAATAGTAGGGGACTTTAACACCCCACTTACAGCAGTGGACAGGTCATCTAAACAAAATCAACAAGAAAATGGCTTTGAATGACACACTGGACCAGATGGACTTAACAGATAGATTCAGAATGTCTCATCCTAAAGCAGCAGAATACACATTCTTTTCAAGTGCATGTGGAACATTCTCCAGAAAAGATCACACACTGGGTCACAAATTGGTCCTTAACAAGTGTAAAAATGAAGATGACACCATGCATATTTTCAGACCACAGCACTAGAAACTAGAAGTCAATCACAAGAAAAAACTTGAAAAGACATTAAATACATGGAGGTTAATGAACCTCTTACTAATGAATGCATGGGTTATCCAGGAAATTAGAGAAAAAATTAAAAAGAAATACATGGAAACAAATGAAAATGAAAGCCAGACAGCCCCAAACTTTTGGGATGCAGCAAAAGCAGACCTAAGAGGGAAATATATTTTGCAGGCTTACCTCAAGAAGCAAGAGAAGTCTCAGATACAAAATCTAATCATACACCTAAAGGAGGTAGAAAAGGAACTGCAAATAAAGCCTAAAGCCAGCAGAAGGGAAATAATAAAGATTAGCACAGAAATAAATGATGTAGAAACAAACAAATAAAAACCCAGTAGAACAGAGCAATTAAACTACGAACTGGTTCTTTGAAAGAATTAATAAAATTGATAAACTCCTGGCCAGGCTTATTAAAAAGAAAAGAGGAGGAACCCAAATTAAAACATCACAAATGGTAGAGCAGAATTCACAACCAACACTACAGAAATACAAACAATTATAAGAGAATATTATGAAAAATTGTATGCCAACAAACTGGGCTATCTGGAAGAAATGGACAAATTCCTAGGAACTTCCAAACTAACAAAACTGAAACAGGAAGAAATAGAAGATTTGAATAGACCCATAACCAGCAAAGAAATGGGATCAGTATTCAAAACTCTCCCAAGAAACAAAAGTCCTGGGCCAGATGGCTTCCCAGGGTAATTCTGCCAGACATTTAAAGAAGAGCTAATAACTGCTCTTCTCAAACTATTCCAAAAAATAGAAATGGAAAGAAAACTTCCAGACTCATTCTGTGAAGCCAGCATTACCTTGATTCCAAAACCAAAGACTCCACTATAAAGGAGAATTACAGGCCAAAATCCCTGATGAACATGGTTACAAAAATTCTTAATATTAGCAAATCGAATTCAAGAGTACATTAAAAGAATTGTTCACCACTATCAAGTGGGATTTATTCCTGGCTTCAGGGGTGGTCCAATGTTCACA
>NW_022631080.1:3548700-3565837 GCF_010015895.1 Lontra canadensis | reverse complement strand
ATAGCCAAATTATGGGAAGAGCCCAAATGTCCATCAACTGATGAATCAATAAAGAAGAAGTGTGTGTGTGTGTGTATATATATATATATATATATATATATATATATTTATATATATATATATATTTTACTCAGCCATCAAAAAGAATAAAATCTTAAAAAAAAAAAGAAATCTTGCCCTTTAAAACAATGTGAATGGAGCTAGAGTATATTATGGTGAGCTAAGTAAGTCAGAGAAAGACAAATGCCATATGATTCCACTCATTTATGGAATTTAAGAAACAAAACAGATGAACATAGGGGAAGGAAAAGGAAAAAGAAGGGAGGAAAACCATAAAAGAGAATCTTAACTATACAGAAGAATCTGAGGGTTGCTTGAAGGGAGGTGGGTAGGGGGATATTCTAAATGAGTGACGGGCATTAAGAGGAGCGCTTATGATGATCACTGGGTGTTATATGTGAATGATGAATCACTAAATTCTACTTTGATACTAATAATACATTATATGTTAACTAACCGGAATTTAAATAAAAAGTTGAAATATGAAGAAAATCTTAAGAAAAAGAAATGAGTGTGACACTATCATCAGTGAGGTCAGGCTGCAGTAGCAGAGTTCTGGTAATCAGAGAGCAGGCCCTGAGAGACTTTGTTACTTTAAGAGAAGGTGAAGACCCAGGTCTCCGAGGTACTAAGGCAAGGGAACCTGGGTAAATACCTAGAAATAGAGCAATAAAATTTGGCTTACCTGTTATAATGGAGTTAAAGTAAGGGCTTGGCCACAATAGGCAACCACCGCCACTGCAACTGGGAATAATACCTCAAAACTTCATTTAGCAAGACTGGCTGGTAGCTGAATCCCTAGAAATAGGCCTCGAATTATTAATAATGTAATTGCATGCCATATGATACCTTCTGATATATGGAATGACAGAGCAAACTCGTCAGACATGAGGTTAATTTATCATCTATATTAGATCCCCTTTGATAACTAATGAGAAATTGGTTTTATTATATTGATGGACCTACATAGTCATTTTATACAAATTGATTTTAAAAGGATAAATTCTAATAAACATTAGATAATCATCTACATTAATTTTATTTTATAATGTTATGAACTTTAAAGATAGCATAAGGGAAATAATTATTGTTGGTGGTAATATTTACATATGTTATCTCTAGTAATATTTTGTCCCTGATATTTATCTGAAAAATATTCTACTTAATATGATATTGTTATTTCAAAAATATTCATAAGTTTTTCAGTCTTCACAGTTGAATATATTATAGTTATAAATTCAAGTTTTTTGACATCTTCGTCAACTCTCCTGTGTTAAAAATACTGGTTTGTTTTTGAGAGGTAACGTATTTGGTAAGTTCAGAGAGAATTCTGCAGAATGGAAGATAGTATCAGTTTTATTTTTTCATTAAAATGTATAAACACATCAGCCTAAATATTCTTATTTAGTTATTTTTACAAATAAATTTGTCAGATAATTCCTATCTATTTGTGAATCTTTTGAATGTTTCACCAACTTTAGATGCTTAAATAGCATAGGTCTTCTCAATTCCATTTCATTCAATACAGAATATAAATTTCTCCATTTAAAAATGGGCTCTGCATCATAAGATCATTCTAATAAGTCAAGATATTGAAATGTACAATTATAGAATTTTAAAATTAAATCTTTTATACTCTTGAGTTCTCATCATTTAATATTTTTCAATTCTTTGCCAACTTCTCAAGGGACAAGTTTTAATGTGTTTTGGTTTTAAAGTCTCACTTCCTATGATTACTACTCAGTAAAATATTGAAAGGATGATAATTTAGGGCACTACTTTTAAAAACCTTTTTTATTAATAATCTCCAGCTAAATATGAACAAAATGAAACTAAAATGTAAGAGGGATTATTTACTTAAAAAGTTGAATGAAATTATAGGACATAGGATAAAAGAGTACATCAAAATTCACTTGAAGATAAGCAGCAAAGAGAAGGTATGCATAACCAAATTGAGAAATTTTTTTGTAATCAACATTAGCTTTATCCCATTTTTTTAGTTTAGTTTTTTAGTTACATATACATGTGAATTTTGACAGCTTTAGGTTTTATTTTCATTAGTTAAATATGAAGGCTGAACCACAGAGTTTCAACAATATATTCCATAGATTCCTTAATTTAAACCCATCTCTTTTTTTTAACCACAACACTGTGCCTCATTAAATTTGTATTTCCCCAAATAATTCTATCTGCAATATTAAGCATTAAAATTCAATTTGTGGGGTGCATGGGGGGCTCAGTTGGTTAAGCAGCTGCCTTCAGTTCAGGTCATGATCTCAGGGTCCCACGATCGAGCCCCACATCAGGCTCCCTGCTCAGCAGAGAGCCTGCTTCTCTCTCTCCCTCTGCCTGCTGCTCTGCTTACTTGTGCTCTCTATCTCTTCTGTCAAATAAATAAATAAAATCTTAAAATTCAATTTATAAGATGCTTTGCCTTTGAGAGACTGAACTTCTAAAGGTTTTATTTTGATTTCATAAATTGGATGACAAATTGAGCCGTTATTGACCTTAACTTTATGTGATTTCCTTTTGAAGCATCTGAAGATGTCCATATATAATTGGCATTCTTTAGCTGTATGTGAATTTCTTTTACTTTTGGAGCCAACACATTAACAGTGATTTTTTTGTACACACATCAAAATTTAGAATTGAAAATTAATAGAATTAATTTTGATCAGTACTCATTTAATCTAAATAAAAAGTCATTTTTCACAGTATTATTTTATCATACCTTCTGCACCTGAACATATTAAATCATCATATTTGGGCACTGTCTTCCCAAAATTTTTTCTCACATTTGAAGTAGATACTAATGTTCTTCAATACATTTGTGTCTTGTTATTTTCATGTGCTCGGTGATAACATCTTCATGGATACTGAATATCAAAAACATTTCATGCTACTTAACTATGTAAAAAATCAACTCTCTTGTTCATTAAAAATTTTCAGTAAAATTTTTCCTTTTTCCCCTTTCTTTTTAAGCACATTGCTATTTAAAGGGCTTATTGCAAAAAGTAACCCAAAAGATAAAAAGAGCACTGCTAAACAAATATAAGTGAAAAATTATATATTTATCTCATGCAATAAATGACAAAACCATTATAAAAAAAGCATTTAGAATACTTTTTATATGCTCTCTAGCAATATTACTAAACCTCTGGTTTCTACATATAATTCACATATATTTAACCTATAATTTTCCAGATTTTTCACTCAGCTGTCAAATGGCTTCCTGGAAGTCACACTATAGCATGGACCAAAGAACCCAAATGGCAGTCAGGGAGGCACTGTTAAATAATCCTCCCACCATAATTGTAGTTGGGAAACAGTTACCTGTTACTACTCAGTTTAGTCTGAGTTCCCTTCAAGTATGCAGGGGAAGCCCTGCATGCTGTCTTTAACAGGGAGGTGTTAATTATACTGAAAATAAAATGAGTCAGGGAAGAGAAATAGGTTCTTACCAGTCTTTTCTTTTTTTCTTTTTTTTTCCCAGATTTAACCATATGGGGTTGTTAGAAACCTTTGAACTGTACATGCGTGTCACATAGTATTAGATGAGACCATGGAAGAAGTTGGAAATATAATGCCAAACACATACTGGGCTATTTCAGCACAACTATTAACAAAAAAATGCTTTGTTATTAAATGAAAAAATAGTAAGAAGTACTGAAAAACCTTAGGGACTTTTTATTTTTTATAGGTTTTATTTATTTATTTGACAGAGAGAGAGAGAGATCACAAGTAGGCAGAGAGGCAGGCAGAGAAAGAGGGAGGAAGCAGGCTCCCCGCTGAGCAGAGAGCCCAATGCAGGGCTAGATCCCAGGACCCTGAGATTATGACCTGAGCCAAAGGCAGAGGCTTAACCCACTAAGCCAACCAGGCACCCACTTGGGGACTTTTTAAAACAACACAGAAGCCAGCCTGAAGGAACTCATTATAGGGCAAATCAAGGACAGTTTAAGCATCAAAACAAATACTAGAGTAATACATTATAAATCAGGTAAATAATAAATTAGAGGGAATTGTACAACAGAACTATACTAGGACCATCCAGGTAAGCTGGGCATAATAATGAGTGATGGGGAAAATAGCACTGGGAAAATTGGAGAGTGCATAGAGGACAGAGTAAGTAGTCCCTTGTAGGCCATATTGAAAAAAATGAATTGTTTTTTCAAACTGAAATGGAAAGCAACTAAAACATTTTACACAATTTTCTGATTTTTTCCTGGAAGATCACTCCAGTTGCTATGTGATGAGCAGAGTGAAAGGATTTGGTAAGGTGATAGTAGGGACCCCATGAGAAAATGACAATAGTCAAGGCAGGAAAAGAAAATATTTCTTAAAAAGTTAAAGATGAGGGGAAATATATAGAAATGTCATCCTTCCCATCTTTACCTAAAATCTGTGGGTTCATTGTTCAAGACAATCTTAAACGTGGTTTCTTGCTGTCAAAAGTCTTTAATGGCAGGTTGCCAGGTTGTGATACCACCTTAACTCCATAAAATTAGGGAAGAAATTACAAATATGTAAGGTCTCCAGTCATTCTATTTTGTTGCTTAACTTTTATATTTGTGACAAAATGATAAATTCACTGAATATATATAACAGAAAATGAAATAGTATGCAATACCAGCATTTCTTTTCTTTCCTCAAGGAAATATATTAAAAAATAAGCAGTACCATCTAAATCATTCTCCATAAGTGGAATCATATTTTAGTGGGTTAGATATTTATCAGGCTGCATTTTGTATTTTAACATCAACAGCCATTAACAGAAAAACTGAATATCTTGTATAGGAGAAGATGCATATCTTCGAAATCACTTTGACTCTACACTGCAGCCTTCAAAGTTCATATTCATAACAATAGTATAAATGTGAAATAATACAGCTTGGCATAAGGGTAAAAAACTGATTCCCTCAACTATACTGATGATGATGCATGTTATCTTTCTTATTTATAGAAAATAATATGAACATGGCATTATGAGTCACCTTCACACTTCTGTGCTATTTTTTCCTCTTCACATCAGCCCACATCAATAAGATATTGCCTGCAAAATAACATGCCAGTATGATTTCCAGTTATTTCAGTATCAAACCTCTCTTATTTATGGAAAGGAAGAGATCAGGTAGAGTGAACATGCATCTACTCAAATGGGGCTGTGTTCCAAGTTTATTTAGTCTTACTAATCCAGTAGTAAATGAAAAATCACTCATTCCTTATGCCCCATTTGAGCTTAACCCAGTGATGCAGTACATACTTTTAATGCTATAGAACATTTTAGTTTCAGTTGCCCAAAGGAAGGAAACATAGACATTCCAATAAATAGATAACATATGAATTATATATGCCATAATATTTTATATGTTGATCACTATATTCAGTACTTTTAAACAGTCTGAGAAATACCTGTGTGTTGAGGCTAAGAGGGAGGTCATTCTTTAAAACTATTACTAACTTCACCAATGTTTTCCAGAGTACCATGCCATTGCTTACTATGCTATGTTATTTTTGCATGATACCAAAAATAGTGGGGTTGGTGTTTTGAGTCACTGGGAAGAGCTCAATCTCTCAACTTATGGTATCAAAAGTTATTAAGATAGGGGTAACCCAAATGATGGGTATTAAGGAGGGCATATAATGTGATGAGCACTGGGTGTTATACTTAACTAATGAATAATTGAACACTACATCAAAAAGCAATGATGTACTATATGCTGGCTAACTGAACATAATAAAAAAGGTTATTGAGATACTGCAGATTGAAATGAAGGCATGATATTGGTCTTTGGTGACAACAACAACAAAACCCATTAATTTTTTAAATTTAATTAATTTTAATTTTTTATTATGTTCAGTTAGCCACTGTATAGTACATAATTTGTCCTTGATGCAGTGCTCAGTGATTCATTAGTTAAGTATAACACCCAGTGCTCATCACAGCATGTGCTCTCCTCAATACCTGTCACCCTGTTATCATCGCCCCCCACCTTCCTCCCTTTTGAAACCCCCAGATTTTTTCTCGGGGTCCATAGTCTCTCATGGTTCATCTCCTTCCCTGATTTCTCCCCCTTTCGTTTTCCCTCCTTCCCCTATGGTCCTCCATGCTATTGCTTATGTTCAACGTATGATTGAAACCATACGATAATTGTCTTTCTCTGACTTACTTCACTTAACATAATCCCCTCCAGTTCCATCCATGTCAATGCAAATGATGAGTATTCATCATTTCTGATGGCCGAATAATATTCCATTGTGTATATGTACCACATCTTCTTCATTCATCTGTTGAAGGACATTTCGGCTCCTTTCACAGTTTAGCTTTTGTGGATGTTGCTGCTATGCACCTTGGGGTACACATGCTCCATCTTTTCACTACATCTGTCTTTGGGGTAAATACCTAGGAGCACAATTGCTGGGTGGTAGGATAGCTCTATTCTTAACATCTTGAGGAACCTCTATACTGTTTTTCAAGGTGTCTGTGCCAACTTGAATTCCCACCAGCAGTTTAAGAGTGTTCCTCTTTCCCACATCCTTGCCAACATTTGTTGTTTCCTGTTTTGTTAATTTTTGCCATTCTGACTGGTGTAAGGTGGTATGGTATCTCAGTGTGGTTTTGATTTGTATTTCCCTGATGGCTATGATGTTGAGCATTTTTCATGTGTCTGTTAGCCATTTGTATGTCTTTTTTGGAGAAGTGTCTGTTCATGTCTTCTGCCCATTATATGACTGGGTTATTAATTTTTTGAGTGTTGAGTTTGAGAAGTTCTTTATAGATCTTGGATATCAGTCCCTTATCTTTAATGTCATTTGCAAATATTTTCTCCCATTCCGTGGGCTGTCTGCTTGTTGTGTCGATTGTTCCCTTTGCTGTGCAGAAACTTTTTATCTTGATGAAATCCCAAAAGTTCATTTTCACTTTTGTTTCCCTTGCCTTTGGAGACGTGTCTTGAAAGAAGTTAATGTGGCCAGTGTTGAAGAGGTAACTGCCTATGTTCTCCTCTAGGATTTTGATGGATTCCTTTCTCACATTGAGATCTTTCATCCATTTTGAGTTTATCTTTGTGTATGGTGTAAGGGAATGGTCCAGTTTCATAAAAACCCATTAAATTCTTAATTTGAGCATTTACTTAATTTGAAAATAAACTGTCTTGGATTATTACATGAATAAGAAGTAAACTCACATTAAAGATTTTGTAGGTACTTGTTTATAAATGACCCACCTGACTAGTATTTTATAGTATCAGGTATAGGAGAAAGCTACTAAAACTTTTGCTATCCAGCTGAGTCCTGGGTGACCAACTCAAAATTCATTTCCATGGACTAAGGCTCAAAACAGCTAATAGGAATGAATATGTAAGATGTGCCTTTCATGCCTTTAGAATATTCTGGGATCTGAAGAGGTATGCCTACTTCTTCAGCTAACTATATGGTAGGTAAAGTTCTACAGGAATCCCAAGCTCTTCCCTTGCCTTTTCTTTACTCCATCCCTAAATCATAGAAGAAATTCTATGATGACTCAGATTTGAAGACATTTTATCTTCTGCTGCTAATGTGTGATATTTTCCTTTTCCCCGATTTGTTTTTGGTGTGGAGGGAGTTCTTCAAGTTGTGATCCCTTTGGCACACTTTCTTTGGTATACTTTTTGTAGTTCCTAGAGTTAGAAATTTCAGAGCATGAGCCATTTTGTGAGCTTATTCCATTATGTAATCCCCTTTCAGGGTAAATAAAACAAGGTTAGAGGCATATCCCTACCCAGTTTTCTTTCTATGTGGGCAGTAAAAGAAAAGCTCTCTAAACTTCACAAAGATCACAAAAGAAAAGAAAAAAAAAAAGAACCCAAACTTATTTTCAGTATGTGCGGGGAATCCTTAAGTAAAAACTTGAAAATCAAATGTTATAATAAATCAAAAAATGAAAACATGAACCAAAAAGATTTGTTCAAAAATGCTAGAATGATTTAATGTTCCATAAGCAACGAACATAATTCATCACATTAATAGTGCAGTGAAAAATATGATGTGATGGCTTGTTATTTCCTGAATTTATATGGTAATGGTCATTCTGTAGGGCAATTAGTCACCTAATGGTGAGATAGGACTCTGCTAATCCTGTATAATTTCTCTGTGTTTGAAAAATTTCCTTGTTGTCATTAGTGTACAAAGTAATCTAGAGACATTCAGTGTTTGAGATCAAAGAAACTAACAGGAATAGAGCCAGGAGTGAGGAGAATAATCAAATAGAGGTCATAGGACAAAGCATGAACATTTGATCAACTGGCATTCAAAAGAGCATAGTCAAAGGCATGGGACTGGGACTTGGAAATAAATATCTTCTATTTAAGAGATACTGAAAAAATTAGCAAAATCCAAGCAAGTATTTAGATAACAAGAACAATATAAGCCCCCAAATCTAGAAAGGGTAGAAGACAAGACTTTGATTTAAAAACAAAGCAAGAGTTCAAAAAGAGAAGGATATGAGCCATAGAAGATTAAGGTCATGTGTTATCTGATATTGAGCCCTCTAATGACTGACTAGTCTAGGGTTCTTTGAGTCTGACACTACCATAAATAAGAACAGGAAGGAGGATAAGTGGTTTAGCTGCTGAGGTTGGGATACGTAATGTTGCAGATTAAAGAAAGGTGTCAGGAAAAGCAGGCATACAAGGCAGGTGGGTTAATGCAGAATGGAAACTATACCTGTAATACGATGATAAAAGGGAAGCTTGAAGGCATTAATGCACTAATGTACCTGGGCACCGTTGTCCTGCTTCTATAAAACTGTTTCTGTTCCTGATTCTTGAAATAATTACATCTAATGAGTGATATTAAATTCAGCAAATCTTATTGGTATAACCAAGCACAAATGATAGCACATGGTATTTATTCAGTAAATATTAATCTTACAGAAATGCAAACTGGTACAGCCACTTTGGAAGACAGTTAGCAGTTTCTTACAAAATTAAGCATATTCTTAGTATACAATCCAGCAATTTTACTTCTTGGTATATACCCAAAGGAGTTGAAAACTTATGTCCACACAAAAATGTACACATGGATGTTTATGGCAGCTTTATTCATAATTGCCAAAACGTGGAAGCAACCAGGATATCCTTTGGTAGGTGAAAGAATAAATATAGTACATGCAAGCATTGAAATATGATTTAGCACAAAAAAAGCTATCATGCCATGAATAGGTAAAGAGGAAATTTAAATGCATATCAGTAAGTGAAAGAAGTTAATCTGAAAAGACTACGTTACATAATTTACGATTCCAAATATATTACATTCTGGAAAAGATGAAACTGTGGAGTTTGTTAGAAGGGCACTGATTGCCAGTGGTTGGGTAAAGGAGGCATTAATGGGCAGAACACAAAGGATTTTTAGGGCAGTTAAACTATAATTATGGATACATGTCATTTTATATTTGTCTGAATCCATAGAATATACACCACCAAGAGTGAAGCCCAATGTAACCTATAGGCTTTGGATGATAATGATTTGTCAATATAGGTTCATTAACTGTAACAAATGTACCACTCTGGTGGGGAATGTTGATAACTGGAAAGACTATGCTGTGTGAGAGCAAGAAGTTTATGGAAAATCTGTGTACCTTCTCGATTTTCCTGTGAGCCTAAGACTGCAGTAAAAATATAAAGTCATTTAAAAACAAATATGTTGAATCAAAAAACAAAACAAAACAAAAATCAACATTGCTTTTCTTATCAGTACTCAATAAAACACTTTAATGAAAATTTAAAGGTGGGCAATTCAGAATTAATGTTTGCCTTTATACATGTTTAGCGCAGTAGTCACTAAACTATTTTCCAACGATTTCCTCCTCTCTCCCCTCCCAGAACAAGGTAGGATTTCATTGCCTGGTGCCATTTTGATTAGAGAGCTATGTAACTAATTTTGTCCAGTGACCTGTGAGAGGAAGTAAGGTATGTCACATCCTTATTGACCACATCTGAAAACATGGTTAAACCTTCACCTCAGGCCATTTAGTGATGAGCCGAGCCATTCTGACAACCCACAATGGACATGTAGCAGAAGTTAGAAATAAATATTTGTTTTTTGCAGCTGAGATTTGAGGGTTTTTGTCTAATGGTAGCTAAAGTTGGCTTAGTGTGACTGACACACATGAGTACATTTTAGTGTAGAGGGGAATAACAAGACCTAGCTCAGTGTAGTCCATAGCTCTTTGGGCAAAGAGCACAAGATAGAAGTGCTAAAGTAATGAGACTAGACAAAAATGTCTCTCCCTCAGCAGTATCATGTAAATGTACAAAAGTGCAGAATACAAAGAGAAGAAAATACTGTAGCAGCAGGAAAAGCAGTAGGAGGCTGCTAAGAGGCTAAGAATTTTGTTCATTGGAAATAGCACTTAGGTAAATGCATAGTTAGAGGATCTGTGACTTATGATGTGATGGGATCTGGGGAGTGATAGTTGCAAATGTTGCACCAATCAGAAGCACAGGAACTTAGTGAAAAACCACTGGTTGCTGCCTCCATGTATCTCTTCTATGAAAATTTGGTATATGGTGCTTATTTATTGAATGTGTTGAGATCATGATAATTCTGCTGACTTCAACAAGGTATGAATTCATCCTTCAACTTATTTTCCTAATGTGTTAAGGACATTACTGATATCAGTCATTCAAAAAGGGGTAGGGGTCTCAGATAGGAAAAAGTGATGGAGAAGACACCTCTGTCATTTTGTAAAAGTAGCTTATGACTAAACTATAATTTGCATTAAAATGCTCTATGCCTTTTCAAGAATACTCACATACAGTTATAGGATGAGGAACAAAAGTTTATAAAAATAGCTATGAAACTATGAGCTACTTCTTTCTCCTAACCACATTTCTTCAGCATATTCATTTTAGTTGTCCTTATGTCTAATTTAATGAAGCACTACATTTTCTTTTATATTCACATTGTATTAGGAACATTATATTTAGACTTTAAGGATTAAGATATAATGTTGAAAGTATTAACACTTTGATCACCTTTGGTTTACATTCCACCGACAATCTAAAACAGTGGAGAGGCAGATCACAAGCCCTCAACCATGATTAAAACAGGGTACAGTGACAGATATAAAAGCTTCTGAATCTGAAGAGCTTCTTACTAATTCTTACTGTGAAATGGGACAATGATTCCTACTTTCTCAGATTGTTATATGACCTGATTGAGGTGGTGCTTTTATCATGTCTGATACATAAGTGCAAAATGAACATGTTGCTTTTCTACTACAATCCTCCTTTCACTCATGATCCATCTAAATAGTTGCTCATTCAGAACATCATGGTTGTTGATAAGGTAGAATATTTGTTTGTGTGTGTAACACATGTGATTCAACTGCAGATACTCAAAGTGAAGAAAGTGGAAAAAAAATGTATCTCGTTATGTCATTTCTCTCCTCTAGTGTCCCAGTCAATACAGTATCTGATCTTAATCTGGTCCTGTAGATACCTGAATAGTTTAAGTTTGGACAGCATAAGTTTGCATTTAAGCATTTTAAGTGGGAAACATATTGGGTTCCCAGCCAGTGCAGACAATTTCTCTAATAATGCAGTCTATCAAGGATTTCTTCATAATAGGAATCTCTTATCAAACCTACTATTTAAGTACTTAATGTATTCATTAGTAGACACACTTAGGTATAGTTTGGCTCAATACTTCACAATAGTGGGTATAAATTATTTTTTTCTTCTATAGTTCAATAAATATCTACAATAAGATAAAGGAACAGTAAAATAATATATAAAACATATTAACTGACCAAACATCACCTATCATTAGGAACACATCTTCATACAAATAAAGTTAGGTTTATGCTTGCTACAGAAAAGGGGACTGCACCCCAGGAAAAAATATATCATATATTTTTACATATTTATCTAGGGAATGGGAAGATTAAATCAGGACTCTAGTTGACATTGGTAAAGAAGAGGTAGTCACTCATGTTCATCAGAAAAAGGAGGTATTTAATTTCTCTTGTCATTCATGTTTGCAGAATGGCCTGGCCTCTATTTTCTACCAGATATGGCTACTGAGTGGCCTTACTTTAATACTGTTTTAGGTTCTTTAATCATTGTATATATTTATTTAGGAACATAATGACCCAAAAATCCATTGGTTTACTTTCTCACTATCTAATTTACACTTGGGTTAGTACTGTACTGAGACTTTTGCCCAGGTAAATACTAGGACCCCTGAAAAACTAAGTGTACAGGGAAAGGGTGATGAAAATGGTAACACCCAATAAGTCTAAACAACTTGAATACCAGACTTGAGCATATTAGGAGAACAGCTGAGATAGCACCAGCACACTTTGTATCTCTTAGATTCCTCATAAAATAAGGATTCATGTACTTTAAGATTCAAACACTGAATTCTGGATATTTAAAATTGTGTAACTCATTAGGAAGTAAGAGTTGATATAAGGGATACTTGTACTTCTAGCTGTAATAATCGTTCAATGAGGACAGTATTTAATGGGGTAGGGCATTTGACTGCCAATGGCATCAATTCTGAAAGGTAATAATTTCTGTATGAATCAATTTTATTACAAAACAAACAAATAACTTCCATTATCTCATACATGTAATATTTGTTATCTGATCATGGATTTCATTGGTGGCAAATCAAAATAAGTTAAAGCCATTAGTGTCTTATCTAGTTTAGAGAAGAAAATAATGGCTCTTACCAGGTTTTTGTAAAGGTCTTACTGCTTCAGTTTAAGCTGAAATCATGACATTTTATCTTCATGAAACATCAAAACTAGAGAGCAATCAGTAACTATTAATGATTATTCAATGATTGTCTGGGAAAGAGCTTAATGGCTTTTTGATCACTGTCCTGATTTCAGTTAATGTTTCAGGAAGAAAATAGTTTTTTGAAAATGGTGGTTGATAAAGTTAAAATTGAAAGATTAATATCTTAAGAAATGACTCTTGGAATCACCTCCCACCCAATAAAGCAATTTCTTCAGTTAGTTTAGATATGAGAAGTATATGCAATAAATGTTAAGGATTCTGAGGTCACTTTCAAGCCTCTTAAAACATCTGAAAGTTTGTATTAAAAGTGAGCAAATTGTTTTCTTCCAAATATTTATTTAATTCTATTAAGGTAATATTGGTTTTAGGAGAAGAATTTAGTGATTCCTCACTTACATATAGCACTCAGTGCTCTACATGACAAGTGTCCTCTTTAATACCCATCACCCGTGTAGTCTATCTCTCCCCCTATACCTCCCTCCATCAACCCTGTTTGTTCTCTATTATTAAGAGTCCCTTGGGGTGCCTGGGTAGCTCAGTGGGTTAAGGCCTCTGCCTTTGGCTCAGGTCATGATCCCAGGGTCCTGGGATTGAGCCCTGCATCAGGCTCTCTGCTCAGCGGGGAGCCTGCTTCCCCCTCTCTCTCTGCCTGCCTCTATGCCTACTTGTGATCTCTTTCTCTGTCAAATAAATAAATAAATAATTTTAAAAAGAGTCGCTTACGTTTTGCTTCCCTCTCTTTTATTCTCCTTCCCATATGTTCATCTGTTTTGATTCCTAAATTCCATACATGGGTGAAATCATATATATTTGTCTTTCTCTGACTTATTTTGCTCAGCCTGATACACTGTAGCTACATACACCTTGTTGCAAATGGCAAGATTTCACTTTTTTTTTTTTGATGGCTGAGTAATCTTCCATTATATATCTGTTCCATATCCATATTTATCCATTCATCAGTTGATGGGCACAGGCTCTTTCCATAGTTTGGCTATTGTTGATAATTCTGCTATAAACATCAGGGTTCATATGCCCCTTCAAATCTGTATTTTTGTATCCTTTGCATAAATACCTAGTAGTGCAATTTCTGGATTATAGGATAGTTCTATTTTTAACTTTCTGAGGGAACTATATTAAAAGTGAGAAAATTTATGTTGGCATTTGTTTTTATTAAGTATGCTCATACATATTGACACTTTCTACACTAATAAATAAAAAAAATCTATATTATGCAAAGTAAAAACAATGAAATGCCCCGAAAATGTAAACAACATGTGAAGGTGATAGTTTAGTCATAGTGTGTCATAATTAGCAAACCCAGTAATGTACCAGAAATAGAGATGAGAGGTGTTGGTGCACAAATTCTGCGAAGAAAATCTCTTGGCATAAAGCCACTTTACAGGAAATGGTCAGAGAGAGGAAAAAAGTATGCCTAGGAGGGGAAAGAGGACAATGGGGGGGGGGCAGAAATAAGTTAAGTACTGAGTAGTATTCAAAAGTAAATCTTTTGAGAGAGACAGACTTGGATTTCCCCCACTAGCACCATCATCTTTGTGAGAAATATCACCTTCATTAAACTCCGATTCCTCAACTGTCATGTGGTAATAATGCTTACATTATAGGAGTTCTGTGCAAATTAACTATGATATATGTAAGGCTGTTAGTCTAGTTAGTGACACCATATTTGTGCTCAATAAAGAATAATTATAACATTAATATTTCTTTGTAAATTTCTCACTATGAAGATAGGTATATGATATATATAAATCTTTATATATTGTAAATATAGAAGAAAGCACATACTCTAAAACTTACTACATCAAGAAGGCTTCCATTAAGGCTTTTTTTTAATTAAAGTTTTAATAACTGGGACGCCTGGGTGGCTCAGTTGGTTAAGCGGCTGCCTTCGGCTCAGGTCATGATCCCAGCGTCCTGGGATCGAGTCCCACATCGGGCTCCTTGCTCAGCGGGGAGCCTGCTTCTCCCTCTGCCTCTGCCTACCACTCTGTCTGCCTGTGCTCATGCTCTCTCTCTCTCTAACTAATGAATAAATAAAATCTTTAAAAAAAAAAAAAAATTTTAAAGTTTTAATAACTATCTTTTCATGTGTCTCTCTGTGCATAGCATAATATCTCTATATATCCTTTTACAAAAGTGAGGTCCCATTATACATCACTTTTTAAAAATATTTTAAAAAATATTTTTTGTGTGTTTTCTTTCTTCCTCTCTAACTCCCTACCCTCCCCCAAGAAAGTAACCAATAGTAACATCCAGGATTTTATCCTTTCACATCCTTCTCAGTGCTCATATAACATATACATAAGGGCATGTGCATGCACACACACAACACTCAGACACATCAAGATTAATTCTATATACACAGCTCTGCATTTTGTCTTTTGACAAACAAATTTTGGAAATCTATCCAAGACTCATTATTTTTAAAGTCCACATAATGTTCATGGTGTGTTTATAGTATTTATTAAAATATTCATTCTTCAGGCACCTGAGTGGCTCAGTTGTTTATCTTCCTTTGGCTCAGGTCATGACCTCAGGGTCCTGGGATCCAGCCCGGTGGAAGACTTCTGCTCAGCAGGAAGTCTTCTCCCTCTCCCCCTCCTGCTCCTGCTCTCTCTCTCTCTCACTCTCTCTCAAATAAATAAATGAAATCCTAAAAAAAAATCCACTCTTTCTATCTTCTTGACTTTATGAATGTGCTTAAATAAACATCTTTGTACCAAATGTCCCTTAAAAGTTTCCACCTTTATTACCTTCCCCTTCAACTCCTAGGTTTTCATTAATTGATTAAACATTTTATGTTCTAACTATATTCATCTTTTTAATAGTATGACTATTTGACTTAAATATTACATATTTCCATTTATATTGCAACCACTGTATTATTATGCATTATTTATGTGTACATATAACATATGGGTGTATATATACATATATGTATAGACTGAAAATGGATGAAATGCTTTCTCTCATCCATTATTTCCTTTTCTATTTATCTTTCCCATCTTATATTCTGTTTTGATTCAGTAATTGTTTGGTTAGCAAAGTATTTTCCTTATATAGAGTGTTTGTGGATAATACATGGAATTAAAAAAAATATATTTTGACAGATGAGCCAAATATTTGGGTATAACATTTGGGAATTGTTATCTTTTCTCTCAGTAGCTTGTAGATGGCTTTTCCAGTTTCAAGTATCAAATGCCTGCCTCATACTTTTCTTTTGTAAATACTTTTAATTTCTTACTTTCTGCCAGATTTTGCAAGGTACTTCTCTTTATCCTTCAGGTTCAGGAAATTTACCAGTATATGCTTAAGTGAACACCTTTTCTCATTAAACCTAATTGGAAATCAGTTGAGTCTGTTAATAATCAGATCCAAGTCTTCCTTTCCCTAAGGAAAATATTTTGCTATTGTTTAATCATCCCCTCTTTTCCAACATTTCTGTCTTTTCATTCTGGTACACTTTGTATTCATTTCTTGGGTTTCCAAATCTTGTCTCTGCTGCTCTTATTATTCTTTCTTCTGGAATTATCATCTATTTTTTATACCTGTATTTTGAAGTATGTTTTCTCTTGACTTTTGAAAGCATTAATTCAGGTCCAAATAATGAAGATTTTCTTGGTCAAAAATTCTTTGCTGTGACTATTTGTGGGTCTCTACTGGTTCCATACCATTTTAGGATTGTACTAGTTCTGTGAAAAATGCTGTTTATATATTTTCTTTAATTTTATTTAAATTCTAGTTGCTTAACATACAGTACAATATCAGTTTCAAAAGTGGACCCCATTGATTCATCTCTTACATACAACAACCAGTGATGTATATAACAAGTTGACCCTTCTTAATACCACTACTCATTTAAACCATCCCCTGCCCACCGCACTCCATCAACCCTCAGTTAATTGTCTTTCATTAAGAGTCTATTATGGTTTGTTGCCCCTTCTCTCTCCATCTTCCCATATGTTCACCTGTTTAGTTTCTTCAATTCTACAAGTAAGTGGAATCATATGGCATTTGTCTTTCTCTGACTTACTTAGCTCACTTACCATAATATACTCTAGCTCCATTCACATTGTTGTAAAGGGCAAGATTTCTTTTTTTTTTTTTAAAGATTACATTCTTTTTGATGGCTGAGTAAAAAAAATTATATATATATATATATATATATATATATATATATATATATATATATGTATATATATATATATATACCACTTCTTTATCGATTCATCAGTTGATGGACATTTGGGCTCTTCCCATAATTTGGCTAT